>NC_070611.1:60530778-60836178 GCF_027172205.1 Podarcis raffonei
AGATGCTCCTTCAGGTATACTGGACCGAGGCAGTTTAGGGCTTTAAAGGTCAGCACCAACACTTTGAATTGTGCTCGGAAATGTACTGGGAGCCAATGTAGGTCTTTCAAGACCGGTGTCATGTGGTCTCGGCGGGCGCTCCAACAACCTTGAGAAGGTCACAGCTTCCCCGTCCCACTTTTGAGGGTGCTCATGCTGGGACTACAGGGTTATAGGAAAAAGTGACGGTGCGGAGTCCTTGCCATGTGGCCCCCAATCTTCAGGTGTTACCAAAATAGTATAAGACGAGGCTGGGGAACCTCCCGATGTTTTTGGACTCCCGACAGCCTCAGCCAACAGAGTGATGGGCTGCAGCCTAACCTCTGGAAGTTCCCCATCTTTGACAGAAAAGGATGTTCTGAAGCAGCTCCCCACCCTTAAAGGAATGTTGGACGGCTGCCTGATATAGAAATCTTTCCTACAGGATATGCTGCACCCCGTATAATGCTAAGCATGAGCCCTCTCACTGAGCTATCCCATGACTTGGGAAGGAGGTGCACTGGGACATGCATACTGCATATTTTTAGCTTGACAACGTAACCGGGTCTTTGGGGATCCTAGAACAAGGACTTCTGCTTCGATTCCCTTCGTCTTCCCTCAGCCTCAGTCTCAGAGAGAGAGAGAGAGAGTTTCCTCGGCTTTCTGAGACACGAGAAAAACACACATGCACACTAAGGTCTAATTCACTCATTTACTGCCAGGCTGCTGTTGTGCCTAGGATTTAATCTAAGAACCAAGCCCTTTAAAAATGCCCTCAAGTCCACATTGCATGCTTCTCCCTCTGCCTTCTACAGGTGACCCCGGAGGGCTCAGGTGGTTGGGGTTGCTGCTGCCAGGAAGCCGGTCCTGGATTCCTGCTGCCCAGAAAGGGTGCTTCGAGACGCCTGCCCGCTCCGCGCAATCTTGAGGGCCCTAAGGGCACTGCCCGGGCAGGTCTTGCATCTGCAGCTGTTTGTGAAGAAGCAAAAGGGCAGGGATTGCGACACGTAGTTCAAAAGCGCGTTCAGGTTCTCCTCCTCGGACATTCTCTCCCACACTCGGGTGAAGATTCTTCGGCAGAGATCCTGCAGGCATTCTAGGGTGGAGAGTGCCATCTTGAGTTCTTCGAGGGCGTAAGAGGCCTGGGGGACATTCTCGTGAAACTGGGAGGATAATTCTTCCACACTGAAGAGGATGATCAGGTAGATGGTCCTCAGAGGGAGTGTGACCGTATAGTACAAGGCGGCCAGCCAAGCCTTCCATTCCTGAAATGCAGACATCCATTGGGGAATGTATATATATATTAAAACAACAACAACAACATAGGGAGATGACTTATTCCAAGTCATGACCTTTGGTCCACTTAGTGTGGTGGAGTGCTTACAGCAGCCTCTCTCAACCTTGGGTTGTTGGACTACAACTCCCATCATCCCTAGCTGGCAGGACCAGTGCTGCATCAGGGATGATGGGAATTGTTGCGCAACATCTGGGAACCCAAGGTGGAGAAAGGCTGGATTAGACTACAGCTGGAGGGAGTACTGTGTCCAATTCCAGGCACCACAATTTAAGAAGGATATTGACAAACTGGAACGTGTGCAGAGGAGGGCAACCGAGATGATCAAAGGTCTGGGTTGGACTAGATGACCCTTGGGATCCCTTCCAGCTCTAAGATTCCACAATTCTAGAGTGTTGAACAAAGACCTGGGAGATGGGGCTTCTATTATTCTCCACTTAGTCACAGAGCTCACTGGGTGACCTTGGGCCAGTCAACCTACCTGGCAGGGTTGTTGTGAGGATAAAATGGGAAAAGGAAGACCCATGTGCACCACCTTGAAAAAAGGCATTACATAAATGAATTTTTTTTAATAAAAAAAGGCAATAGCTGTGCACTGGCTGGCACTGGCTCTCCAGAGCTTCAGGCAGGAGTCTTTGCTAGCCTTATCTCAAGATGCCAGGACTCAAACCTGCAACCTTCTGCATGCAAAGCATTTCTCCTGCTACTGAGCTATGGCCTGTTCACACTTAAAGAGAAATTTTGACACGGAGGACGTGACATAATGCAAAGATGAAGTTGCCAACTTTTCCACTAGCCCCTGCTCCTAATGCTTTTTTTACTGTGGATCAGCTTACAGGGAGGTGGTCATACCTAACTTTGTGTTGTGAACTTTGTGCTGTGAACCTGCTGAACTCTGTGGATCATGCTGACGACGCACCCAGGAGCTGGCCAGCATGTGCATTTTGGGTGCCAAATGCAAGCCAGGCTGCCAGGGTCAGATCCACCCGGAAATCCACTGAATCCGAACAGTGCCAAGTGCAAGGTGCACACTTGCAGTGGGGAAAACAGGAGTGCACTGTTAGTGTCCTGGTCACCCTTCCCCAGCACAGCTTGCATTTAGTGCTGTTTAAATTTGGAACATAAATTCCCTTTCCCATGCATTTATTTTAGTTTGTGGGCTCAATGGTCTTATGCTCTCCTCTCTCTCTTTACATGGCAGTGTACTTCTCATTCTGCAGCGTATGTGTATGTATAAACCAGACCTTTCCAAACATTACTGTGTCGGTTGCAGTGTGTAGGTGTGTCATGTGGACGCTCCCCATGCTCTTCCCAGGGCTAGAAAGGGGTTAGTTTAACCTCTGGACATGGGTGGCGCTGTGGTCTAAACCACTGAGCCTCTTGGGCTTGCTGATCAGAAGGTCTGCAGTTCGAGTCCACCCAACAGGGTGAGCGCCTGTTGCTCTGTCTCAGCTCCTGTCAACCTAGCAGTTCGAAATCACACCAGTGCAAGTAGATAAATAGGTACCACTGCGGCGGGAAAATAAACAGCGTTTCGGTGCGTTCTGTTTTCCGTCACGGTGTTCTGTTGCACCAGAAGCGGTTTAGTCCTGTTGGCCACATGACCTGGAAAGCTGTCGGTGGACAAACACCGGCTCCCTCGGCCCGAAAGCGAGATCAACGCCACAACGCCATAGTCACCTTTGACTGGACTTAACAGTACAGGGGTCCTTTACCTTTGACCTTCCTTTAGTTTAACCTCTGGTTTGCTAGTAAACTGAATTACTGTGCTACTAAATGATGCATATCTAAAAAGTGTGTCACGAATATGAAAAGTTTGGAAAGTTCTGGTGTAGAATTTGACCCTGATGACACAGTTGCCTTCCCTTCCCCCCCCTCTCTCTCACATACACCATCCTTGGGGCTAATCTAAGAAATATTTCAGCCTTGAAAACTTTTTGTTTTCAAAGGAGATGTGATTGTTTTTCCCCAGCCCAGAGCGACATAGGAGGGGGAAAGAAAGGCAGGGGAAATGTGCTCTTACCGCATAGCAGTTTTCCGTGACCTTTTGGAGGCTTTGGCACGTGTGGCTGATGCGGCGCTGAGACTGCATCGAAGCATAGTGTTGGAATTTGTTCAGCAAGGAAAGCAAGCAGACCATGTACCCTTCGCACCTGATCTGTGCCTGCACTTCCTCCCTGGAATCCCCTAATCCACATTTAGAACATGTCCGAGTCTCATCTGAAATGAAAGAAACATCACTGTGTGATCGTAAAGGGAGACAGAAGGTTGCAGCAGGAGATTGCAGCAGCCCCGTGTTCGAGGTGGCCCCAGTTATTTTTGCAAGGTGTTGGGATCTATGGCCAGGAGACATCTCCATGAGCCAGTTGCCATATACACAATTTTTCCCTATGCCAGGGATTAACCATGTTGGCATCCTTGGGGACCATTTTATAAGTTAAATTGTAATCACATTTTACGCCCGAATGGTGGAGCCATTGTTTAAAGCTTTTCATGTAGCTACGGTGGGTTCATTGATTTCTGTGGGTCTACTCTGAGTAAAACTTAGCAGAATACTGCCCAGTCGTATGTGTTTTCCCCACTGCAGCTGAAAACGTGCGTGGGGGTGAAAGAGGGTGAAATGCCTTACTTTCCCCAGTCACCACTCCCCAGAAAATCTCTGGGACCTGCCAGTTAGTCTGGCTGCCATTCCCTCCCCACACCTGCAGAGATGTCCTGGGAATTATGCTATGTCATCACTTATCTTTCAAGATGACTTTGGGAAGGCTGCCCCCCTCCAATATGCCCCTCATTTCACCACATTGCCTGCCCCCTTTGCAAAATTTCTGAAATCTCTCTTCCCATTTTGCTACCTACAGATAGGGCAGTGAGCTGGGGAGGGGTCATTTCGTCTAGGGCCTAATATTTTCACAGACGCTGACCCCCCCCCCTCGTGAGTGGTCAGGCTCCGTAATAAATTTGGCACATCTAAGTGGTAGATGCTTCACAGTTAATGGAGCATGTATACACATTTGTGTGTGTGTGTTTCTTAAAAATCCAACACTGGAGGAGCATAAAGTTGCGGAAAGATGCTCATGGGGCTGACCCAGCCTTAGACTAATGATTTGTCTAAATCAGGAGCATGGAATCTCAGGCTTGGGGGATAAATATGGCCCTCCAGTCCTCTCTATGTGGCCCTCAGGGCTCTCCTCATGCCACACATCCTCTCCCCAAGCCACACCCCTCACTGGCCTTGTTTGCCTGTGCAGAATGCGTCCTTGAGGTCTTGTATTGCCTCTTACTTGCCTGGATATAGAGGGGTGCGTGCAGCGCTTTTTATCAAGAAAAATTGGTGCCAGAACTCACCATGAAATTGTAAGTCACCAGGCAACCTGGGGCAGCCCTGAACAGCTGTTTGACAACAGCAGCATTCACCGCTAAAAACTACAGAATCATAGATCTTTAAAAGTGTAGACTCGCACACACTGGCCAGCTTCCGTTTTGACTTGAAATGTATGTTTGGGGCTTCGCGGAAGTACATAAAGGCAGGAAACGGGGGGCGGGGGGGAGGGCGCCGGCCCGCAATGGTGCTCACCTAAGAGATGCTGAAACTGTGCTCTGGCTGAAGAAAAGCACTGAGTATGTGTAGGAGCTAGTCTACTGTCCAAAGGGTTACTTTGCCTCTGTACCTGCCACCCCCCCACCGGGCGTGTGACCACCAGAATTTGCCCAGAAAGGAATGTGGCTCTTGAGCTGAAAGGTTTCTCTCACCCCAGGTCTAAATCTTGGTGGTACTTTGCCTGCACGTATCATTAAGATAAAAAAACACTCTGCACTGTACAGGTAGGGGGCAAGCACTCTAAGGAGCCCTTACTCATATCATCATCGGCAACCAGGAGATAGTGATCTATAAATGCATGGGACCTGCCCAGCATGGTGTCCACACTGGTCCTGGCCATCTGGCCAACTCTCGTCCCCATCAACAGGCTCATACTCCCAGTCACCATGGACGTTGTGGTCCTCACGCTACCCTGGACAACATCTCTGGTCATGTCAACCATCCCCGATAGCCTGCGGGTCATGGCGCTCTTTGCACATGTGACTTTAGAAGACATCATCTCCTTCGTACCAGAGACAACCTGCAAGAGTCAGAAGACAGATCCTGGTGGGAATATTGGAAACTAGCTTTTGTCTTGGGTACTGTAAATTGTAGGGACGCGGGTGGCGCTGTGGGTTAAACCACAGAGCCTGGGGCTTGCCAATCAGAAGGTCGGCGGTTCAAATCCCCACGATAAGGTGAGCTCCCGTCGCTCGATCCCTGCTCCTGCCAACCTAGCAGTTCAAAAGCACATCAAAGTGCTAGTAGATAAATAGGTACTGCTCTGGCGGGAAGGTAAACGGCGTTTCCGTGCGCTGCCCTGGTTCGCCAGAAGTAGCTTAGTCATGGTGGCCACATGACCTGGAAGCTGTACGCAGACTCCCTGAGCCAATAAAGCGAGATGAGCGCCGCAACCCCAGAGTCGGCCACGAATGGACCTAATGGTCAGGGGTCCCTTTACCTTTACCTTTACTGTGAATTGTAGCTCTGTGAGGGGCAAACTGCAGTGCCCTGGCTTCTTTGCAAGGAAGACATGTGCTCTAAATTTATGGTGCATGGGATGCGACCTGAGTTTACCTCTGTGGTTTTTTATTATTTAATTTAAAAAATTATTTATGATTTTCAATTTTATACATGTCAATAATTTTATGATCATTTTAACATTTCAAAATTTGGCTCCCTTCCCCCTCTTTCTGCAGTTCCTTAAATTTATTTTTAATATTTTCTGGATATCCAAATTAACTTATTTTGCTCATTTATTCATCTACTTTAAATATATACTCTTATAAAACTGCATGTTATTACAATAATCCTGCCAATGTTCTTATCTGTTTATTTGTAAATATTAAATAAACAATTTACATTATTTTATACAAAGTTTGTTATCTTGGTTTCTTATTTTTCTGCTAGGCTTCGCCATTTCTGCATATTCCATAAGCTTTTTTATCCATTCTTCTTTTTCTGGGACTTATTCTTCTTTCCATTTTTGGACAAGTAACATTCTTGCTGCTGTAGTAGCATACATGAATAAATTTCTAGACAGTTTGGGTAGTTCTGTCCCTATAATTCCCAAAAGGAAAGCTTCTGGGTTGTTGTTTTTTACAAACGTTATTTTAAACATCTTTTTCAATTCATTATATATCATTTCCCAGTAAGCTTTAACCTTACTACAAGACCTTACACATACGATAAAAAGAACCTTCTTTTTCTTTACATTTCCAAGACTTACTTGATTTGGATTTATACATTTTTGCCAATTTACTCGGTGTTAGGTACCATCGATATATCATTTTCATATAATTTTCTGTTAGACCAATAACATGCTGTAAATTTTATGTCTGTATTCCACAGTCGTTCCCATGCTTCCCCATCTATATTATGACCAATATCTTTTGTCCAATGTATCTGCCCTCTGTGTTTTAAGAGGACCATCTTTTCTCTTGGTTTTGGGCTGCTTTGAACTGTGGCATCCTTCACCTCTATTTGTGATGTTTTTAAGATGTTGCAAAGTGCCCAGAGACTTATTCGAAATGGCCTAAATAAATGTTTACAATCTTCTGGGAGGCAGACAACTGCTCACCTGATCAGCCGTCTGTTGAAGGATGGGCATCTTCTCTTCCACTGTATCTAAGCCCCGGCAGGCGAACCTGTTTGCTGTTGCAACTAAGGAGAGAGACACGGAGAGGAAGACACTTAGGTTTTTGTTATGGTTGCTGTCATGAGTCCCTTTCAGTCTCACTAAAACAACTGAGCTTTGACTTATTTGTAACAAAAATATTATACCAAGAAATCACATAAGGAACTTTGGCAATGGTTACAAAATACTGGTAGGGTGAAAATCTATCAATTGTTCTTTCTCTCAGTCCCTCATTTTTCCAATGTCCGTTTTATTTTCCAATGGGCTTATCCACACTTAACTTTCCTTTGCACTTTCCACACTTTAAAGCTCTGTGTCTGAGCATCCTTTTTTTTTTTTTGCTCCAGAACTTTTCCCATGAAAACCCACTCTTTAAAGCACAGTCTCCACTGTCCCTCATTCCAAAGGCAACATGAACCCTGAGTCAGTGCCTGGAACCCCTGGAATCTCACATCCCTCAAAGATTGCAACAATATCAACAGCAATAAATCAATTGATCTAACAGCACACAGTTAAATAGCCAAGATACTGAGGGCAGCCCTATGTTCATAAAGGAAATCAGGAAAATATCAACCACATTTCTAACTTAGAAGAAATTACCCAACTCAACTTTTGTACAGGATTTTGAACTTGATTCCCTTGTAATTTCTTACTGCCGTCTAAACAAACCTTTACTTTTTCCACCACTGGTGTGATTATTTGGCTGGTCAGTTTTGGATTTCTGTCTGTAACAACCAAATTCATCAGCAGATCCGCATGTTTTTTTTCTTGGTGGACTACTGAGCAAAGTAGAACAGGGACTTACTAGAATCAGCGGCATAGGAAGGGGGGTGCGGGCCACCCCGGGTGTCATCAATGAGGGGGGTGACAAAATGGCCAACCAGCTGGGAGGTGGGCACGCCGCTTCCCTGGTGCCGGTGCTCAACTCTGAGCGCGCTGCGCGCCCACCTCCTGGCACTACCATCCTGAATTGGGGGGGGGGGCTGGCACCAGTTTGGGGAGCCGTGGGGAGGGGGGGAATCCTGACTCCATCCCACTGGAGAAGTGGGGCAGAGGTGAACTTGAAAGCTGAACTTTCTGCAGGAAAACACAACAATCACAAACAGGTGCCCTGCAGCAGCGAGTGTCTTTCAAAACGCAAGCAAAGCAACCGAGTCAGGTGACTTTAGTTTACGCCGTGTCCCCACACTGAGCAGCCTTGCAAGGCTCAGATCTGGGGGGGGGGGCAGAAGGGCACAACAGCCTCCGCTCGGGGCTGGGGTTGCTCCAGCGGCGATGGGGCTTGGTTGCATGATGCCTTTGTTCTCTGCCACTTGCCCGGCCCCCTTGTGTTGGCGGGTGCCCGCCCCCTCCCACCCCGGGCGTGTTGGAGTCATGCTTCGCCACTGACTAGAATCCGTTTACAGGGTTCCAGAAAGCTCCTGCACTCTGCTAGACCTCCTTTCCAATGTAGGAAGGACTCCTAAACCCAGAGAAGCTTGAATAGATTGTTGTGTGTGTTGATAGCAGTGGCAATTTGAGGGCGATTGTTACATACAGTGCTACCTCTGGTTGTGAACAGGATCCATTCTGGAGGACCGTTTGCAACATGAAAAGAGCGCAACCCGCAGCGGCGTGTCTGCGCACGTGCGGGTTGCAATTCGCCGCTTCTGTGCATGCGTGTGACATCATTTTGTGCTTCTGCGCATGCGCGAGCGGCGAAACCCAGAAGTAACCCTTTCCGGTACTTCCAGGTCACCGCATGACATAACCTGAAAGAACATAACATGAAGCGGACGTAACATGAGGTATGACTGTACTAAGCTTGGATCCTGTAACAATAGGCAAGTAGGATCCTGGAATGCAACAACTGATTGGCTTGCAGGAAAAGACCAATCAGGCTCCACAAGGAAGTTAATCAGCCTATTAGGCTGGTTGGATCGTAGAATGCAACAACTGATTGGCCTGCAGGAAAAGACCAATCAAGCTCCAGGAGGGAAGCAGAATCAGCCAATCAGACGGGACTCATTGTGTAAATAATATAAATAAAAGCCTGAGGTTTGGCGGGCAATTCAATCACTGTTTTACAAGCTGCAATAAAGAGCATGAAATCACTACAGGACTCCAAGTATATTTCAGCGATTGTGGGCTAGCTTGTCAATAAATGCTCATTGTCATCTCTTCGGCTAATTCTAGCTTGTTGCATTTAGCGTGCACACAAAAATGCAGCCCTCTGCCTCAGTTTTACTCACTCTGAGGTTCAAATGTAGTCAGAAGTGGCTGTGCCTTGTTGATGGCAGCTCCAGTGATGGTTTTCATGCCTTTCTCTGCCCCGCCACACACTGTCTGAAGGTAGGAGCTTTTTCTCTTGATGGAGGTGTAGTTTGAAGAAACTAAGTCGCAAACAGAGCACACCAAGGGGAGGCTGCCAACTCTCTTCAAGACATTCTGACATGGAAACCAAAGCCAGACCTTTGTTATTTAAGCCATCAGTTGTACAATAAATAAATAAAAAAACCATTCAGAGCACAGTTCAAACAAAACAACACGTCCACACTACGGCAGTACCAATAAACAATAGCATACCACAAAAGAAGCAGAGGCCGCGATTTGTAATACAAGTCAATACTATAACCCGAAGTTAGCAACCCTCCGTGTTTGGGTGGACTTTATAATTTTATTTTAAACATTTGTTATATTAATTAGTCACTTGCTTTTCAAAAATGAAACTCAAAGTGACTTCCAAAAAACAATAGCACTTAAAACAAAGACAAAACAACTTAAAATACATTAGTTTAGATCAAGTTTATGCTCTGAGATCTGCTGAGATTCTCCCAGTGCTCTGCCTTTCATACTGTGGTTCTTTGAATCCGTTGCAAGTGAGGGATGGACGGACCAGTCACTTTTCCTGATGCTCCATCATAGGGCCATTCCATCATATCTTTACAGACTTTCCAGAAGAATGCCCCCCAAAACCCACATGTAAACTTTCACATTTTGTACATACTTTGCTTGTAAAACACACATTTTTTCGGTGCGTTCTCCCCTTTAAACATGCATTCTGTATGAGGTTCTTTCAAAAACAAAATAACACCTTTATTTTTGCACCTTTGGGGGACTGAGATGGCATTGCAAAACCTGGAGAGATGGGTAATCTGATCATTGAGGAGAGAATAAGAAAGCAAAAGGGTGTGTAGCCCAGCAAAAAAACAGGAGGAAGAAAAGAACAATCGGAACATCCATAGAAACAAAGTGGGGAATATTAATCTAAACACTTGTTCCAATACAACAACTTCAAGCCATCTAATTTCCCCTCCCTGGGCTGCCCCCCAACTGCTTTGGAGAGTTGGGGGGAAGGTTGGGGAAGTTACATCGCATAGCTAAAAACTGTTTTTGTTAGATTCCACCTATGGTATGCAAACGAGCTTGAATACACAACTACCTCATCCTCGAGACTGTCGTCAGAGGTCTCTGAAGACGTAGCAGACGGTTCTGGCTTCGCAGAAGACATGATGCGTTCCGTGGTCACTGGAAGTGCAGAGAACAGAAAGCAATTGTGTCGGGGGCAATCATGGCCCAATTAACGGCCACAAATAGCTCTGTTGCCGGGTTGCTGCCAGTGGAAGCAGAAGATGAGAAACTCGGGTTCAAGTCCCTATTCAACCATGGAACTCAGTGGGTGGCCCTGGACCTGTAACAATGCTGACCTACCTCACAGGGGTGTTGTGAGGATGTAATGTTTATGGGGGGGGGGGAGAGAGAGCCCAGCATACCACTTTCAGAAGGAAGGTAGAATATAAAGGAAGGTAGAATATAAGTGCAGCAAGTAAATCAATAAAAAAACAGGCTATGCCTTTCCATAATGGGAAACTTTTCCATTGATAATGAGGCTTGAAAGCACTCACACTGTCTCTAAATTTTTAAAACAACAACAATAATACTTTATTATTATTATTATTATTATTATTATTGGAGGTGGGGGAAATCCACCATAATCTTTTTTTTTTTTGAAACTTTAAAAGATATTTATTGAAATTTTCAAAATAAAAATAAAAACAAAACATAAAGAAAAAAAAACAGTTAAACACACATACAACTTACATTTCTTACTGTCAATGACCAATTTCCTTGACTTCCCCACACCTCCCCTTCTTGTATTCCAGTTCCAATTTTTAGCTCAGCAAGTTCTTGTCCCCAATAATACTTTTATTATTTACACCCTGCCCATTTGACTAGGTTGCCCCAGCCACTCTGGGCAGCTTCCGACATATATAGAAACATAATAAAACATTAAACATTTAAAAACTACAGAGCTGCCTCAGATGTCTTCTAAAGGTTGTATGGTTACTTATCTCCTTGCCTCGGAGATACCCTCCAACATTTTTCTGATGGAAATAGAAACGTCTTAAGGAAAAGCAGGACATTCTGGAATCAGATTAGAAACCGGGACAGCTTCTGTAAATCCGGGACTGTCCCTGGAAAATAGGGACCTTTGGAGGGTCTGCTGATGCTGTCTTGTCTGCTATTGCTTCCTTCCCGCCAAATGTTAAAGATGAGCAATCTGCGTTGTGATGGAGCAGCTATATGCCCACTCAAATGAAGCTCACTGGGTGACCTTCAGCCTGCATGATTTCTCAGGTTATTTTACCAGGTTGTCATGATTAAAAAAGAGGGGGAAAGCGCTGCGTTTTGTTTTATTTTTACAATCAAGAGGTATATAATTTTTATGCAGTGAGTTGTGAAATGAGTAAAATGTATGTTGTGCTGAGCTCTTCGGAGGAAGGGCAGAATATAAGCTTAAAGAAACTGATAAATGACATACCATCCAAGTCGATCCAGCGACAAACAGATGTGAGCATTAGAATTCCTGGGATACAAAGACCCATTGTGAGGTGGGAGTGGCCATGATCCAAAGCTCTGTATACTCACCCATCCTCAAAGCAGCCTTTGGGGAAAACTAGTGGCTAACCCTGTTCTTAAATAAAGCATTGTTGTCCCTATAGAATGAGCTGTATTCCCCCACCCCCACCCCGTGTTTACCAAGACTCACCAGAAGGTGACCCTATTACCGTTTTTCCCCAGAGCAACAACTACTTTGGACTTGGAGGAGGAAGACTGGATTATTCCATTGGGCTTATTCTTCACGCTGAGGGATTCCTATGTTAACATTTTGGGCATTTCCCATTAGAGGAGGACTACATTGGCTCTCAGGAAGAGGCTACCGCTGCCATGGTTTCAAACTTCATCCCCAGGGTGAATGAGGATGGTTTCAGGAAAGATGGCGGCGTTTTGCCACTGTCTAAGACGGGTCATGGGGAGAAACCACCAGGGTTGCAAGTGATGGGAGTTCCCATTGTTTCTTCAGCCCGGCAAGCACTGAAGGAGAGAGCAGTGCCAACCAATCAGGCTGTACATGCAAATTAGTTTCATTATGATTGCTTGTCCAATTGGATCCAGCAACTATGAAGGCTGCAACCCTATGCACAGCTTGCCTGGGATTTCAGCCCCATTGAATCCAGTGGGACTTATTGCAAAGAACATTTGAGCCCTACTGGATCAGACCAAGGGCCTGCCTAGTCTGCTACCTTGTTTCTCATATGAGGAGCATGACATGAGTGCAATAGCTCTTTCTTGGGGCCCTTCTACATGCCTGTTTAGTGTGGACTTGGCACTGCTCCTGCACACAAGTCACTTTAACTGCATGAACCCTAATATTTCGGTAGGCATTTGAATCCATCCTGCAAAACTCTCAAGGCAATCTTTGGCCAATTTTGAGAACTTTCAGATTGCTTGTATTTATTGTTTATTATGTTGCGAGCTTCCTCGGATGGATCATGCCCCCAAATATTGTCACAAATAAATATGTGCATTGTGGAAGTGGTTTTCAGTCAGTACGGTTGACCCTTTGCCCACCAGCGTATTTAAATTTTATTACAGCATGTTGTAGCTTATAAAATGCCACCAGAGGGCCATACAACCACATTTGCTTTAAAAATTCTCAAGTCAGGAGAGCCTCAGTAGGTGAATCTTTCCATCCATCGGACTTGGCTACTTTTTCTCTTCTCTTTGTGGAGATCCCACAGCTGTTAAGCCTGTCATTCCTTCCAGAAAACTCCTAAGAAGTGTAAATGATCACTTGAGGTGCATCAGATACGGGAGATGATTGCATTCACTTTCCTGATTATAATGCTAGAACTTCTGGCATCTGATGTTCTATTTACACTGCAATCAGTACCTGTCGTGCTAAGGATCGGCGACTTTTTGACTGATATACCTCCATATCATGCATCCACTGAATCTTCTTTTAAGTCTTTTGTTCAGTTTAGAATGCAACACATGCATTTATTTTTATTTATTTTTGGCTTGAAACCACATGGGTGTCTGATGTCAGCAACACCTCAGTTTCAAAGGGTTCCCCATCCTAAAGGCAAACTTATTCTATTACCTTGTGGAACTCATAACCACAAGTTATAGTGGTGATGGCAGGGAGGCGGGGATTAGGCAAAATAATGGAGGACGTCTGTATTCAGAAATCCTTCTCTTCTACCAAACACAGGGGACAGACAACAGGATAAGACTGTTTTCTTTAAACCATAACTTGCTTCTGATTTTTCATGAGGCATGTGTTGTCCGCTGATGGAAGCAAAATGCTAGGACAAACTGACTTTTGTCTGATCCAGCATACTATATTCTCCACATGGCCTAGCAAGTGACTTTAGGATTGCAGCAATAGTTATTTGACAATGGTGTGGTTAAAGATACACCATAGTGACCCTGTTTGCATCTGCTACATCGCCAGGAAGGACAAAACTCTAAATTTCACATAATCACATAGTTGGAAGGAACCTTGTTGGCTATTTCCATCTAATTCTCAGCTCTGAGTAGAAACTCTAGAGCTACAAGCATCCTCAATAGATGAATTTGCAGCCCACCACTCCTCTAAGTCTTTAACTTCAACATTGAACTGTTCTTACTGGCTAGAGGTTCCTCCTAATGTTCAACCAAAATCTACCCTCTTTGTAATTGAAGCCCATTGGAACTACTTAAAAAAAATTTAGTTTTTACACTGCCTCTTAGCTTTAGAAAAGCTTCTTTGTCGCCTTGCAAATTCAAAGACATAATAATGAAAAGCATGCAGTAAAAAATATAAAGAGTGCAAATGCAGGAGAGCAGATAAAATAAATAAACAGTAAAATCAGCAGACAGCTTTCATCAGAATGAGAAAAGGCTTGGGAAATAAATAAGAAAATGGTTTTCAAAGCTGCATCAAAAAGCCACTCAGGCTGTGTACACCCATCAAGTATTTAAAGTATTTCAAGAATCCTGCGAACTGTAGTTTCTTAAAGGTGCTGGGAATTGTAGCTCTGTGGGTAGATTCTTTGGAGGCAACTATGATTTGAACATACATTATGTACATTATCTCTGTTGTGTGATGATAAAGTATTCTGCAAACAGGATACCACAACTTAAAAGTCTTTTCCTACAGGTATGTTTGACAGTGGGGCCTCCAACGCTGATCTTAATAATATAAGTGATCTTTATGTTGCTTACCTGATGGGGAGCTAATGGAGTGAGTAAAATTCTCAGGATAAATCATCATAGCAAGAGCCCGGCGCAGTTTATGTAGCTTCTTTCCTAGATTAAAAGATTGCAGCAGGGGCAAATTGGTTATCTGTATTCTGAAAAGTTTGTGCTGACAAATTCGCAGAACATTTGAACATATTCACAGATGTCCCACACAAAATAGAAACCAAACAAAACTGAAGATGATGATTTTTTCCTTCGCACCAAATTCTTACGAAGGAGAAAGCTTGTTTCTGGCTTCTGTTTATGAGGATAGGACAAAAAGAGTCGGGTGCAGAATTACCACAGAATAACCAACGTTTGGTTTCAAAAATTCTGATCCACGAGGCAGGGGCACAAACAGAACAGGATACAGCAAACAGGATCAACACAATATGGTGGGTCAACTGCTAGACTTTGGCCAAACCAGGGGTTTATTTTACCTGCTTTGCAGACCATAATACTGCTTAACCTAACAGGAGGACATATTTTTACTTGTTACAAAGAGATGGAGTTGGCAACCTCCGGCGTACATTTTGCAAATATTAATCGAAAAAGAAGTGCTATCTTAATGATTCCACACACACCCCACCCAGGGGACAGATCAATATGGCAAGAATAGTAAGGCTTACAAGATATGTAAGGTGAGCACACAGCAACAGAAATACAAATTCCGTCTCACTTTTTTTCCAGAACTTCTGCAGCTTCTCGGAGATGTCACACTCCTTTCCCTTCCCTCGAAACGGCATTTCCCTTATACAGATAGAGGGTAAGGGCTGTCATTCACAGAGTTCTGAAAACCTCCATTCCTCTGTCACCCCCACAGAGGAACGCATCAACAATCGCCCGGATTGCTGCCTTAGAATACGGAATCCCTTCGTGGGAGGACATTCTGCTCAATGCATTCAGAACTCTCCACCGGGTGGTCTCCCTCTTTTATGTCACTGATGGATCTTGAAGTGTCCCCTGAAAATGCTTTCGAGCAATTAAAATTTCACAGAAGACTGGGAAACTCATGGTGGCATCAGTGATGAGGGCATAAACCTATTAGGACAAGTGCCTTAAATTTCCAGGCTAGCAGACCATGTAATTCATGATGGAGGTCGCAGAGACCAGATTATGGGCCACCCTGGCTGAAGGGCTCCATTGCCATAAATATATGTAATTCGCGTGCATTTGTGTTTGATTAATTTCCATAGCGTAGTAACAATGCTCTGTAGTGGTTCAGAGGAGAAGTAGAAGAAGAGTTTGGATGTGATATCCCGCTTTATCACTACCCTTGTTGTTGTTGTTGTTTAGTCGTTTAGTTGTGTCCGACTCTTCGTGACCCCATGGACCAGAGCACGCCAGGCACCTCTGTCCTCCACTACCTCCCGCAGTTTGGTCAGACTCATGTTTGTGGCTTCGAGAACACTATCCAACCATCTCATCCTCTGTCGCCCCCTTCTCCTTGTGCCCTCCATCTTTCCCAGCATCAGTGTCTTCTCCAGGGAGTCTTCTCTTCTCATGAGGTGGCCAAAGTACTGGAGCCTCAGCTTCACGATCTGTCCTTCCAGTGAGCACTCAGGGCTGATTTCATTAAGAATGGATGCGTTTGATCTTCTTGCAGTCCATGGGACTCTCAAGAGTCTTCTCCAGCACCATAATTCAAAAGCATCAATTCTTCGGCGATCAGCCTTCTTTATGGTCCAGCTCTCACTTCCATACATCACTACTGGGAAAACCATGGCTTTAACTATACGGACCTTTGTTGGCAAGGTGACATCTCTACTTCTCAAGATGCTGTCTAGGCCTGTCATTGCCCTTCTCCCAAGAAGCAGGCGTCTTTTAATTTCGTGGCTGCTGTCACCATCTGCAGTGATCATGGAGCCCAAGAAAGTAAAATCTCTCACTGCCTCCATTTCTTCCCCTTCTATTTGCCAGGAGGTGATGGGACCAGTGGCCATGATCTTCGTTTTTTTGATGTTGAGCCTCAGACCATATTTTGCGCTCTCCTCTTTCACCCTCATTAAAAGGTTCTTTAATTCCTCCTCACTTTCTGCCATCAAGGTTGTGTCATCTGCATATCTGAGGTTGTTGATATTTCTTCCGGCAATCTTAATTCCAGCTTGGGATTCATCCAGCCCAGCCTTTCGCATGATGTATTCTGCATATAAATTAAATAAGCAGGGAGACAAAATACAGCCTTGTCGTACGCCTTTCCCAATTTTGAACCAATCAGTTGTTCCATATCCAGTTCTAACTGTAGCTTCTTGTCCCACATAGAGATTTCTCAGGAGACAGATGAGGTGATCAGGCACTCCCATTTCTTTAAGAACTTGCCATAGTTTGCTGTGGTCGACACAGTCAAAGGCTTTTGCATAGTCAATGAAGCAGAAGTAGATGTCTTTCTGGAACTCTCTAGCTTTCTCCATAATCCAGCGCATGTTTGCAATTTGGTCTCTGGTTCCTCTGCCTCTTCTAAATCCAGCTTGCACTTCGGGGAGTTCTCGATCCACATACTGTTTGAGCCTTCCTTGTAGAATTTTAAGCATAACCTTAAGCATAACCTTGCTAGCGTGTGAATATCACTACCCTAAGGCGTCTCAAAATGGCTAACAATCTCCTTTCCCTTCCTCCCCCACAACAAACTCTCTGTGAGGTGAGTGAGGCTAAGAGACTTCAGAGAAGTGTGACTGGCCCAAGGTCACCCAGCAGCTACATGTGGAGGAGCGGGGAAGTGAACCCGGTTCACCAGATTACGAGTCCACTGCTCTTAACCACTACACCACACTTTTGCTTCTCTCTACAAGCATATGTATGTCGTAAGCAGTACTAGACCTCAAGCCTGTCTTGCAGCAATGTGCTTTCATACCCACCAAGTGTCCCAATTTCCCAGGGACAGTCCCAGAATTACAAAAGCCACTCCAGCTTCTGATTTGATCCTGGAATGTGGCTCTTTCCCCCATCAGTGCTGCTGTTGCCAAGCTCAGGGAAGAGGATGAGCCAGCACTTGTCCTGAGCGGTGGCGGCGGCAGCTGTGACAGAACCCACACCCAAGTGTGTCTATTTTCCTGGAATGTCCCTGATTTAGAGAAGCCGTCCTAGTTTCTGATTTGCTCCCGGAACGCCCCACTTTTCCTTAGGATGTCCCAATTTTCACTGGAGAAATATTGGAGGGTATGGATTTATGTGACACCTGAGCCAAGGAGATATGTAACAATACAACCTTCAGAAGACATCTGGAGGCAGCCCTGCATGGTGAAGTTTTTAAATGTGTAGTATTTCTTTCTGTTTTTATATATGTTGGAAGCCACCCAGAGTGGTTAGGGCAACCCAGTCAGATGGGTGGGGTATAAATATTATTATTATTATTATTATTATTATTATTATTATTGAATAGGATGTCCCTATTTGGAGAAATGTTGGATGGTATGGTATACTGACTTGGGGACAATCCTCACCAGATGCATAAGATACTGTTAGCACACATCATTCAGGTACAGTGGACACTCGGGTTGCAAACGTGATCCGTGCGGGATGCACGTTTGCAACCCACAACGTTTGCAACCCGCGTCTGCACATGCGTGGGTCACGCTTCTGAGCTTCTGTGTATGCACAAAGCATGATTTAGCGCTTCTGCGCATGTGCGACTGCCAAAACCCAGAAATAACCCATTCTGGTACTTCTGGGTTTCGGTGGTATTACAGTCGGTGGTATTACTGGGTTTACAGTCAAGGTATGACTGTAATGCATAATGGGACAGATGAGGCTGTATACCAGAGGTGGGGAACCTGTGGCACTCTGGATGTTGCTGGACTTCAACTCCCATCATCTCTGACCTTTGGTCATGCTGGCTGGGGCTGTTGGGAGTTGAAGTCCACCAACAAGCTCTCCCACCAGACCCCCAGCCACTACTGCTCTATATCCTGAGAGCAGACTCCATCACCAAATTTGTGGACCTAAAGCCATGCCGCCTATGAGTGATTCTTGTCTGCAAAGTGGGTGGCACACTTGTCACAGCAGTCGGCATTTATTTGTGACTCAAAGGAGAGTCAACTGAGTGTAGAGATCTATAGCACATAATGTTGGGAAACTGTCTATTTAGAGCTCTAGCCAAGATCTGACCCAAAGTGGGGGAAATTAAACTTGACAGATGGACTATTTCACACAGCTCAGCACTTTACAGTATATGCAAACTATTTTTGAACACAGCTGCTCAGAAAGAGCTTGTAACATTTTCTTAGACGTCATAGGCACCTGGAAAAGCAACAACTGGTAATTGGCTGAAATTGAGGCTTGCTAATATTATCTGGGCTCACTGAGTTTTGGATCGCACTGCCAACTCTCTCTCTCTCTCATGACTTTTAGCATCTGAAAGACTAGCTGTATTTCTACATAGATATATAGATATCTCAGTCCCACACACAAAGTGAAAAAGCACTTAATTTTAAATATTACAGCCACATCTTTACCTTATTTAGAAAGTGTATTCATTTTCCTATTGAGCTATGCAATTTGTAAGTTCAAGTTTGTGGCATCCTTTGTTCCATGGTACAGCATCATTTTCGAAGTCAATCTTAACAAGCAAGCTACTACAAAATAAGGAAGCTGATTTAAATTCAGCTACAAGCCAAGCTGAAGCTATGGTTTTCCCAGTAGTGATGTATGGAAGTGAGAGCTGGACCATAAAGAAGGCTGATCACCAAAGAATTGATGCTTTTGAATTATGGTGCTGGAGGAGACTCTTGAGAGTCCCATGGACAGCAAGAAGATCAAACCTATCCATTCTTAAGGAAATCAGCCCTGAGTGCTCACTGGAAGGACAGTATTGGAAGCTGAGGCTCCAATACTTTGGCCACCTCATGAGAAGAGAAGACTCCCTGGAAAAGACCCTGATGTTGGGAAAGATGGAGGGCACAAGGAGAAGGGGACGACAGAGGATGAGATGGTTGGACAGTGTTCTCGAAGCTACTAACATGAGTTTGACCAAACTGCAGGAGGCAGTGGAAGACAGGAGTGCCTGGCGTGCTCTGGTCCACGAGGTCACGAAGAGTCGGACACGACTAAATGACTAAAAAACAACAACAACATGCCAATTGCAAATGACCAATAATCACCTTCTGGGCTGCAGGTATGATGAGGGTTTTCAGCAAGTTTCGATAGATGCTACTAAGATGGCCAAGGAGCTAAAAAATACTACCAAACTTTGAGAAAGAGCAAGTTAGAAGGAGGAAAAAGAAATGGCTGTTTGAGTATAAGGCACCACAAGATTCCAAAAGATTTAAAGTCCTAAATGGCCTCGGTCCAGGATACATGAAGGAGCGTCTCCACCCCCATCATTCTGCTCGAACACTGAGGTCTAGCGCCAAGGGCCTTATGGCAGTTCCCTCACTGCGAGAAGCAAAGCTACAGGGAACCAGGCAGAGGGCCTTCTCGGTAGTGGCACCCGCCCTGTGGAACACCCTCACATCAGATGTCAAAGAGATAAACAACTACCTGACATTTAGAAGACATCTGAAGGCAGCCCTGTTTAGGGAAGTTTTAATGTGTGACATTTTAATGTATTTTTAATTTTTGTTGGAAGCTGCCCAGAGTGGCTGGGGAAATAAATAATAATAATAATAATAATAATAATAATAATAATAATAATTCCAAAGCAAAAATTCAAAGGAGGTTTCCACTATGCTGTCTTAGACATGGCCATGCAATCTGTTGAAGAGAGATTCCAAGAGCTACAACAATATAATTCCCTGTTTGACTTCCTGAATGATACATACAGTATATAATTAAGACTACTGAAGGTCTGCAAGAATTTGGGGGGGGGGAATCATTGATGCACAATAGAAACAAAATATATTGATGTTGAAGATCTGTGCTTATAGTAATAGCTCAAAGACTTCCAAAGTCCATGCCGCCACAAGTAATTACACTGGGCAACACGTTTTTACTTTTTGAATGTTGTCTAGATTTCTACAACTCATTTAGGGTATTTTTGCACTGCTGAATCAGGAAATGGCATCCGTTTCTCTCCATCAGGTCAGGTTTATTGTAAACTGAATGGTGGGCATTGATAAAGGTAAGTACACGTAAATTGCATGTTGCTTCACCATTCTTCAAACTTCAGGGCTTGAACTTCCATTTCTTGGAACTCCAGGAATGCTCAGTGGCAGGGAGGTCTCTCTTCAGAGTCCAACAGTAGTCAGCCATCATGACTGCGTCCCAGCGACCCTGATACCTGGTCTCCATCTCTTTCATGTCCTGATGGAATCTCTCCCCCTGCTCATCACTCATTGAACCCAGGTTCTCAGGAAACCGGTCCATATGTGAAAATAGGTAGTGCATCTTGACGCTCATGTTGCAGCCCAGGTTTCTGAAAGCAGTCAGCATGTTGTTGACAAGTTCTGCGTAGTTTCTGGCCTTATTGTTGCCAAGAAAGTTCTTCACTACCAGAACAAATGCCTTCCACGCTTCCGGTTCCACTACGTTCATTGAGTTTCCGAACTCTGGATCTCTGATGAGCTGACGGATCTGAGGACCGTCAAAGATGCCAGCTTTCAACTTCTCCATGGTCAATCCTGGAAAAGCCTGGCACAAGTAAGTGAAGCAGTCACCATCCTTGTCCAGAGCCTTGGTGAACTGCTTGATTAAGCCGAGCTTGATGTGCAGCGGTGGGAAGAGTATTCTGTCTCTGTCCACCAGAGGGTCGTTGATGACGTTCCTTTCTTTGCAAGGCACCAATTCCTCCCGCACAGGCCAGTCCTCCTTCGTGTAATGCTGAGCACGATCCCTACTATCCCACATGCACAGAAAACATGGGTACTTGGTGAAGCCAGACTGTTGTCCCAACAAAAAGTTCACCATCTTCAGGTCAACACAAATAAACCACTTATGCTGATCCTAACCAATTTTCTCCAGCACATACTTCACCGCTTCATAGTTCTCCTTCAGTGTACTCAAGTGAGCCAGGGGTATAGAGGCAAACTGGTTGCTGTTGTGTAGCAGAACACATTTCAGTGGTCACTTGCTGCTGTCAATGAACAGTCTCCAATCTTTGGGTTCGTACCATGGCACTCCAAGCTTGAGCAGAAGCTGCGCAATATTTGCACAGTACACCAAGTCCTTCTCTTCCGAGAAAAAACGGAGGTTTTATGACTTCAAACTGATCCCTTTTCGACATAATCACCCAGAACTATCGGACCTGAATACTTCTTGTCATTAAAATAATCATTTCCAATCAAAACAATTATTTGACATGGCATTTTACCCCCACCAACTTCTTCTAAAATGCTCCCCACAAGCATACATGTGAACAAAAACATAAAAAAAACATGTGGCCATAGCTCAAAAACTTGACCTGATTGAGCAAAACCAATGTTATTTTTGGATTCAGCGCATCAGATTCGTCCTAAATCAACTGAAAAAACGCAGACAACAAATTTGTTGTTGACCAGTGTTATCTTCATGCTACAACAAAAACTCCTGGTGTCAGTGTCAAGTGGTGAATGCAGGTTCTCAAAACTCAATTTTTTTAGAACTTTCATACGCTTTGTTGCAAAATAGACTAGCTGGCTTGGCAACTATATCAGCGGAACATGCCCAGACATCAGCACTTGACCTGAAGGAATCAGTGACAAAATTCGCAAAGGATAAGGCATGCAAGTGAGATTTTGATGTGCCCGAGATTGAAAGTTTTAAAGGGATTAAATTTTAACACCACAATTCACAAGATTATTCAAAATGATTTGTGTGCTAAAATGTTTGGTTTGGTGGGGGTTTTTTGTATTTGAGAAGGATAAACAGACATGGTTCTATACTTAATCTTGCAATATAAAATAAATTTAGCAGTTTCTAGTTTTGTGCTTTTCATTTTTTTTCTACAAGACATCTGTTTTTGAAAATTGAAATTAGCAGAGAGAGAGAGAGAAAGAGAGAAATGAGATGAGGGAAGCAAGCAAGCAGTTAAGCTTGCCTGGGGCACAAAATACTTTGGCACCGGCACTGCTCCCAACTCTTAGCACCCTTAACAACCTACAGTTCCCAGGAACTATAGTTCTCTAAGGAAAGCCAGGACCATTTGAAGTGCTGTGATACAGCTCTAAAGACATATCCACATTCCCTAGCCCTTAAAATTCTCAACTGATGTCTGTATCAGAAGGATTTTACAGTGTTCTTGCACTTCATGGTTCATTCTGTAGCCCACATTAAGCTGTGAGTCATCTACTTAGTTTTCTGATTGGGGGGAGAAAAGCAGGAGGAATAAATACATAACTTTGCAGCAGCAGCAGCAGCAGCTTCAAGACGGAAATGCTCAGAATTTTGTTCTCCAGGGGAGCAAAAAGAATAAAAGCAATCAGGTGTAATGGCAAATGGGAAGCAGAAAAATATTTCTTCCTTTTTATTCCTAACACTTATGCAATTGTGGGTGGCAGAATAACTTTGAATTGCAAGCAATTCTTCTAAATAGACTTTGTAGAATTCAGTTCCCCCTTTAGGATTACTACGGTGTAATTTGGAGGGTGAAATTGAAGTTGTTCCTAGCTACCCATCAGCTTCTATGCTTCCGGCTATCCATTTTATTAATACAGTTTCCCCCAGCTTACCCTGCATGCAAGGATTTATTTGCTCATGTTGGGAATTATATATCACATCCTGTATTATGACTCCAAAGAAGCCTGCAGCTTTTGGGTTCATGCATGTGCCTCAGCGATACTGATCTTTGCAAAAAGTGTAGTGATAAAAGTCTAGCTGCAGCATAAATTCTTAATTGCGTGTCGAGGTCCCCAAGCCACCCCTCAAATAACTCACAACACACACTTAATTTTTGTTTAAGGTTTTTGGCATAATTTTGGCCACAACTTTATTTAAATACAAAACCGTGAGTGGTTGTTTAGGCATTGGTTAAGACTATCTGTCCCCCCGCCTGGGGACAGAACTGACTTCCGGGCACCACCGAAAGACAGTGCGGGGGAATGCAAGTCGGGGAGAAATGCAGCTGAGTCACAGACCCTCAATTCTCACCCACATGCTCCCCGAAGGCTTGCTGGCCCTAGTCCCATTCCAGGGATTGGATGAAAAGATGGCAAGCCCCAGGATTCCTTTAACGGAATTCCCTTTCTGCAGCAACCACGGAGGGGCAGGGCCAACCTATCCTAACCCCTCCTCCACCAATTTATAACCAATGCCTAACCGCAACCTTACAAGTTGTGACGATTTGCTACGCAGTAGGCAAAAACCAAATGGCCCAGCCAATCAGCCAGATGGACAAAATTCCTACCAGGCCCCTGCCCCAACGGCAGACGACCCCATGACAGGCATAGCAAGGTCAATGCAACAACCCCTTACTCAAGGGCGGGTGGGCGGGCGATCCGTTGCACGCAGCAAAGAGAAAGCTCAAGGCTGCGTGCAGAGTATTTAAACATTTTACCCCTCCCACCAAAATTGCAACATAACTTTTACCCCAGCAACCCAGTGAACCAATCACTGCCCCAGGCCATCTTTAGAGACCCTGCCTAGTAACAGAGGGGTGGCTCAGCAGACCCCACCGCAACACGTGCTCTCCATGAAGGAGAACACGCTTTCTGCAACAGTATGGCTCCAGGTGGAGTATAGTGTCAGGTTCAAGGTGCTGGTCTTGACCTTTAAAGCCCTGTATGGCTTAGGGCCCTCATATCTACAGGACCGCCTCTCCTGGTATGCCCCACAGAGGACCTTAAGGTCCATGAATAACCATAGTTTAGAGGTCCCGGGCCCTAAGGAAGTTAGACTATCCTCCACCAGAGCCAGGGCCTTTTCAGTGATGGCTCCGACCTGGTGGAATACTCTTTCCCATGAGACTAGGGCCCTTCAGGATTTAACCTCCTTCTGTCAGGCCTGTAAGACAGAGCTATTCCGCCTGGTCTTTAATTTGAATTCAGCCTGATCTTTTATTTCCCTTCTCTTCCCTCCCCCTCCCCTTTTATCACCCGCTCTGAGACCCCACAGCAAATTCTCCCCTGGCCTCCTCACTGGCCCAAGTAGGACCAATTCAGCCAGCTAGCCCTGGGGATTATCTAATTGATTTTTGAATTTTGAATTTTATTGTTATTCATGTTTTTATACTGTATTTGATGCTGCTTTTATAATTAAGTGTTTTAAAGTGTTTTAAATTTGTTGTTAGCTGCCCTGCGCCTGGTTTTTGAACTGGGAAGGGCGGGGTATTAATAATAATAATAATAATAATAATAATAATAATAATAATAATAATTAGGTGAGAGCTTCAGAAACGCTAACATATGAGGGTGGAGGATGGCTCAGTCGGTAGAGCGTGAGACTCTTAATCTCAGGGTCGTGGGTTTGAGCTCCATGGAGGGCAAAAGATTCCTGCATTGCAGGGGGTTGGACTAGATGATCCTCCTGGTCCCTTCCAAGTCTACAATTCTAGAAGTTCTCGAGCCAAGTAATGCATACAAAATGCAAGAATGCATGTATCTGGCTAAGGTGTGTGACGATTAGTGAAAGATGCATTATATAAAAGGGAAAGATGCATTGGAAAAGTTAATACAACAACGTGTATAACTGGAGAAAGTCACACAAACATTTGTGCAAATTTTCATGAGGATATAAAAATACATAAATAAAACAATGCAAACTATTGTGGAGAGCCAGTGTGGTGCAGTGGTTAGAGTGTCAGACTAGGACCTGGGAGATCAGGGTTCAAATCTCTACTTGACCATGAAGCTGCTTGCTTATCTTGGGCTAGTTAGGCCTCTTAGCCTGACCTACCTCACAGGGGTTTGGTGGGAATTAAATGAGGAGGAGAACCTTGTGGACCACCTTGAGCTCCTTGGAAAAAGGGTGGAATATAAGTGCAATAAATAAATAAATGTGGAGAACCATATTGAAGACTTGGGGGTAGGGAAAAACAGAATAGTACTGAAATTGATAGATTTACCCACCACTACCTGGGAGTTGCACATCCCATTCTGAAACTAAACTTTATGAGGATTACAAGTGAAGGATGCCAGCTCTCAGAAATTTGAGAGCTCTCATGCATTTTCTTCCAGAATTACTAACTGTCCAGAACTCATTTCCCAGGATTCTTTGGGGGGAAGCCATGACAGTTCAGCTGACAGATAATAAATCCAATGTCTGCAGTTAGGATCTGCTGTGAATGATGCCCAAGCTCCCTACAATATGTCTCCATGGTAACCTTTGCTCAGAAAGCACTGGAGATGTTTAGTGTCATGCCAAAAAGGTCAGCATCTTGCAAACAGAAATAAATTAAGGGAAATTGCTGTGACTCAGAGGCAAAAAGTCTACTTCAGGATGGCTGGGCGTCTAAAGCTATGAAGCACCTTCTTTCATTTGATTACCTCTTGAAGTAGAGAAGTGAATATATAAAGATAGGGGGTGTTGGGTCCTACATTTCGCTACGTCTCTGTGAACATAGCTACATGTAACAAGCATGTTTATTTGTTTTCTTATTTCAGGAAACATATCCTGAAACTCTCAGGGTGTTTATTTTATTCATTAATTTATTGAATTCATATACTGCCCTGTATCCACAGGTCTCAGGGCAGTTCACAGACTAAAGGGTAGCTTACAGTTAAAAATAAGGAAACAAACAATTTGACATAGAGGGAGAGAGAGAGAGAGAGAGAGAGAGAAAGAAAGAAAGAAAGAAAGAAAGAAAGAAAGAAAGAAAGAAAGAAAGAAACTTTGATAATTGAAACAGCAGAGAGCAGCACAACGATCAGGAACTTTTAATGCAGATGAAAACCAACAATTTAAAGCCTGGGTAAATCAGTACTGTATAAGGTAAATCTCTCTGAGAAGGAAATACTAAAGGCAGAGCACCACAACTGATGATTCTTTCTCAAGTAGTTCCCCACATTCAGCCACCACCCATTTTCAGTTAATGATGATGATGATGGTGATGATAATGTACTCATTATCTTTCCCCCAGTTTGCAGGGTGGTCAGGGTACAAGCATCCACAGAGACAATTTTCAGCAGAAAAATGGCAAGAGTGGGGGAGTTAAGAAGCCTCTCTCCTCCCTCCTTCCTGAAAACCACCTTCTCTTCCCACTTCTCACTACAGTGGAACCTCGTGTTACGTACCGTCCTGCTTGCGAACGCTGCGGGTTACGAGCTCCGCTAACCCGGAAGTAGATGCCCCTTGTTGTGAACTTTGCCCCGGGATGCAAGTGGAAGTTGTGTGCCAGCAGCACTGCAGCAGCGGGAGGCGCCATTAGTGAAAGCGCGCCTCATGTTATGAGCAGTTTTAGGTTACAAACGCACCTCCAGAACGGATTAAGTTTGTAACCAGAGGTACCACTGTACAGTGGTACTTCAGGTTACATACGCTTCAGGTTACAGACTCCGCTAACCCAGAAATAGTGCTTCAGGTTAAGAACTTTGCTTCAGGATAAGAACAGATATTGTGCTCTGGCAGCGCGGCAGCAGGAGGCCCCATTAGCTAAAGTGGTGCTTCAGGTTAAGAACAGTTTCAGGTTAAGAACGGACCTCCGGAATGAATTAAGTACTTAACCGAGGTACCACTGTACAATCTTCATGTCTGTGTGGCACTAAGAAGAAAAAGAGACAGAATAAGAATTATGGCATAAATAAACACAAATGTGGACAGTTTATCTCAGTACAGTGGTACCTTGGGTTAAGTACTTAATTTGTTCTGGAGGTCCGTTTTTAACCTGAAACTGTTCTTAACCTGAAGCACCACTTTAGCTAATGGGGCCTTCTGCTGCCGCCGCGCCACCGGAGCACAATTTCTGTTCTCATCCTGAAGCAAAGTTCTTAACCTGAGCTACTATTTCTGGGTTAGCGGAGTCTGTAACCTGAAGCGTATTTAACCTGAAGCATATGTAACCTGAGGTACCACTGTATTGTCTATTCCAGAAGGTGGCTCTCCAGGGTGTCTCCAGAGGCATATTTAGGGCTTCATGACCAGTTCTGCTGCACTGGGTGCTGAGCCTAGTGGGTGTTGCAGGGTGCTGCAACTATGACATAGTGGATTGAGAAGAACAGAAGGTGAGAATCGGGGACGGGTGAGTTTTGGCCTTGCACAGGGTGCTGCTGAAATCTGAAAGACCAACGTCTGCTCCTGGTGTCTCCCACCCACCATCTCATCTTTATAAGGAGAATGAAACCCAAGACTCTCCCCCCCCAAAATGTGCTCCAGCATTGCACCGCGATGCCTGCCCACCCCCTCCTAGGCTTTCGTATGGAACAATGCAAATGCCAAGCCTCTTTCATGGATTCTTTTCTCTCCCCAGCTTCATTTCCTATGAACTTTAGAATTGTTCAGACCAGATCTTAAGAGAAGATTGTGTCATCGTGCTTCATACTTTGGAAGCTTTCTGCTTGCACTTAACCAAATCAAAGCCATGGGAAATCATTTCCCTTTGCAAAGCAGCTGAGTACCTTGACATTTATCAAAAAGCTGCTTAGGAGGATTCTGGAACTCCATTTTTGTTAAAAGCTGTTATATAAATGTTCCGCATTTTAGCATCTGGGCAGGGTGTCTTCAAAAGGCAGGTACACACTGGGCTTATTTTCTCTGTATTAGCAGACTCTACACACACATATAAAATAGCAAGAAGAAAGGAGAGGTCTGTGATGGCTTTAGCTGGTTTGAGACGCTCTTGAAAATCTAGTTTCGCCGTATGAGCCCTGCAGCTTTTAGTAGAAGTCATGCAACGGGCAATTTCATTCAATGGAAAGATAATGATTAGAAAAGCCTGAAACATATGAATAGGCAAAGCCTGGAAAGCTCATTTTGAAAAGTAACTAGTTCAAGATATCCAAAAAGGAACCACCTCCTGTTTGTCTCTTTACAAAACAGACTAGTTTGGTTCACATTCAGATCACAGTTCAACTCATCGGTGGCGGTAGAGGAGGGGCAGGAGACCAAGCCCCCTCCTAAACAAGCATCTCATCCCCACTTGCCCACCCCATTTCTGAACTCTTGTCATTAGCATATACAGTTATTTTTCTTTCTTGCCCACCTAGAAATATACTTTGCCCCTTCTGTGCCCTCCTATAATTTGTTTTTTTTCCTGGTGTTGCCACTGGCTCAAATTCATCCAAGCAATCCTCAGCATGCCCCTGCTGCAGCATTTAGAATATCACAAGATGCTGCGCTGAACTATAAAAGAGCCTTAAGAAAACTAAGGAAACCGTAAATGGCATATGCAGTCGAATGTGAATTGCTTATTTTCCCCAGCAGTTATGATCTTCAGGTTTAAAAGTCAAAGTGTCCAAGAAGTATTTTTTTTTATAAAAATGAGCTGGGATAGTTCGGTCGGTACAGCATGAGATTCTTAATCCCAGGATCGTGGGTTTGATCCCCAACAATGGGCAAAAAGATTCCTGCGTTGCAGGGAGATGAACTAAATGAGCCTCATAGTCCCTTCCAACTTTATAATTCTATGAACTAGAAATCCTTCCAAGTTCCATTTCAAAATGAACTTAATCCACATTCAGTTCGCTTGACGATTATGGGAACGACTTTTGAGGTTAGTTCAGAGATTGTTTTTCTGTTTTTCTGCATGCTTACACACAAAGGCACTAGCTGTGTTTACTCTGCTACACATCCGGTAAAGCTGAGCAACAGCCGAAGTATGCTGGACCTAATTACACTACAATTTGAACTGATTTGTGGTTTGTTTGTTTTTTTAAAAAAATTATTTTCAATGCAAAATTACAGCAAAAATTACAAACATTGAATCCAAAATAAAACAGTACAAACAAGAAAAAAAACACACGAGAAAAAAAGAACACCAAAAACAAACAAAAAACAAAAACACACATCTACAAATAAAACAATATCATTCTAATCTAGTCATTACATACATATACACATATTGACTTCCTTTGTTCTAAGACCTCGAAATTTTTACTCTTTCTAAGTTGTTGTGTCTAATGTAGATTACCTCTGTCTTTATACTTTTTACACCATTTTTCTCTTTCTTTAACCCTGCAAAGCATCATTCATTACATACCGATAAATTTGAACTAATTTGATGGCCTTAATTAAACCTAACTAGCCCATTCCAAGTCCTTTGCATACGGTTGCCAACTTTTGCACTGGACGCTGCAGCTGATCAACATCATCATCAGCCTTGTTCTCAGGCATCACTTGTAAGAGTAACCAATTTGCAGCAGTGCCTTCCTTATTTTTGTGTGAATGGAAAAGACTACTCACAGTAAAAATGAACATCCAACTTGCCTTTCCCAATGCAAAACAACAAGAGGTGATTTCAGGAACTTTCCTTCATTTAGGAGCTACAAGCCATTTAGACTTGCTATACAGAATTGACCAACACACCTAACCAGTGCTAACTGGATTGTGAAGGAAACCACATCCATTCAAATCAGAAGGGAACTGCTGTTAGGGATTGGGGGAGAAATCTGAATTACGTTCGCATTTAAAGGCAACTCTACCCAATAAATAAAAATACTACCTAATTGACAGTTTCCTAAATAATACACAAACTGAAATGCAACCACCCTTCAAAATTCACACTACTCCAAATTTTGCAATGCAGTTCTCCAGCTAAGTAATTTTTACCAACATGCACATACTGGGGCAAAATGAGAATATAAATGCATACATTAGTGAAAAGAAGATACAAAAATGTATTGCATTCGGTAAGACTGCCTGGTGATATTAGGAGAATCTACCGAAGAATTTCAATGAGGGGTTTTTTCCCCCCATTTAAAAAAATCACAAAGTTTTTTTGGAAATGTGGAAAACGGAAGTTAATAAAGGGAATATATTCCACCCTCAGCTGTTGTTATAATCTAGGCAAGCCTCTTAAAGAGATAGGTCACACATGTTGCGGAGTAGGTCCTTTGTCTCATTGCAAAGGAGACAAAAACAGCAACAAAACTTACACAGCTGCATTAATTTGAGATGATCTCAACCATGGAATGTTACAGAGAGAAGCAAGGGGGTAAACTCAAAGTAAACTAGCAATTCAGTAAAGGCACTCAGCACCCCACTCTCAGATATATTAACCCCTTGGAGACTTTCCTATCTGAATACAGTGAATTTTAATTAAAGGGTTTTGCCTATTCCAACAATGCATACTTCAATATCACCATAAGAAGAGTCCTGCTGGATTGGGCCAAAGTCCCATCATACTTCAGCATCCTGTTCTCACAGTGGTGAACCAGATTCACTGTGGGAAGCCTGTGCAGCAGTGCTCTCCTCACCAGCAATTGGGTTACAGAGGCCTTCTGTGGTGTGGAGTGCCAGTGTGGTGTAGTGGTTAAGAGCGGTAGACTCATAATCTGGTGAACTGGGTTTGATTCCCCACTCCTCCACATGCAGCTGCTGGGTGACCTTGGGCTAGTCACACTTCTCTGAAGTCTCTCAGCCCCACTCACCTCACAGAGTGTTTGTTGTGGGGGAAGAAGGAAAAGGAGAATGTTAGCCACTTTGAGACTCCTTAGGGTAGTGATAAAGCGGGGTATGAAATCCAAACTCCTCCTCCTCTTCTTCTTCTGCTTCTATCATATAACCACTGTGGTTGGTAGCCACAGATGACTTTGGATATCCTTAGGGTGGAAGGCTACATCACCTTATTTCTTCATATAATACTGCCATTAAAGACAAAAGAGTAGGCCAGACTATATTTCTTATTTCTTAATTGGCTCCTATAGGTTATATGTTAGGTAAGTTTTGTTCCTATGAATTTACATTCAGGTTTGTTGTTGTTGTTGTAAATAGATTGCCAGAGTAGCTTCCACCCCAATACTGTTCAGGATCCTGATGTGTGTGTTGTGATCCAGATCAGGTCCCTGGCACTTGGAATTTGCATTGGATTGGGGCCATAGCAGGAACCAAATGGTTAAAGACCACACCCACCCCACATTAGGGGCCTGATCTAAATCCAGACTCCTTGGGTGGGATTTAATGGTTGTTCTTGTCTGAACAAGCTTTTCAGCCAAATGGAATGATCCATTCCATGCTGTTCAAAGGGATCCCCAGACTATCCCCCAAACCAATTTTGAGATGCATAGAGTGGGGGGGGGAGGGGTGATGTAAAAGTTGGGGAAGCCCCATTGCACAAGTAGAAGTCTTTGTGCAGCCCTTCTGCTGATGGATCTCATTAGGTGAATCTTGCCCCGTGTTGGAAATTTGGGTAGAAAAATAACACAATTATACTGAGAATTGCAACTATGCAATTTGGCCCTGCCATCAGCCACATGTAGAACGTTCTGCAGGTGTTCCTAAGCTATTGAGCAATTAAAGAAGTTGCTCTCTTTTCATGCTATCCCAAACCATCTGCAAGAGATGGCAGTTGCCTCACCCTGTCTAATGATAGGCAGGCCCTGTTAAATACGCAACTGTAGGCCAGGCTATGTTGTCACCTTAAGAGCAACCACTGCTAAGCCATTAGAGGCTGAAAGTTCTGCAGGTGTTTCCATTAGAGACCGTTAAGTGTTTACAGGGTTAGGTCCTCATTAAGAGTCCACTGTCATCTTCACTTAGCTGAATACCTTATTCCTGAGTTTGCTGCACATCAGTGAACTATTTAATAAAACTTGAGCAAAAAGTGGCTTCTTCAAGAAAAATCCATATTCCAGATCATTTGCCATTGGAGACCTAGGCCACTGATTGAAATACCTGGAGAGGTTGACCTCTCTGCAAAGGGCCCTCCCATATTCCTGCCTACACCCTCTTATTCTTCAGGAGATAACATGCCCCATTCTCTTTGGTTCCTTGAACTGTCAGTGTGATGGCTTCCTTCCCCACCTGATATATAAATCAGCTGAAGAGGGTTGTGGGAGCTATTATAGAAGTGCTTAGCTAAGTAAGGGGCTTGTGTGGGTTAGTTAGAGAACATCTTTGGACTTTAGCTGCAAAAAAATATGTAAGTTTTGGTTATGTTTTTCTGATTTGCCTGTTGTGTTGCTGACAAAGGTGTGGATATGTATCTGTCCTACTTATAATGCTGTCTACTGTGAAGTGAGCTGAGAAAGGCTTTGGAGTTCTTAAGACTGGGGTAGCTTGTCTATCTCCCTTTTTGAATGCTTATAGGTTTCTCTTTATTGGCTACTTCATAAATTTCAGGCTCTCATGTTCTTTCTGTCTTATTTCTGGAAGGCCTGTAATTTGGGGGCTTGTTCACCCAGCTTTCTCCTCTTAGGGTAAGACTCTGCAAGTCCTTCCAATATCTCTTCTCTGTTCCTTTTTATTGTGGAGTGAAATAATGGCTAATGCAGAACTGTGCTGTGCCTTTTTAAGAAGACCTTTTAAAAATGTGTATTATCCACCCACACCCACACCCCAAAAAACCCACTCATTGACTAACGATAAAGCAAGACTGCATCTCTAAGCTGGGGGAGAGCTGCACCTGTTGAAATACTACCTGTCCTGTTGGGTTGCTGTTCAAAGCTTTTCCTATTGGGAGTGAAAGTGGGCAAAATATTAATGAGGAAAGGGAGAGGACCAAAGGTATACATCTATTTAGATACAGCCCCTGACTGTGAGAAGGTGGGATATATTTTTGAGGTTTGTTTGAGATGTGGGGCTGGAATAGCTACAAACTTTCATGAAAGATGGTGGTGCAAAGTAATAATGCTTCTACCAGTAGGTGGCGCCAATGGGGCCTCTTGTCTTCAGGCATTGCATCATTATTAAACTCAAGAAGACGCTGTTGGAAGCCTTGCTTGGCTTTTGGGACTCTGAAGCACTTCCCTGTCTGGATGCCAAGCCAAGCTAGAACAAAGGGAATAAACTGCCTTTCTCATAAAGGCTTTAGGATGAACTCCTGGCTTGTGTTAGGAAGTCTTTTTGTGTGAAACGGGCACAAATGGAGTTATATTTCTGGTCTTCCAGGTCAGACCACACAATGACTTCTAAGAGTCAAGAAAGCATTCCAGTTCCTGAGACTAAAGAAGTAGTACAGCAGGTATGTTTCTCCTATCAGGTCTTACTATCTGTAACACACACACACACACACACTGCCTTGAACTTTTGGTTATCAGGCAAGGTATCAGGCAAGGTATAAAACTCCAAAATAAAATTTCTTGTTGGCATTTGGTGCTCCGGGGCTCTGGTGTCCTCGGGCTCTGGCACAGCTCCCCTCCACCCCTGGACTCTTTAGCCAAAAAGCTCCAGCCTGAATCCCTGGCATTTCTAGCCATCCTATACAAAGCATTTAGCTGACAGAATATGCCTGCCTGATACCCTGGAGAGCTATTTCTAGGACAACATTGGTTTGGACAGACTATTGTCCCGACTCTCTATAAGCAACTCAAGAAGTTTGTGTCCTGAAGTACAAAACATGTGCTCTCATATTGAGCTACGGGAGTGTAATTCATCTTAACAATTGAAAAAAATAGGCAAGGTAACTTGAAACTTGGTGCATGGATTAATCCTAACGTAGAACTGTTAGATTTTTAAAGTTTGGAATGCAGTCCATCTTGACACTAACTTTTCTGTAATGTGTCTAGTTAGGTTCAGGCCATTGGTAGAACAAATGTCTAGAAGATTACAGGCCACTGAGATACTTTACGGATGTTCTCTTACCACACCTCTAGGATGTCCTCAAGAGAGCTACCAGTCTGCCTCTGGTAAGCTCCACCTATGATCTGGCTGCCTCTGCTTATGCCTCAACCAAAGAGAACCATCCCTATGTGAAAGTTGTTCTAGATTTGGCTGAGAAAGGTGTGAAGCATGTCTCTGATATTGCTGTGAGCGGTGCCCAGCCTCTTCTCAGTAAGCTTGAACCACAGGGTGAGTAGGCTGCACCGGAAATGTTCTGATCTTTTTCTTTCTAAATACCTTATTCCATCATACGTACAAAATTAAACACAAATGAAAGCAAGTGTAAAAAAGCATAAAATATCAGAGATGACAAATGGAACCCTTTTATCCATTCTTTGTCAAGAAAATTGGAGGCACCTATTACTAGAAACAGTAAAATGTCTATTTTTCCCACACTGGCAATGCCAAAGAGCCCTGGAGGTTAGTTGTGTTGGTATAAATGATAAATGTTCCACCACACAGTATAATAATGTTCTGGATCTTCTAAGCTTCTGGAAATTTGTATATTGTGGGTTATCTTTCCTGTGATTGTGAAGTTCCATACATTTTTATACCACAGAGAAATTTGCAGTGCCTGAAAATTCTTCCATTTTCGTGCGCCATGCATAGCCTAGCTGCTGCCAGCAATCATAGTACAAATTCTTTAGATTGCAATCTTTGAAGATGACCATCCCATATATATATTTCGAAGTGAATGCTGTGGGGTCATCTGCACAGAAGTCTGTACAATAGTCGATGCTGCCTTGACACACATTAGACCTGAAACTTTGTACCAGTAGGCGCTCCCACCATGAATAGGGAAAAAAACATTGCTCACATCTCACATCTTGAAATATACTCAGAGTCGAGAGTGGATTTCATGCTCTTTATTCAGCTCATAGTGGTGAGGAGGAATGGAAGTTCTCCTACAATATCTGCTTTATATACATTATTAACACAATGGGCTGCATGTGATTGGCTAATTCCGGGATTCTCCTGTAGGCCAATCAGGTTGTGGATTCACTTTCACCTGGAGCTGGATTGGGTGGCTTCTGTGGACCAATCATACTGCTGCATTGTTCTAGGACCAATCAGACTGCTGCATTTTGGATCCTATTCAACTCAGTACATAACACATCTCTACCAGCAAAGTGTGTCACGTGTGATGCCACCTATGTGGAATACTCTGTTCTAAATGTCCTCATTAGTATGTGGTGCTAGATCAAACAATGACAAGTGCGTAGGCTACAGTAATTTCCTCTTCCACAATTCATGTGTGCACCGCAACTAAAGGAATCCTCTCTGTAGTTGCAGCAGCAAGCCACTATGCCTCCAAAGGCTTGGACAAGCTAGAGGAGAAGCTCCCCATCCTTCATCAGACAGCTGAACAGGTAGATTGCATCCTGCTCACTACCTTTTCTTATGTCCCAAGCATTTATTTAATTCTACTGTTGGAATATTGCTCTTCATGCGTTCCTGAACTTTGGGGAACAAATCCACAGCAACTTGGATAAGAGGTTGCTTGCCTAGTCACAACAATTCTGGTGGGTGGAGAGTGGTCACGGCAGTATAATATACTGCGTGGTAGGGGGTGATGAATAAAGCTGCTTGTTTGATGATATTTATACGCAACAGTAGCAGCAAGGCTATTGATTGCGAAAAACTGGAAAAGTGGTATAATACCGACAAAAACAGAGTGGCTTGCCAAATTATGGGAGTATTACAATATATCCAAAACAATGGAAGAAATTGGAAGGATTTCAAAAGAAAAGATAGATAGGGACTGGAAGGTGTTTAAAAGATACTTGCAAAATCATATCGAAAAATCAGAACTCCTATTAGAATAAACAAGTTCCCTTTCAAATACTGCAATATCAAAAAAGATGGATAACAATGTGTAATAGAAAAAGAAGTATGAAATTAGGCTAAAGGTGTGTGAAAGAAAGTAATAGAAGTGGAAAGAAATTGTAATTGAGTAGATTGGAAGTCAAACACAAAGGTGGGGTGAGGGGTGGTGGATGGTGATGGGGAAAGCAATTATTTGTGGGATTGAGTGTAAGTATGTTTGAACACTTTTAAGGATTGTATGTTTGTATGTTTGTATATGTGTATTAATGATGAACTATTTTAACAATAAAAACTTATTTAAAAAAAAGAAACAGGGAAAAAAAGAGGTTGCTTGCCTAGTCACAACAATTCTGGTGGGTGGAGAGTGGTCACGGCAGTAAAATGCACTGTGTGGTAGGGGGTGATGAATAAAGCTGCTTGTTTGATGATCTGGCTTTAGGTTATTTCTGATACGCAAGAACTGGTGTCATCGAAAGTAGCAGATGCAAAAGAAGCAGTAGCCAAGGCTGTGCAGGATGGCAAAGAGATGGTGGTAGAAACGAGAATGGGGAAGATGGCCCTCAGTGGAGCAGAAGCAGTGCTGGAGAAATCTGAAGAGCTGCTGGACCACTACCTTCCGATGACTGAAGAAGAACTGGGTAAGCAAAGAATAGCAACCTGATCTATTGTGATCCATGTTATCAAGGCTGTCTTAAGCATATGCAGCATCGGGGTGCAAAGATCCACCCGGCACCCCCCCTCCGGTTTGCCCAGTCCCAGGCGCACAGGAGGGCGGAGTCAGCTGGCTGCCTCAGCGTCTCACTGGCTTGGTTGCCCCCGAACTCGCGGTGCAGAGCTGCCCGCAGGAAAGCCGCCAGCTGCAGTGCTCCAACCACTGCAACTCAACTCTCAGGCCTCAGACTCTCGACTTGGCGCCCCTGAGAGCCCGGCGCCTGAGTGCCCCACACCCCTAGCACCTATGGGTAAGACCTATGGGTGAGCATGCTATGCTCACAGCTTCTTTGGTGTCTACTTTAGCCTTAAGATCAGGAGCCTACTGGGAAACAAACATTAGTTTGAACTGCGTGACAACCATGTTTATTTGGATAGTCTCCAGGACTCTACTCCAGGTGTGAGCACCTTCTGAAACTTAAGCAGGTAGCGACTAGACATGAGAGGCTGCCCTGAGAGTGGTGCCTGATTTTTGTCGCATTCATCCTAGATGGGTGCAACGTCTTTCAAAGGCCTTGCTTTGAGTAAAAAACTACTTCATACTTCATGAATCTTCCTTCTGATTATGGGATTTCGAAAGGTGGTATGCTGTGATCTTTCCTGGTGTGTGTGTGTGTTTGAAGTTAGCTAGGGTAGAAACCTTTTAAAAAGTAACAATATTTAAATGTGCTCTTTAGCAAAAGTTGCAGAAACTACACCAGAAGGAGTGGGCACACCCCTTGAGACTCGGGGGTACTTTGTGCGTCTTGGTTCTCTGTCAACCAAGATCCAGCATCGTGCTTATCAGCATGCTGTAGCCAGGATGAAAGCCGCCAGAGAGAACATCAGAGAGACTTTCATTCAGCTGCGTCAAGCCATTGGGCAGGTAGGGTCTTCACTTCTGCGGTGTGTACTCTTTGTTAACCACAGGGAAAAGATGCCTGCTTCCTTTTTAAGCTACTGTAAATATCTGCGTTCCTTGTCAACCAGTTATGACTGGCAACTGAAAAAACTTCATGGCATGGAAATCTAAGCATTTAGTCTCCATAGGCTGTTTTTAGTGGGAGGCATGGGGTGGGGCGGGGGGCTTAGGATCATGACACAAATTTGCATATGGAGATTTGTGCCATGGGCCTGTCCCCGTCCCCTTGCCCCAACACCTCAGGCAGTCAACACTGTCGAACTGTTGAGGATATAGCAATGGCTGGTGGCAATTGAGCCTCGAGTCACAGGATGCTTTGATCTCTGAACCGTAATGAAGCTCCACACAGCAGCAAAATGCAGTATAATAATAATAATAATAATAATAATAATAATAATAATAATTAATTAATAATAATAATTTATTATTTGTACCCCGCCCATCTGGCTGGGTTTCCCCAGCCACTCTGGGCGGCTTCCAACAAAGATGAAAGATACACTAAAATGTCACATATTAAAAACTTCCCTGAACAGGGCTGCCTTCAGATGTCTTCTGAATGTCAGGTAGATGTTTATCGCTTTGACATCTGATGGGAGGGCGTTCCACAGGGCGGGCGCCACTACCGAGAAGGCCCTCTGCCTGGTTCCCTGTAACTTGGCCTCTCGCAGTGAGGGAACCACCAGAAGGCCCTCGGAGCTGGACCTCAAGTGTCCGGGCAGAACGATGGGGGAGGAGACGCTCCTTCAGATATACTGGACCCAGCTTTAAGAGCGATATGACCCTGATTCATAAGAAGTGTGTAAAAGTGTCACATTTAGACAGTCAAAGCAAATTGCTGGCACTAGTTAAATATTGATGGTTGCTTATGAGCACCAGTGGAAAACTGGGAGTGTAATTGTATGGTCATGTAAAATCAGGTATCATTGTGTGAGGATGAACAATGTTGATACCAACATGGCAAGCTATGAAAGGGGAAAATCTTATTTGTACAAAAAGCTCAACATCTGCATGTGCTTGCTTATGAAAACTTGTATCAAATTGAGTGAGATCTTGCCCATCTCTCTCAATGCACTTGGGGCCTCATAGGGGTCAGTAGTTATCTGACAGGTATGGTAACAAAATGTGTAGCAATTGCATGGTTTGTCTTGGCTTTAGTTTATTCCAAGCTGCTCTGTTGATTTTTGTTTGTTTCCTCTCTAGATAGAGGATACAAAGGAAAGTGTTCAGCAGAAACTCCAGGAAAGCCAGGAGAGGCTTCGTCAGGTATGGTTATACTACTGATTTAATGGTGATATAATCATGGATTATCTAGTCCAACCCACTGCAGTGCAGGAATATGCACCCATACAAACCCGTGACTTTGGCATTATCAGCACCATGTTCTAACCAACGGAGCTAACCGTTGGTGGCTTGACATTGCTTGACCCTTGCACGTAGAACCCTGGTTGAGGGATCTGTTGACTTCTTCCTTCTAATTGCAGATAGAATCTCAGACCTTGGCCATGTCCCACCACATCACCCAGCAGTTGCAAGCAGCCTACAAGAACCTGATTGCCAGCATCCAAGGCCTGCCAGCTAACTTCCAGCAGAACATCCAGCTGGCCTACCGCAACATAGAAGAGCTTCACACCTACTTCACCAGTGCTCACTCTTTCAAAGACCTCCCCAACAGCATTCTAAGCCAAAGCCAAGAGAAGGCCCTCAAAGCCCAGGAGTATGTGGACGACATCTTGGACTATGTCTTACACAATGCTCCAATGTCTTGGCTGGTGGGTCCATTCTCCCCTTCACCTTGGAAACCTGATGATGTGAAGCCCACGAAGCCTGATGATCAGAACAAGGAATTGAAAGCGGCAGTGCCAAAGGAGAGTTTGTGACCTGTAGCTCATTCTAGAGGCTGGAATTCTGTGTCTCCGGGCACTGATGGAGCTTGAAAGAGCACTTGAGCCTGCTGCTGAATTTGTTGGAAGAGCTGAAATGAATGTAACTAAGCTAACATGACAGAACTATGGCCCTGGAACTTTTGGTTGGATGGGAGACTTGACCATTATTGGAAAACTCAGTTGCTAACTCCCATGGGCTTCAGTCTCTACAAGTAAAACAAAAACAAAAAACCTGACTTGTATTTATTCATTGGCTGTGAATGAATGTATGCAGCTGATAGTCTCTGCAACCTGGCTTTGAAATATGATTGGAATAAATTGTTGCACTCGGTTACTTGTCTGTGTGAAGTCTTAAGCAGTAACTCGGCCTAAGCATGTTTCAGCTGATGGTGGAAGCACTCCATGATACTAGGGAAAAGCCTTTCCTAGAACAAAATGTTAAAAGGTTGCCTAGATGATGGGTTCACCATGCTGGGAAGCAGAATTGCAGCATGAAGTGATGAGGAAAAATGGCTGTAGTGTGGAACTCAAACTCTGCATGCAAAAGGTTCCATGTTTCCCCTGGCAAGGTCCTAGGTTCAGTCTTTGGCTTTGGTAATGTTCCTGCCAGAAGATTGGCCTTTAGACTTGACCCAGCAAGGTTTTGACCACTCCAGCATCAGAAGCAGTCTTTCTGAATACCAGCTGTTGGGGTGCTATTGTGCTCCATCTTGCTTGGGGGCTTTCCAGAGGCAGCTGACTGCTGAGGACAAAATGCTGGAGACCAACCTTTGGTCTCATCGAACAGAATGCCTGCCGCAAAACAAAGCACACTAACTTCACCATGGGGGTGGGCCTTCTTAAAACGACGAAAGGCCTAATTATAAAGTTGGAGGGTAATTTAAAAACCCAACCAAAAAGCGTCACCCCTATAGCTGTGCAAGGTTCTTAACCATAAAGAAACAGGGTGAGAATTGCAGAAAGAACTTGGAGTCAAGGCCAATCATGGTAGATGTACTGAGAGTTTGGGTTAACGGAAAGTCTTAATCTGACCATCTAACATGAGTTCTAGTTGCTGCATCTTGGCCTCAGTAGTCTTTACCTGGCCTGCTTATGAGGCAAGACCTTCAAGATGGCGAGGTCTTTTCACACTGAGGTGTGCATCAATGACAAGATTTCATTTGGACCCTCCCTATGAAGAAGACTATGTTCCTTTCTGAACCAAATTGGAGAGCATATGAAATGCTTCAGATTCCAATTCTGAATCCTATTTTGGGGAAATGAAGCTTCATCTCCCTCATGCCTGGAATCTTAGAAGAGAGATAATAAAGGTTTTTGGTGACTCGTTTCCTGTCAAGTTGGGAAGTGATGACCCAGACTAATCCTGGCAGGACAGCTTACTTTCTGGTGTTAACACCTTCATGCACTAATTAGATTCATGTTTGCAGGATATTATTTCTCTGGATGCAGTGACATTAAATAGGCCCATTTGTGTGTACACGCTGGGCACTATTCAAATTTGATGCCCTCCCCTTTTCTTCAAAGGATGAAATTTTCAGGCAAGGTATAGCCCCTTCTGAGAGAATGAGAATTTCTGGGCATAAGCTGCAGAGGTTTTTTTCTGCAAGGAAATCCTTTACAAGTGTGTGTGTGTTGAAAAGGATTTACTTAATCTGTTTTATATGCAATGCGAATGAATATTGCATGTTTGAGAGAAGGGAACCCCTGGATAAGAAACCTGTCAAATTGCAGCAAATATGCCTTGGGGCCTTTGTGCTAAGCAACTTTTAAATTGACCTTTTTGCGGGAGGGGATGAAAATGGGATTTTATTCCTTCACGGTGGTTTTTTTGGGTGACTATTCTACAAATGGCATACAGTCATATATCATAGAAGTGCCCCTAGCAAGGTAACCTGCAAAATTTCAGAATGCTAGAGATACAGGATATGAGTGTGCCATTTGTTTAAAGGGTTTTGCTGCCTGCGGATCCAGTATAATGATCTATCAGGACGTGAAGTTCAATGACAGGTCTATGTCCCCCAGTGCTTACTTTTCCTGTACTCTCCCCACCTTACCCACAGAGCCATCTCTTGAGAGTAGCATGCATCTCATGCAAGAAAATTATTCACAATTAGAAACAGCATGCTAAAAAGACATCTGGCCTCAGACGCATCCGCCCCCAGGATGGTTATGACAGACAAAAGGCATAGATAGAGAAGATGGGGGAAATGTGAGTCACACTGTCAGACAAATTATAATGAGCTGAGAAAACTGTTCTCACATAATACTATAGCTGGTCACAACGTTTTCTGTAGTAAGTTCCCAGGCTGTTTTGGAGAAGCTTCGGGATCTTCAGAAGGTGGTCAGTGTTTCTAACAGAAGTTTTATGTATTTCATTTATACTGATATCCTACCTTTCTTACAAGGAGTTCCTTGGTTCTTCTCCTGTCGCCTCCAACAGTCTTGTGAGATAGACCAGGATGAGAGTGAGTGCCTGGCCCAAGGCCACCCAGTGAGCTTAATGCCTGGGTTGCCTTAGTTGTAGTCCAATAGTCAAATATAGTCAATATTACTAATGGTAACTAAGCTTTCTTGAAAGAGTTCCTGATATTAGGTGAGTCCAATGGCCTGGCTTATATATTATTGGTAGCTTGATACCTGGTGTTGTTTGGAATTCTAAGAAACAAAAACATCAGTTTTGAAAGGTAGTCTGCCATCTTGATTCAAAACAGTGTCCAGCTGGGGCCAAACCTAGAGAAAAACCTCTTCCTTGATCTTGGGAACCTCTCCATTACACAAATGTATATATTAGGAGAAACTGGTATTAAAGTGCTGACATTTCCCAGAGGACTTCGCTTGCCATTAAAAACACGTGGAACGGTGGAGAGCAGAACTTAAGAATGGAAAAATATGACACCCAAACTGACAGATTTACTCATCCCCAGGCACACATAGTTCTGTTAGCCAACAGAGGGAAGCTTGTCTGTTGGGGCTCAGGGAGGGCAACTGTAGGGGCTACATCTTCTCCCTGAGGTGACTGTCTCACTAAAACTAATGGCCAGCTCTCCTTGCAGCAGCCTTTCACTTGCTCACTTTGCAGGATTTGGGGCCAGTGGAGAGAGATGGAGAAGAGGGGCTGCTGTGGGGCAAAGGAGTGGAACCCCCACACCTTAGATGGCTCAGGCCTCCACTGCCTGTACTGGAGGCAGTACCCTTCCATGGCAACTGGTCATGGTTTGGTAGTCCAACCATCAGGATGAGGCCTTGGTAGCTGCCCACACTGTCCCTGTTTTTGTCCTTTGCAAGCTTAGGCGATACAGGCAGAAATTCAGTAGGCGCGTGTCATGAAACTGCCTCCACAAGGAAACTTATCTTTGCCTCTTTTGTCTCGAAAGTCACCGGGGGGTCTTTGACAGGTGACAAATCTATCTACACTCTTCCCCAAAGAGTCTCCCCGAAGATCACGGAAATCTTGTTTATTTCCTCAAGATGCAGTTCTGAATGTTCTGAACTTGCTTATTAGAAGAACCTTTCCCCAACCGCACGAAAGCTAAACAGATTTGAGGAAATGTAACCCAGCCAGCTGTGGGTTGCTGCTGCTTATCCAATACTAAATGAAATAGCTTTCAAAATACATCTACATCTTGATATTGGAAACGGCACTTTCTTGGCAAGAAGAGCTGCTCTGGGGAGGCAATGTGACAGAAATGTCTCTCCCAATGTGCTTATGTCAGCAATTTGCCAAACTGTGTGCCAGTTTGCAATAGTAGGCCGCAGCCCAACTATTAGTAGACCATAAGAAATCATTAAACGTTCCTGTGAGCCGAAAGCACCTACTCGCTGAGGGGCCTTGCCTGCTGTGCTGCTCTGTGTGATGATGGATGGCTCTGTTCTGTTTCTCTGCCCATAAATGTAATAAATCAGGAACTGTGTTGCACAAGGTGTGATTGTGATGGAGAAACAACGTTCTTGTTTTCATTTAGCACCTCAGTGTATATTGCAGGGATGGGGAATTTGTGGCCCACCAAATGACTCCAGCTTCCATCAACCCCAGCCAGTGTGGAGAATGGACCACAGTTTCCCTGCTTCTGCTGTACAGAGTCTCACAGAATTCCATAAGCAAAGGATTGGGGTCTTTGCCCTGAGGCGCTTACAGTCCAAATTTTGACCGGGAGAAGGAAGGCAAGAGAAATAAGGGGGTGGGCATTATCAAATGCAGCTGCACTGGTGTCAGCTGGGGATGAGGGTTGAGGGCTTCCATTCAGGAGAAACATTGGGGAAGGAAAATTGGCATATGTCAGGGCAGATGTCTCTTTCTACTGGCTGCCTGTGTTCTGAAATATTTCTGAAACGAATTCTGACAACACCAGAACTGGAAGAAGTAAAAATGTGAGACAGAGCCTGCCATTTCAAGACAGAATAGAAACAATCCCAGCAACTGAGCACAATATATTAGATATTGTGGATCTCTCTGGATTTTCTACTGCACCTTTCTGCTAGTGTTTGACTGTAGCAAAATACTTTAAGTTGTCACTATGATTTGATGAACAACATATCCTTATGGTCAAGCTTCCAATTCCAATAATTGTTTTGTGAATATTTGGTGGCTATTTTCTTCCCTTTCCTCCTTTTTTTTGGAGGGGGGGGGGAGGTAATTCTCTTGCAATTCATTGTTGGTCTGTGAAAAAAAAAATCATCTGTATTTTTCATTTGTTGGTTTGCAAAACTTGTTGATTTTTATTATTATTATTATTATTATTGAGGGAAGGAAGGGGAGGGGAAGCCAGCCAAGCTGAATATCTTACTATATTATATGGAGTATAAGCCTGGTACCCCAGGCTGCCAAAAAATTCGAGTTGGCACCTTGCTGAAATAACAAACTGTTAATATCAGACGGTTTGCTCACAAAGTGTCTGCACTCTAGGAGAACCGCAAACTGTTACCATATGTATGCCTGTTGTCACAAAATCCTGCCAAACAGTGCAATCATTGAAAACACACACACACACACACATACACACACACATATCTCCCTTCTTAGGCCCTGTGTAGCTGTGCTGCTTGTTTGCCATGGCAAAGAAAACACTGCTACAGGCTTTGTCCTTTGCAGTTCAAAGACTCATAAGCCAGATTCAGAACTTATTACGTTTATATCCCACCTTTTCTCTAAGGGGCTCAAGACAGAATACATGAACCTGCCTCTTTTATCCTCACAAAAACCCTGTGAGCTGGGTCAGGCAGCAAAATGTTCCAAGGTCACCAAGTGAGGGACATGGCTGTGTGGGAATTTGATCCTGGATTTCTTCAGCACTGGTGTGATGCTTTTTAGCATCTTAAAAAGCAGAGACATCACCTTGCCAACAAAGGTCTGTATAGTTCAAGCTATGGTTTTCCCTGTAGTGATGTATGGAAGTGAGAGCTGGACCATAAAGAAGGCTGATCGCTGAAGAATTGATGCTTTTGAATTGTGGTGCTGGAGGAGACTCTTGAGAGTCCCATGGACTGCAAGAAGATCAAACCTATCCATTCTGAAGGAATTCAGCTCTGAGTGCTCACTGGAAGGACAGATCCTGAAGCTGAGGCTCCAATACTTTGGCCACCTCATGGGAAGAGAAGACTCCCTGGGAAAGACCCTGATGTTGGGAAAGATGGAGGGCACAAGGAGAAGGGGACGACAGAGGACGAGATGGTTGGACAGTGTTCTCGAAGCTACCAGTATGAGTTTGATCAAACTGTGGGAGGCAGTGGAAGACAGGAGTGCCTGGCGTGCTCTGGTCCATGGGGTCACGAAGAGTCGGACACGACGAAACGACTAAACAACAAAGTGTGATGCTTTTAAGTGCTGTACTATGCTGACTACCATTCTTACAACAGGATGTTGTGCACACAGAAACCCTGTATGAGCAAAATTTCCTCATTCATTGCAAAGGAAGGTGACAGATTCTTAAAAGCACAATAAGAACCTGTTGGATCAGGCCTATGGCTCATCCTTTTCTCACAGCGGCCAAGCAGATGCCTGTGGGAAGCCCACAAGCAGAATTTGAGCGCAAGAGCACTCTCCCCACCTGTGGTTTCCAGCAACCGGGATTCAGAAGATGCCTGGAACTGTGGAGGCAAAGCACAGCCCTCATGGCTAGTGGCCATTGATCTCTTCCAGCAAATCCCTAGCAGACAATATGAAACCCTTAAACTGGGCAAAGCCTGGTATAAATTCTAGGAGTAGGGTGGACACATGTTCTTGTGAGGGAAAATATGAGGGAAGATTTAGATGTAAAAACACTTTTCTGTTGCATAAACTGTTTGGTGTGTAAATAATTATAATAAGACAGAAAAGGCCTAGGAATTGTCCACACTTCCTGAGTGTGAGTAGTTTCCCCCTTGTCTAGGCATGGTTCTGAACAGTTTTGTGTTTGACTGGCAGCTTTCTCCTGGAAAACACACAATTTACTGCTGAATCAGAAAAAATAGCAATCTGCAGAAAACACACTTGCTATTTGTTCTGATTCAGTGCTTAAATGCAGGTTTTCCCAGCAGAAAATGAGGGTTTATGAGTTGGCAGTTTGCGGAGAGGCAGCTAAGCCGAGGCAGTTGCTAAACCGTGCCCTGTTAGGTTTTCCGTTATGGCAGTTGACAGCAAAACGTGGCTTTTATAAGCATTGGTGTAATCCTAAAGCTGCGATAGGTCCTTTAGTGAGCATTCTGTTTGAACTCATTGGTCCTTAGCTATAGTCCAATGGGCCACAGGATTTTCAGAGGGAACTTTGTGATTGGTTACAGGACTCTGGCTGAAGAGAATAAAAGGGCAGGCGCAGGCATTGTCGGGTAACTGCAGGCAGAAGTTCCGTCAGGGAAGGACTTTTGGGGTGAAATCCAGAGCTCCCCTCAACAGAATGAGCAGGGTGCCCCTCCGCGAAGTGCAACAGGGCTAGCTTACCACTTTTTAAAAATAAGTAAAGGAGGAGACTCTTGAGAGTCCCATGGACTGCAAGAAGATGAAACCTATCCATTCTTAAGAAAATCAGGCCTGAGTGCTCACTGGAAGGACAGATCGTGAAGCTGAGGCTCCAATACTTTGGCCACCACATGAGAAGAGAAGACTCCCTGGAAAAGACCCTGATGTTGGGAAAGATGGAGGGCACAAGGAGAAGGGGACGACAGAGGACGAGATGGTTGGACAGTGTTCTCGAAGCTACCAGCATGAGTTTGCCCAAACTGGGGGAGGCAGTGGAAGACAGGAGTGCCTGGTGTGCTCTGGTCCATGGGGTCACGAAGAGTCGGACACGACTAAACGACTAAACAACAACAAAAACACACGTTACCCTCCAGAGTACTCCCCCCACAGCTGTGACATCATTAGGTCCAGAGTCTAAAATTTCCTTATCACTGAATATATGGGGGTTAAAACTGGTCAGAGTTTCTGTTCTGCACACTGATGGGCTTTCTGAATGCTACTGGCTGCTGTGGGATTATAGCAGCCTCCAGGCCTGCGGGACTTACTTGAAATTAAAACTCAAAAGAATGCCCCGTGCATCATATTTCAAACCTTGTTTCCCCATTCCAGAATGATAATGGGCAAGAGATTGATGGCAGTTTGCTTGATCAATATTACCTCCCACGTTGCCAGCTCTCCCTCTGAGATTTTTTAAGTGGAAGCAAGTTTGACTACCCTTCTTGTTGAATTTAACAGGCCAGCGGTGAAACAAAACCACAATCAATGTGCTGCGTGGGAAGGTATCAGGAGGATATGAATCCTGCTCAAGCAAAGCGATATTTGCAGAATAATGAAAGGGTTGAGGATTTCTTATCAGCTGTCAAAGCTTGTTGGGAAATGCACTTGAGTCAACAGCAAATAACAAATATGAATTATTCTTGCTGTTACACACACACATATAAACACACCTTTCAATGAACTGCATTATTACATTACAGGAAATTCTCAACTTGGTGTCTTGCCAAGGGAAACGTTTGAAACTTCTGTACCTGGTCTGTGGATCGTTACCTGCAAACACCCAAACCTTCTGGCGCATGGTGGGGCAGGCTATGTAACTGGAACATTAAAGCCTCTCCCAAAGGCAGATTCTCAACCGCTGCCTAATAGATCAAAAACTTAATGTTCAGTGCAGGCTGCTTTAAAAGGAAGCCTCTGATCATCAAATCAATATGAGAAAGGGAACATGCATGGCAGGGGGAGGGGAGAATTGGGTACATGCCACACACACAGGCTTCAAGGGGAGAATTGTCCTGCCAAGTCTCAGAATTAAAGCTTCGCCAGAGATGGGGAAAAGTTTGGCATTGAGAGAATCCCCAAATACTTTCCAGATTCTCTTCTTATTGCATATAGTCTAGGACAGGAGGTCGGGCAGCAGCGAGTTGGGGGAGAAGAAGAAGAAGAAGAAGAAGAAAAGTGTTACTTTTATATAAATGCAAAGTGCTCTCCTTGGAATATGTTGGATGTCAGTTACCTTGTTCACTACCTCTGTAAATAATCGAAAACAAAATATTGCACGTAAAATAAATTGAATTGTGAGAGTTCGGCTCATGTGAAAATAAATGCAAATGACCCATTGAATTTGAACAAGAGCTGGATATCATGCAGTGCTTCAGGGGGGTTGTTGTCAGTCTTAATCTGCAAAGCAGCAGAAGGGTTTGTTTGTTTGTTTGTTTGTTTGTTTAGCATTTGCAGCATAAAGAACAACTAAGGAATGAACTGGCATCGGTTTGCACATAATATAATAGGCAAGTTATATTGTTTGTATGTGTGTCTCCTACCAGTTTTTTCCCCCTTCAAGAAAATGTTGGGCTCAATCCTGCTAAAGTGAGGCAATTTTAAATGCCAGGAATTTCAAAGGAAGGGAGCAGTAAGCCCTTGACTAACCCCTTGTGACTTAAAAACACATGCTTAATTTTGGACGGACCATAGCCTGTAAAAGCAGCGATGACTGGCCAAAAAAAAAGCATAATAGAAAAGTGATAAAACACAGGGCAGAGTTACAGCACAATCCTCACCAGATCTATTCAGAAGTAAGTCCATTTGAATTCAGGAGGGCTTACTCCCAGCCAGGTAAGTGGGGTTAGGACTGCTGTCTTAGGTGTTTTCAAATCCTATAGATTTCAAGAAGCAAAAGTTAGGCATGAATTTAGTTCTCTTACAAAGGAATCAGCAGGGCGTCAAAGTGTTTAACTTTGGCTGGATAATTTTGTTTATTTGTTGAGCAGATGCATTGCCCTTTTATAGACAAAAGATCCAGCTTTTCTCATCTGATCGTGCTGGGGGTGCGTGATATCCTTTGAAAAGATTGTTCTTTTATTTTTGTATTAGTGGTAGCCCAAAATGGCCTTCATTTCCTTACAATCAGTCCTAAGAAGGTCAAATAAGGCTGCAGTCCTCTGCACATTTACACAGGAGTAAATGCTATTCAATTCAATGGGGCATTGTACCACATTCCAGTTATTGCATAAATGCAACACTGGGAACTTTGGCTGACAATTCACAGAGTTCTCCAAGAAGAGGGATTGATTGTTAAACCACTCTGGGAATTGTATTTTTGTGAAGGGGATAGGGGTCTCCTAACAATTCTCGGTACCTTTAACAAACTACAGGTAAATTCCCCACCACACCTACTATTTTGTATTATATTAGGGGAAATGGCTTGTAAAAATATGACTATTAGACAAAATGTGTATGGATTTTTCTTTTTTAATCACAAAGTGATCTTAAGACTGGGGAAAGTGAGAAACTGAAATTGAGAGATTTCATCCACCCCTACCAGTGTTGCATTTCTCAGTTCCTGCCACGAGGGGAAAGCGAGCATGAAAGAATATTTTTGAAGTGGGGTGGGTTTGTATCAGGTTGCTGCAAAAGCCGGTCTTCTCAGGCTGAAGAGTTTTATTCCGAAAGCATAACCCCTTTTCGATTCTTGTTCTGTTCTAGTCTCAATAGGTAACTCATTAGACAGCTTGTCTAAAGAAATCAGAAATGTGTCCATGCTCATTAAACCCCAGTGGGGACCTTCACTGCGGAGTTACACTCAGCGCAACATCTTTGGCTTCTGTGATGCCACAGCTTCACTGCAATTTGAGCATTTGCTTACATAAAAAAGCACACCGCTGGCTTCCTACCCTTTCCTCTCTTATGAATGCTAATGACAACAACCTTGAACTGTTTCCTACGGAGAACAGAATCCATCTACTATGTGCTTTGCATTCTATATGCCAGGAATGACTAATGGTCAGAGATTAGTGTGTGTGTGTGAGAGAGATGGAGACTGAGAGTTCTGTTGCAGTAGCCACTCCTATAACTACCTACCATCTGGGGAGAGAGAGAGTGTAGGAACCAAAGTGGAACCTTTCTGGATCAAACCAAAGGTCCATCTAACCCAATGCGATGTTTCCTTGGTTCCCAACTAGATGCCTCTGGGAAGGCCATCATCAGGACATGAAGGCATTTGTCTCTCCCACCTTTGCCCCCATAGCAACTGGTATTCAGGGATGTTCTGCTTCTGAACACGGCTGCACATGCCTAGAGCAAATGGTACAATCTTCAATAATACATGGTGCGAGGCAAGCCAGTTGTTTCTTGTTCACTTTGTGCATTTAGAATAGAAAAAGTATGACCAAATGTTTCCGGGGGGGGGGGCTGGCTATTGTCCAGGACACCAGCCACTCCTGCTTCCCGCTTCTGGTTTTCCATCCCAGTCAGCAAGCATCCAGTGTCCACTAAGCATGCTTAATCCTCACTGGGCTGTGTTTGTGACCCCCCACCCCTTTTAAAGACGTCTTGGGGTTTTCCAAAGACTGCTGATATGCCAACTTTGTGCGGGTGGTGCTGTTTTAGCCCCATAAGAACGTCTCTATTTCCATCGGAGAAATGTTGGAGGGTTTGCAAAAGTGACAGCTCTCTCCCCTGGAGATTGGAAATAAAGGGAATGGTTTTTAAAACTGCTGTTTTGTGCCACATCGTTTCCCCTGTAATTTTGGTGGGATTGATGATCTGTGACTTTAGAAATAATGAGGCATCGGGGTTCCCTTTTAACTAAGCACATAACAAATGATAATTGTGGGAAGCTGGGCAGAGCACACAGCGTCTCTCGTGTTGGTTTTATTTGGGAATGTTTCTGAAGGCCCTTTTTTGTACTGAATCCCATCCGTAAACAAGAGCACCAGCCAGCACTAACAAAACCAGCCTATTTTAAGAATGTAGAAATTGTACTTAGTTACGGTAAATCCCGGTGGGGTGACTTGCAGTCTAATCAAGCAGGTAGAACTAATTGGTCCAGGAGCTGAAGGTGTCACAATATTGAGGTGAAGAATTGTTAGGATATTTCCAGTTACAGATAGGTAGCCGTGTTGGTCTGCCATAGTCAAAACAAAAAAAAAAAATTTCTTCTTCCAGTAGCACCTTAAAGACCAATTTTTTCTTCCAGTAGCACCTTAAAGACCAATTTTTCTTCCAGTAGCACCTTAAAGACCTTAAAGGTCTTTAAGGTGCTACTGGAAGAATTTTTTTTTTTGTTTTGACTAGGATATTTCCGTTCCACCTTAAAAGGGAGCAGGCTGTGAGTATCAGAGTCTGCGTATTTCCTGTTGCATACGATGTTTCTGTTGTGTCTTTGCTTTCATTTCCGTCTTCGTGCCTGAACGCTGAAGCAGGCGGTCATGCTTTTCTTTGTTCTGACCAACGCTGAATAAACTGTAAATATGCTCTCCTGCTGTGCATCTTTTGCTGTGTGAATTCTGCTGATAGAGTGTGCACCAGCCTAAGAATGTGGCAATCTATTTCTGAGGCTTCGTGTCACTAATTGCTGATACTGCGTGTCTACGGGAGATTGATGGATCGTCCGGCAGCCGGCTTGGGGGCTCAGATGGACTCTGTCTCCCTGGCAGTATCCCAACAACAGGTTTCGGGCCCAGATTCACGGCACTTACAGGAGAGTAAGACTGCGACAGACTGCTGAGGTATGTGTGGGAAAGTGAAAGCAAATGAGGCTTTCCGTTGCCGCGGCAAAGTCCCTTTGATGTCCGGCAAGACTAATGGCCTGGGAGCCGAGCCAAGCAGGCTTCGTGATTTATGAGCTGCCAAGATAAGACGTCTTTGAGGGCATAAAGGCTCACGGCTAAAGCAAAAAGCTGGAATGGAGTTTTTCCAAGCTTCTGAGGCCACTGAGTGCCCAAAGTTAAATCGGCACAATTATCAGACCTGGGCAAAATGGTGTGAGAGTTTGCTGAGTCAGTTTGGAGTGTGGCATACTGTGTCTGAAGCCCCTCCAGTTCCTCTGACAGATAGATGGAGAGCCCAGAATTCGAGGGCCATTGACGTAATAGTCTTGTCCGTCTCTCTGGAGGAAATTGCCACGCTAGCTGGCAACACGACTGCACGTAAGATGTGGAATGCTTTAAAAAAAGCCCATCTGCCAATCATCCCAGCCCAGAGTTTGACTGCATCGGAGGTCCTGGCTGTTTCCCAGAATGCGAGTGAATGCAGGGATGCTGAGGGCACCGGTTGCAAGCTGCAGGGGGAGTTGACTGTGATGTCATCCCAGGCAGCATTCCAGCCTCCAGGGGGAGCCAAGGAGTCGGCAGCTGAGAGCTCTGTTTCTCGTGAGAACCAAGGTCATTGCCTTTGCAGAGGCCGGAAGGCCAGAGGTAAACAGAGGCAGATGCCTGCAGATGGCCGGAAGCAGAGGGAGGGTCAAGAGCCCACACCAGTGGAAAACAAGGTTTTGTTTGCTGGCACAGCTTCACCAAAGGCTAAAGGCAAGTCTGATGGCCAGGAGCAGGGGGGCAAGCTGCAAAAGCCCACGCCAGTGGAAAACAAGGTTTTGTTTGCTGGCACAGCTTCACCAAAGGCTCAAGGCAAGTCTGATGGCCAGGAGCAGGGGGGCAAGCTGCAAAAGTCCACGCCGGTGGAAAACAAGGTTTTGCTTGCTGCAAAAGCTGCTCCAAAGGCCAGATTTGTTGTAGACTCTGGTGCGAGCCACCATTTGTCAAGAGATAGGCACTTGTTTATCTCCTTCACACCTCAAGATGGAGAGATCCACCTGGCTGATGGAAGGACGTTGCGAATTGCAGGAGTCGGGAATGTGAGACTGGCAAGTCTACACACTACCATCAGATGTACTTTTTGTTCCAGGTGCTGCGGACAATTTGCTTAGTGTCCCACAGCTGACTGAGTGTGGCTTTGAGATTTCCTTCAAGAGGAGCGTCTGTGTCATCAGAAAAGGCAAAGAGGACATTTTGCATGCAAAGTTTATGGATGGCTTATTCTGTATAACTTATGATGACAATGCTGTTGCTGTGTCTAATGCTGATTCTTGTTGTGTTGCACAAACTAACAAAGTTCTTCATGCAGGATGCATTCACGATGTACATCGAAGATTTTGTCACCTCTCTTGGCAGGCACTGGCCAAGATGCCTGGGTTGGTTGAAGGTTTGAACATCAAACCCTGTAAATTTCACATGAAATGTGTATCTTGTGCAGAGAACAAGGTGAAGGTTGCTCCAAACGGCAAGGAGTCTAGCAGGCAGGCTCCCAAACCCTACCAGCTAGTGCACGCAGACCTGGTTGGTCCTCTTGCGCCCTCTTTGGGTGGAGCAAGGTACTTCATGGTTCTAATTGATTCTTTTTCCAGGTATATTCATGTGTTTATGCTCGAGCAGAAATCGCAAGCGTTTCCTAGGTTCAAGGCGTTCTGTGCTTGGTTGGAGAATGTTCACAGTAAACGTATCGGGTGTCTCTTTACTGATCGGGGCGGGGAGTTCACTTCTCAGCAGTTTGAAGCTTTCCTGACTGAGAAGGGAATCCAGCATGACTTGTCAACGCCTAGATCGCCATGGATGAATGGGCTTGCAGAGCGAGCAAATCAGACTTTGCTTCAAGGCCTGAAAACCTTGTCGCATGATGCCAACCTCCCTGAGAAGTTTTGGGGGGAAGCTCTGTCGATGTTTGTTTATTCTTTTAACAGGAGACTGTCATCACCTATTGGTTGTACTCCCTATGAGAAGATGTTTGGTAAGAAACCTAACGTCAAGCACATGAGAATCTTTGGTTCTGACATGTGGGTACACACCCTACAAAGCAACAAGCTTGGGAAGCGTGGGGCACATGGTTTGTTCATGGGGTATGAAAAAGGTGCATACAGGGTATGGATGACTGACTCTAAATCCATAAAGTTCACAAGGAGTGTTGAGTACAATCCTAAGTGGGGGGAAAATGTGGGAATTTTCCAGAGTTACCCAGAGGACGATGTAGGTGATGTGAAAAAAGCAGATCATGCTGAGGAAGCTGAGGAAGCTGAGGATGATGATGATGATGATGATGATGATCAGAGTTCGGATTCCAGTTCAGTGGGCGGCGCTGCTGCTGGTGTCAGTGACAGTGATGACACAGCAGACTACAAGAGTGCAAAGGCCTCAGTAAGACCACCTGATGCGTCTGACAATGAACTGGAAGAACCACTGTTCACCATTGGTCATTTTTCTCCTAAGAAAGAGGAGATGAGTCCAGAAGACTTGCGTCTAGTACGTAGGTCTGAGAGAGCCACGAAGGGCAGACCTCCGAAGAGATTTGCTGATGAGTTTGCCAAGACGGCAACTGCTGTTCTTAGTAGCTCAGAGAAGGTGTGGGAACCTTCAAGCTTCAAAGAGGTTCAGGAGTTAACCTCTAAAGATGCTGAGCCTTGGCTAAATGCCATGAAGGCTGAAGTTGATTCCTTGAACAGGAACCAAACTTGGGAACTGGTACCGGTAGTCCCAGGTATGAGACTGGTTGGCAGCAAATGGGTCTTCAAGGCCAAGACAGACCAGAATGACAAGGTTGTCAGACACAAAGCCAGATTGGTTGCCAGAGGTTTTTTACAGGTACCAGGACAGGATTACCACGAGACCTACTCACCCACCGTTAAATATGAGAGCATTCAGCTGATGCTCAAGATCGCTGCAGAGGAGAAACTGCATGTTTCCCATCGTGACATTAATACAGCTTTTTTGTACGGGATTTTGGGGGAGGAGCTGTACATGCTTCCACCTGATGGAATGCAGATACAGAAGGGAATGGTCTGTAAACTGCGGAAATCCTTATATGGTCTCAAGCAGAGTGCCAGGTGTTGGGACACAAAACTCACTGAGACGTTGCTTTCTCTAGGTTTTCACCAGGGCAAAGCTGATCCGTGGGTGTTTGTCAAGGAGGAGGGGCAAAACAAACTGTATTGTTTATGTTTTGTTGATGATCTTCTGATGTTTTGGAAGAATCAGGCTTTCTATCAAGCACCCTAGCTCAGCTGAAGGAGCACTTTGACATGAAGGATCTTGGTGAGGTATCCAACTATCTTTCTCTGCAGGTGGAGAGGGACCAAGCAGGTAATTTTCTGGTACACCAAACACAGAAAATTGCTGATGTATTAACCAGGTTGAATTTGGTTGATGCTAACCCTCAGACACACCGATGGTGACAGGTTACCAGGTAGATAGTACTGCTGAAGCGTTTTCTGACACTACGCTGTACAGATGTATTCTAGGCAAGTTGAATTTCATTGCTAGATGTTCAAGACCTGACATAGCTGTAAGCACTAACCTGCTTAGCAGACATGCTAACAATCCTACTGTTCAGGATTGGAAAGCTCTGAAGCGCATTGCCCGGTATTTGAAAGGGACTTTGCACTACAGGCTGAGGTTCACCAGTCAGAAGACTGGAGGTCTTGAAATCTTTGCAGATGCTAGTTTTGGAAGTGACACCACGGATGGTACAAGCACTTCTGGAGTATGCTACATGTACAACCACTGCCTGTTTGACTGGTTGTGCAAGAAGCAGACGACAGTGAGCCTAAGTTCCTGTGAAGCAGAACTCAATGCTCTGTCATTTTCACTCATGGATTGTGAATGGTTGATGCAACTGTTTAGGGACATCAGAGTTTCTGTGAAATGTCCTATACAAGTGTATCAAGACAATAGATCTTGTTTGGCTTTGCTGAACTCGGAGAGTTGCAAGCAAAGAACCAAGTACTTGCAGATTAAGCTACATCGTGCAAGAGAGTGTATTCAGAAAGGTGTCCTACATGCCAGGAAATGTGTGCTGCCAGACTGCGAATACCTTAGTTCACATTTTGCTCTAGGCAGGCTGCTGTTCTCTCAGCCTGATATGGAGTTAACTATTTTTGCCTACCTCACAGGGCTGTAGTAAGGATTGTGAAAAGATCTTTGAACACATAAAAGGGTCTGCATAAATGCTCAGTACATAAAAACTAAGCCTGGGGCAGCCTCATTCTGACATCCACACTTGGGTCCTTGCACACAGGTTGGGTCCTTTGCATGGTCCCATTCCTCCCTCCTCACAACTCTTAAACTCTTATGCAGCCTAGGATCCACGTACCTACGGGACCGCCTCTCCTGGTATGCCCTGTGGAGGACCTTAAGGTCCACAAATAACAACACTTTGGAGATCCCGAGCCTCAAGGAGGTTAGATTGGTTTCAACTAGGGCCAGGGCCTTTTCAGCACGTGGTGGAACGCTCTGTCACAAGAGACCAGGGCCCTGTGGGATTTGACATCTTTCTGCAGGGCCTGCAAGATGGAGCTGTTCTGCCTGGCCTTTGGTTTGGACTCAGTCTGACCCAAGCTCTTATGTTTCCCTCCCCTTATGGTCTTGATTTATCGGCTACTTTAAAATGAGGCTGCATTTTAAATTGCATTTTAACCTGTATTTTAAATTGGTTTTTTGCCCCTCTCTTTTTCCCCTATTATGTTTTTACTGTGATTTTATTGGTGTTAGCCGCCCTGAGCCTGGCTCTGGCTGGGGAGGGGGGTATAAATAAAATTTATTATTATTATTATTATTATTATTATTATTATTATTATTATTAAAGTTGCAGAAGTGCCACCTTCTTTCGAACCTGCCCATGCAACTGCTGTCCCGTGTCTTTTACTTCTGTTGCCATATGACATGGCTGCTGCTAGATAACTACAGGACAGTGATGCAATCGTGTCCCGACTTCCATCTGTCAAGTGTATGAGCTTGAGGTTTACCCAAGTTCTCCAGTAAGATGTGTGGTTTAGCTGGAATTCAATAGCACGTCTCCCGGGTCTTAGCCTGCATGCTTTATCTGCTGGTGTTAAAATGTTTTTGTTTTTTTTTTGTTAGCTGTGGTGGGGAGGAGATCCTACCGCTGTTGGGTGACACAATGTACCAGTACAGAAACTTGGCCTGGACAGCCAGGCTGACACACTTTCCTTGCAAAATGGGTGTAATAAATTCAAAAGTGACAAGCCGGCATGAAAAGTACCCTGTGCTTCATCTTTCGCAAGAGAGAAAAATTACAAATAAGAGAGGTACAAAACAGGTCGAGGGAGACAATTTGTTATGTTAACTACCCGTTGTGCAGAGGCCGTGTGCCCGTTGTCAGTGGAAGGGAGCGTGGGATGAACACAGAAATGCAGCCGGCCTTAGGAAACAGATTGTTTAAAGACTGTCCAAAGCCATTCATCTCTAATCGCTTGCACAGTTTTAAGCTCAGGTCTCTCTCGCATAGTCACAGTGGAGGGAGCAATCGAGTTGCCTGATGCAAAAGACGCCAGGTGTTCCTGCAGCTTTAACAGCAGCTGGAATCCACACCTCTGCACAACTATTAAAGGTACAGCAGCCCTGGCCGCTTTTGCATTTACATTTCATGGAGGATATTGTGTAATTTCCTTTGAGAACCTCTATTGCGGCCCATTACGGTAATTGAGAGGATGGGCCTTTGTTTCTCCACCCAACAGCTTTCAGGTACAGTGCATAGCTGTGAACTTACAGATTTGAAAATAAGGGACCAGCGGCCTTGAAAATAAGGGACCAGCAGCCAAAATAAGGGACCTGCAGCCTCACCTGTTCCAGGCACTCCAGTCTTCCTGTCCTTCTGCAGTCTGGTCAAACTCATGCTGGTAGCTTCGAGAACACTGTCCAACCAACTTTGTAACCAGAGGTTCAACTGAATAGAATCTGAATCACATGTACCACAAGGCCTATGCAGCCTCAACTTAAGATGGCTCCCTGGTCTGGCTTTGCACTGCAAAGTTTGCAGCAGCACGTGCAACAAAATGGCGTCCAGCATTCAAAAACCTCCTCAGCTTGCATTAACTAGCCACACACAAGGCATGCTAGCTCCACCCCCCCCAGTCGTTCTTAGACTTCTTATTGGGTGAGCAACACAGCCAAGCAACACAGTTGGAGCCTCCCTCCTCCCTGGCCGGCAGGGAGGGAGGGAGAGGAGCTGCTTCCTTTGAAATTTAAGGGACATCATTTAAGGGACATTTAAGGGACATCTATCAATAAGGGACAGCAGCGGGACATGGTGCTGGAATAAGGGACTGTCCCTTCAAACAAGGGACACTTGACAGCTATGACAGTGGTACCTCGGGTTAAGTACTTAATTCGTTCCGGAGTTCCGTTCTTAACCTGAAACTGCTCTTAACCTGAAGCACCACTTTAGCTAATGGGGCCTCCTGCTGCCGCCGCGCCGCCGGAGCACGATTTCTGTTCTTATCCTGAAGCAAAGTTCTTAACCTGAAGCACTATTTCTGGGTTAGTGGAGTCTGTAACCTGAAGCGTATGTAACCTGAGGTACCACTGTATCAGGAACTGTCTCAAGCAAAAGCATTATAAAGAGTTGCCAACTCTTGAACCAGACCGTGTAGTCATCCCTTCAACATCATTTGGATCTCCAGCAGTTAGTGGCTGGGGATGTTTAGATACCTGCAAGGATAAGCTTAAGTTGCCTGATTTCTCTTTAACAAGCCTCTGTTAAAGGCAGTGGCGAAGCTGCATGCTCTGGTACTGGGGGCGAAGAGCAGGCAGGGGCACGGTGTCTGGCGCGGTGAGGGGTGCATGGCGCGTGTCTGGGGGGCAGCCATGATGGTACCCCCCCTCCCCGATGGTGCTGGGGCCAGTTTGCTCCCCCCACCCCTCCCTTCCTCCGCCAGTAGTTAAAGGCAGTGGAGCAGAGCGGCTTCTACTTGTGAGGTTGGGGTGGCGGATATTGTTTTTCATGGAACCATGGTGCAGAAGGAAATGGTTAACCCCCTCTAGTGCTGGTCCTGTTTATATATTTACAGTGGTACCTCGGGTTACATACGCTTCAGGTTACATACGCTTCAGGTTACAGACTCCACTAACCCAGAAATAGTGCTTCGGGTTAAGAACTTTGCTTCAGGATGAGAACAGAAATTGTGCTCCGGTGGCGTGGCAGCAGCGGGAGGCCCCATTAGCTAAAGTGGTGCTTCAGGTTAAGAACGGACCTCCGGAACGAATTAAGTACTTAACCTGAGGTCCCACTGTATTTATATTTCACAACATTTATTATAAAGTGGAACCTTGGTTCTTGAACGGCTTAGTTGTCGAACAAATTGGCTCCTGAATGCCACAAACTTGGAAGTGAGTGTTCCAGTTTGCGAATGTTTTTCAGAAGCCGAACGTCCGACCTGACTTCCGCGGCTTCCGGTTGAGTGCAGGAAGCACCTGCAGCCAATCAGAAGCCGCGCCTTAGTTATCGAATGGTTTTGAAATTCGAACGGACTCCTGGAACGGATTAAGTTCGACAACCAAGGTACCACTGTATACCGTTTGATTGCAACAAAAACCTAAAGTGATTTGCAGGAAGAACTGAATGACAGCCATTATCAGGTGTGTTTTTTTATTTAAAAAAGGGAAAGTTAATAACGAGTATTTAAAATGTTCCAAAAATAATAATCCAAATCAGCAACCGGCTGAAACCAGATTAAAACACATGACTGTGTTTACATGCCCTGTTTACCCTGTCTCTTGTAGCTGCTATTATTAATGGGAAATGACGCATTAAGTGCAGTCCCATTTAATGCCATGCCTGTTATGGTCCTTCATTCCTCTCATTTGCTGTCAGGATCTATTACTTATAATGCATCTTCTCTCTCTCCCCCCCCCCCCCCGCATATTCTCATGATTGTTAATGTGGGAATGCGCTCATTGACCTTGGGGTTGTGATGGCTCACAGTGAATTAATGCTTGCGCAACAGACAGCTTCAAAGTTCTGGGCTCTCACTTAACCTTTCTACATGTAAACCACGATGTGCTCTTCGAGGGCATTTTGAAAATTCTAGACTTTTTGTGCATATGGTCTTCCAATTCTAAGCCTTAAAAGCTTCTCAAACAACAAGGTTGAAACAAAGCAACAACAACTCATATCTCTCAGCTGCCTCTGGAGCAAATGAGACCCAGTAGTGTGGAATTGACTTGGCTAACTAGGATGTGCTATGTGCCAGTGCTTGGAATGAACTAGTTTTGTTCAACAATGTTCACTGAATTAGTTCAAAACTTTATGAACTGCACCTGAAAGTAGTTCCCATAACTGCCAGGTGAACTAAGTTCATTTCGGGATAAAACTTTGATTTCCACTTCAAATTCATACTCTTGTTTGGTTTGTTTTCCCCCTCCTCCTGTTTATTTATTTTGTTGAGGATCATTTGGATGAACTTGAACTGAACGTGAACCATACTACGTAGTTCATTATATAAAGGGACAAATGTGAACTAGAATTGGTTCCTTTCAGGACATTTGAACTAGAATGTAAAGCTAGTTTCGTTTAAAACTGAATTTTCCAAGATTTATACTATATGATTTAATTTTTGTTAAAAAAATATTCCTTGCACAATATTAACACAAAAAATGATATTAATGAGCATGAGCATTTCTGTTTGTCATTCATATCGACTGTAACATTTCCCTGCTCCACTCAGAGCTTTGCCACACAGTGAACAACCTTGTCTATTGTGCCAAACCATTATTGAACAACGCATTCTCCTCTCCCGTAGAGACCACACATTGATCTCATTTCTTTTCTAGAACCAGGTGACATTTACAGCCAATGGGGACTCTCCTAATCATCATTCTTCTGTCACCCACACATGTTTGGAGAGCAGTTCCTATGGTGATGCATTTTGCATATCTTCCCCCTTTTGCTTTATGCAATCCACGTTTGGCGCTAATGTTTATAATACTGTAAGTTTGTGTTTTTGTAGCATCCATCTTCATTCCAAATTCATGGGGAAAGCTGGAACCCTTCCTTATTCTCAATTATCAGCAAATTGCTTTCCCAGCTTGCTTTGATGAGTGCTATCTCTTGTGGGGCATCACCCACATTGTAATATAATAAGAGCCCAATGAAGCAATGTTTGGGATGACAGCATGCACCAGTGGAGCATGTACAAGCACACAGAATGAAATTGAATCCGGGTAAGACAGAGACTCTGTGGGTGGGTGGATCCAAGCTCTGGGAGTTGGGGTATTTACTTTTATTTACCTTGCACTCCCTCTGATGGAACAGGTATGTAACTTGGGGATGCTCCTAGAACAGGGGTCAGCAAACTTTTTCAGCAGGGGGCTGGTCCACTGTCCCTCAGACCTTGTGGGGGGCTGGACTATATATTATTGTTGTTTAGTTGTTTAGTTGTGTCTGACTCTTCATGACCCCATGGACCAGAGCATGCCCGGCACTCCTGTCTTCCACTGCCTCCCACAGTTTGGTCAAAGTCATGCTAGTAGCTTCGAGAACACTGTTCAACCATCTCGTCCTCCATCGTCCCCTTCTCCTTGTGCCCTCAATCTTTCCCACCATCAGGGTCTTTTCCAGGGAGTCTTCTCTTTTCATGAGGTGGCCAAAGTATTGGAGCCTCAGCTTCAGGATCTGTCCTTCCAGTGAGCACTCAGGGCTGATTTCCTTCAGAATGGATAGGTGTGATCTTCTTGCAGTCCATGGGAATATATATATATATGAATGATCACCATGAGCCCTGGTGGCTGCTTACCTGTGTCTTGTGAGCGGCAGGGGCTGGCAGCAGTGGCGGTGGAGGGACGATGAGTGGCACGCGAAAGGGCTCCGGAGAGGGGCTGCTTAAAATGGCGGCCACTCAAGCGCTGCTGCTGCTGGCACCAACAAAGCCCAGCCCCCTTCCTCCTCTAGGCAGGGCGGGGAGAAGCCGGGAGGAGGGAGGAAGGCGGTGCTGCCGCCATGTGAGGGAAAGGGAGGGAGAGGGAGGGAGAGGGAAAGAACATGCATGCTGGTGATCCATGAGGCGATTCCCGAACCATCCGTGGGCCGGATCCAGAAGGGAATTGGGCCTGATCTGGCCCATGGGCCTTAGTTTGCCGACCCATGTCCTAGAACTTGTCCTTAGAGGCTCAAGGAACTTCCATGGATAGGAAAGTCTACTGCCAACTTCAGCTGGTACACTGGCTACACCCTTCATTGAATAGGAATAAATTTATTGATTACACACACACACACACACACACACACACACACACACACACACACCACCCTATACCCAGAGGTCTCAGGGCAATTCACAGAATAAAATCAAAATATAAAACCACAAAATACACCATCAAAATAAAAAGAACAACCCAATAACCCACTCCCCGCAAAAAACCCACATTTTAAAAGGGCATAGGATTAATAGAAGTACAAGTCTCAAAGGATGGCTGTGTTTTGGTCTGTGCCTTGTTTCAGGGCAAATGAGCTAAGTTTGCTTTTAAATGAGAATTGAATTGAATTCGCCTCCCGCGCCTGAGGAGACTGCAGAGGAGCTTCTTAAAACAGTGGTGGAATTTGAAGAGCACGTCCCCCTTTTGTACTGCTTCTCGCTCTTCCTCACCCCCTCCATTCTTTCCATTCTTTCTTATCAATGTTATTATACCACTAACATTTTGCTTATTAACTTCAGAATCCGCCTGACTCCATAATAACCACAGGAGAGCGATTGTTGTTTAAAACGAAAGCGCATGGTGGATCTTGTCAGGCGACATCCGCTGTGATTATTTCAAATATTAGAAAAATGAAAAGGAAGAGGAAGGCGCATGTCTCGCTATTAAGGAACCTCATATATATGTTAATATTGGCAGAACGCCTGCATCCGCCAATTTACTCGGTCCCATTCAAGCAGCCTCGTCTCCTTGGTGTTTCCTGAGCGGGGGGGGGGGGAATGGCATGGTGTAAAACTGTACTCATCTCATATTGATCAAAACATCTGCTGCTTTCAGATTTCAACCTTGGAACGCTGCTGTGTGCGAACACTTCAGGGCACACCTGCTGCCACTCTAAGGAGGAATGGAAGGGCTTGAAGCTCATTATGCCTTCAAAATGGGAAACAAACACACAGCTTCCTCTTTCCTGGGCTGAGCAGTGCTGTCCTGAATTGATCCTAGGCCTGCAGACACATTCTAGGACCTGAATGTGGCCCTCAAGGCTCCTCCATCTGGCCCTTGGGTCTCTCTCCACCAAGACACCCCCTCTCTGTAGGCCACTCTTCTCACTGTGAAAAGGTTATATTTACTTTCATCGCTCTGCCCACTTTTGCCTTATGCCCCCCCAACGCTGGTATGTGGCCATACGCTGGTATGTGGCCCCCAGAAAGTTGCCCAGAAGGAATATGGCCCTTGGAGTGGCAGATGTTCTCCATCCCTGTTCTATAGCTTGGCTTTGACTTATTCTTGTTGCGATGATATAGATAAAGGTAAAGGTAAAGGTACCCCTGACCATTAGGTCCAGTTGTGGTTGACTCTATAGGCTGAGGGAGCCAATGTTTGTCCGCGGTTTTTCTGGGTCATGTGGCCAGCATGACTAAGCCGCTTCTGGCGAACCAGAGCAGCACACACCGGTTACCTTCCCACCCAAGTGGTACCTATTTATCTACTTGCACTTTGATGTGCTTTCAAACTGCTAGGTTGGCAGGAGCAGGGACCGAGCAACGGGAGCTCACCCCGTTGTGGGGATTCGAACCACCGACCTTCTGATTGGCAAGCCCTAGGCTCTGTGGTTTAGACCATGTCCCGTGATGATATAGATAAGGCACGCCAACTTTAGGGGGAAGGGGTGTCCTCAGCACCCTCAGTGTTCCTTAGCAGGGGGCTCAGCCCCCCAATATTGAGGGGGCGGAGCATTAAAGGCAGGCTCTTCCTGATGGCAAGAGAGGAGGAGCTGCGGCCATTGAAGCTGTGCGATGCTGGGCAAGGCTTTCTCTCAACAATGCCATATTTTGAAGAGCGAAAAAGAGGACACATTTGCTGACTTATACTTCTAACTATGGATCACTATGACGACTCTACCCAAGGAAAAGAGGATGTGTCCTGGAAAAAGAAGACACATGGCAACCCTAATTGTAACATATGACTTGTTAACTGAGTGGGACACTTTCAGAAGTCCCTGTGAAGAGGGAGTGTCTGTTAAACCACTCTGGGAATTGTAGGGCTGTGAACAGAATGGAGGTTTCCAAACAACTCTGAGCAACCTTAATAAACCACAGTTCCTTTTTTTGGGGGGTGGGGTGGAGTGGGGAGCCATGGCTGTTTAATGTGGTTTCATGCTTTAAATATATGGTGTGAATGTGACCCTATTCTTCTTTCATCTAGTTCTACTTTAACTTTAAACCTGACTCAGGCCTGACAGCCCTTAATATAGAGATAGCCTCCTAGTCTAGATTGGACATCAAATGCTACTTTAGAATAGTGTTTGGTCCTAAGAGTAAAACCAAGTATTCCTTACATGAGCAAAGCTGTCTACTGTGTGAATTGTAAGTCGATGTAATTCAGTTTTAGAAAAAATTATCAGCTACAAACAATGTTGAGTTATAACCCTGGGAATCTGCCCAGAAAATCAATTAAGAGAAAAATAAGCCACAAAGCCATCAAGCCACGGGATATGCAAATATTATTGCTAAGGCTAGTCACACGGGGTTGAGATTTGTAATTCAAAACCCGGTTGATGGTGTCCAAGTCTGGATTTCAGTAGGGCATTTAATTTATTGACTATTTAGTCTCCCAAGATTAGTTTCCAGTACATCATGAAGTGTTGTCATCTAAGCAATCGTCAAGGCTGTAATGGCAACTGGCTTATCCTAATGCCATATCATGCTTAATTAGTTCTCCGTGTCTAACAGGGGTTACGACAAAGGAATGGCATGCAACTTGCCCTACAAACTTAAGGATTTAGTCGAGCTAGACACATATATCGCAGCTGACACTGTGCATTATGCTTTGGAGCAAAACGAGGTTTCTTGGGCTTGAAAGCTCTGTGATGCTAACGCAAAAGTTTTCTCTCTCTTTGGGAAGAAACATTCAGCCCATTCTGCAGCTTCTCCCAGGCTGACTCTGCTGCACATCTCACATATTGCATTTTAAGGCCTCTGGCAGTGGAACCCCAATGTCCAATGGGTTGCAGCACCCTGCTAGACCCAGCAGAAGAAAAAGCGAGTGTACTCCACGTGTCTTTTCTCACTGTAACCATCTGAATGCTTTTGGCCCCTGCCCTGAAAACCATCCATTTTGCGAATGTGGGTGGTAGTTCATCCGGTCCTAGGTACATTGAATAAAATATAGCAACAAGAATTAAGAAATCACCCCAGTCCTGATGGTGCCAGACCACTGTTGTCCTGATGAGTACATTGATAAAACACTCCAAGAAAGCAACCTCAATGTGATTGTAACCCATGGCCTTGTGGTGGCTTAAGATACAGATGGCTGTGTGGTGCTTTACCTACTGATCAAGAGTGCATGCATGCAGTCATTGAAACATTTCACAAAAGGAATCTTGAGGCAACGGCATGAAATGTTGAGATTGCTGTTTTGCAGTGTTTAATCAATGCACGTATGGGCATGGGCGGGAACTCGACTGGGGCACCCCTCTCATGCAATCATCTCAGTCTGAGCATCTTTGAAATCAGGCACAGATAGAGCTGCCTGCTACCGCCCCTGGGCAATGATCTTAAATTCAGCTTCTACCTATATGGTAACAGCACTGGAAAACTCTTCTTGGAGTCTCCTTTACAGACTGCATGGCTTCCAGAATGCAGCTGTATTGGACAATCCAGGACCATTAGAGCAAGCATGGGGAACCTCAGCCCTGGGACCCAACTATGACCCTCCTGGTCTAACTGTCTCTTGAAAGTCTCTGCAGGCCACACCTTTCATCAGCTTTGCTTTGCACCCTCACCTCCGAGTGCTTTTCAAGGAATGTGTTCTTGAATTCCGATCGTGCTTTCGCTTGCCTAGATAGAGGACAGAGAGATGTGTGAATGTCTAGGGGTTTCCGCACAGTATACAAAGGTAAAGTTTATATTTGTTGCTCTGTCCTCATTTGCCTCTGACTTTACTCAGCTCTGCCATTTGGCCTCCAGAAAGTTGCCTTGACGGGAATGTGGCCCTCAGTCAGAAAAAGTTTCCTTATCACGGCATTAAACCAAGGAGTGTTTGGACTGTGATTCCAGTGGGAAGTAGATAAACACTACGAGGATGCGGGTGGTGCTGTGGGTTAAACCACAGAGCCTAGAACTTGCCGATCAGAAGGTTGGCGGTTCAAATCCCCTCAACGGGGTGAGCTCCCGTTGCTCAGTCCCTGCTCCTGCCAACCTAGCAGTTCAAAAGCAGACAGTGCAAGTAGATAAATAGGTACCGCTCCAGTGGGAAGGTAAACAGTGTTTCCGTGCACTGCTCTGGTTCGCCAGAAGCGGCTTACTCAATCTGGCCACATGACCCGGAAGCTGTACGCCGGCTCCCTCGGCAAATAAAGCAAGATGAGCTCCTCAACCCCAGAGTTGGTCACGACTGGACCTAATGGTCAGGGGTCCCTTTACTTTACTAGATAAACACTGCTTGTTTGTACTCTTCAGCCCGAGTTGAAGATCATCCCAAGAGCTCATGGCAGGCTGGCAATGACCTTCTGTTTCCTTTCCTGTAGATCTTGTACTTTAGTTGAAATTGTCTGGAACAGCGATGATGCATTTTACATGCTCTATGAATGGAGTTGTGACTAGGATGTGAAAGGAGGCTGGGGAGAATTCCCCCACAGCCGTTATGCAAGCTCGATCTGTCTTTGTCTCCACCAATGTACTTTGTGTTAATGGGTTCATTTAAATGAGCCAGACTGAAATGCGGGGGAAAGAATTGCTACCAGAGGGAGGGTGATTCATGAAGTGATGCTCTTGAAACTACTTCAGGTCCCCACAGGACATAAAACAAGCCTGCTGCATCAGGCCAATGACCTACCGAGTCCAGCATCCTGTTCTCACAACAGCCAACCAGATATCTTTTGGGAAGCCTGCAAGCAGGACATGGATGCAACAACACAACCCACCTGAGATCCCCAGCATCCGTTGGTGGTGCCCCTGCTGGCGTCAGCCCACAGCCTGTTCATGCTGACCCTCAGCACAAGCTTGACCAAGGAGGGATAAGGGAGAAACAGGCTGACCTCATGCAGCAGTGATTGGTAGGTACTACTCCCAAACTAAAGGGATGTGGGTGGCGCTGTGGTCTAAACCACAGAGCCTAGGCCTTGCTGATCAGAAGGTCGCGGTTCAAATCCCTGCAATAGGGTAAGCTCCCATTGTTTGGTCCCAGCTCCTGCCCACCTAGCAGTTCTAAAGCATGTCAAGTGCAAGTAGATAAAAAGGTACCACTCCGGCGGAAAGGTAAACAACGTTTCCATGCACTGCTCTGGTTCACCAGAAGTGGCTTAGTCATGCTGGCCACATGACCCGGAAGCTGTCTGTGGACAAACGCTGGCTCCCTCGGCCAGTAAAGCGAGATGAGTGCCGCAACCCCAGAGTCATCCGCAACTGGACCTAACGGTCAGGGGTACCTTTACCTTTTACTCCCAAACTAAGCCACAGCTCTTGGGATTTATTTCCACTCAAGTACTATGGTGAATTGAGAGATGGTGGCAGCAGTATGTGAGAAGTGTCACAGGTTAGTGTTGTCTTAAGACCACTGGCTTCATAGTGTGAATATCCAGGGTGAGGGTTCACTTTACTTAGGTGTGTGGTGGTAGGCCTCAATCCTGCTGCAGGTGGTCGCGACCAAGTCCCAAGTAGATAAGTCATTATACTAAGTTCCAAGTCTTAGTCAGGGCTGGCCTTAGAATTAGGCAGTACAAGATGGCTTCCTCAGGTGCAGATACTGGGGAACGGCAGGCAGCAGGATGTTGGAGGGCAGGGTGTCTGTGCACCATACAGCTTGCAGTCAGCAGCCAGTCTGGTCAAGCTGGGTATATGGAATAGTAGGAGGTGCTATTTTGGAATGGAATGAGGGACACAATCTTGTCCTTCACCTCCGTCAGCATAATATCTTGTGGTGGTCTTAGTCTTGGGCTGCCTACACATTACAAATTTAAAGCACATAATTTTCTGCAAATCATCCCAAGAATTGCATCTTACCCCTCACTCAGCTACAATCCAAGCCTCCTTAACAAAGGAGTTCCCAAACTGAAGTTCCCAGGATTCTTTGGGGGAAGATATGTGCTTTAAATGTACGGCGCATACACAGCCATCCTCACAGTTAACTCTTGGGCCTATAATCTTCCATCTCCGTCATCACGGAACAAGATGTCTGAAATGTTACATTTAACTTCTGGCACAGAAGGTGGAAACAGCATCCAAAAGCCGAGAGCTTTTAAAATGACACTTTTATTATAGATTAATGTTTTCAAGGAAAATAAAGTCAGCTATGCCAAATAGCCAAGAAATATTGTTCAGTTAAAGCCTCTATATTTTACAAATGCTTTTGTTTCCTTTCTGAAAAGATATGTGAATACCTCAAGCCATTAAAAACAAAATAATTGAGGTTGGGGACAAAAACCAGCCAAACTCAATGTCCATCTGGCAAAAATCATTTAGGTCCCTTCTCCTCCAGTACAAAGCATTACAGAAAATGCATGTTGAAACGATGCCCACCCGCCTTCAAATCAAGAAAAGAAAAGATTGGAGTTGAGGCTAATCATTGATAGAACAAAATATGAATAATAGGGGTTTCAAAGACATTTCCTTTCTGGCTGCCTTCCACAAGTTTTGTGTAATGCTAAACCGTTGAAAATATGACCGATTGTGTATTGACTTGGAACAGAACCAAATGGTGAGCAGAGCGCAAGGTACCATCTGCACCACTTCAAATAAATTTCTGCCTGCAGTTTGCTTGTTTGAAAAAGCCCTCATGCCACTATTAGTTACAAAGTCAGCACATCACATTGAAGGCAGGCCCAGGAACCTCCCTGAAGTGCTGGCTTGCCACGTGTAAGGGGATCTGAGTACAAAGGGCACATTCAGACATGGAATGTTCCTGCCTGGAAAAAGTGAGATGATACACTCCTGTCTCCCCACTGCAACATCTCCATCAGCATGGCCTCCAACAGGCCTAGGCCAAAAACCAGGACACACGTCTTCCGGGCCGTGCTCCCATGTGAGTCACGTGACTCCTGCGAGAGCACAGAGACCCCAAATGTGGATTTTTGGCGCTGTGCTCTCATATATTTTGGGGCTGTTGTGTGAGAGCATCGTCCTAAAAACATGGAGTCCCGATTTTATCGAGACAGTTGAGGAGCAGTATCAATTCTCAGACTGTGGCGCACCATCTAGTGAACAGAGATTATATACATAGCTGTCAACTTTCCCCCTTTTTTAAGGGAAATTCCCTTATTCCGAATAGGATTCCTCGCAAGAAAAGGGAAAAGTTGACAGCTATGATTATATAATTATACACTGTGGCACTTTAAAATGAAGACCTTGGGCATCTTACAGCAATCCTGCAAGGTGGATTAGAAATATATATCGGAAGCAGTCTTCTACCAAGTTAGACCATTCGTCTGTCTTAAGATGGGGACTTTCCCAGAGCTACCTGGAGATACTTGGGGTTGAATCTGGGACTTTTTCCATGTAGAACTTTTTCCATGTAGGTGTTCTACTACACAGCTACAGCCCTTCACACATAAGGGGGTCTCAAAATACGGCATGCAGACCTCTAGCAGTCTGTTACCTCCAATCAGATTCAGCCGGTCTGCTGAAATGTTGCAGAACAGTTGAGAACATCTGTGCTTGGCCCTGCACTTTTTCTTGTTGATGATGATGCTTTCCCCCCTCTTCCGACCAAGGCCAAGTAATCAAACAGGGTCACAACAACTGGGCCTGTGGTTTTCTTAATACTGTACTGGGGCAGTCTACCAGTTTCTCCCAAAAACAATTACCAGTTTAAGGGGATCTTCCTAAGGCACCTAGGCTAGAGCCCACGATTAACATAATACAATGCTGGCTCTTGCAATGCTGCCACTGGAGGAAAGATGTTATTAAAATGAGTTATGCCTGTGCTGTGAAAGTTCTTTAAGTGGTTTGCTGAGGCTGCCAGTCATTTTCAAGCAGTCTGTGAACAAACGTTTGAGAATCGCTGCCTTAGCCGGGCAACCTCCTTAACCTGCTCTTGGTTTTGCCTCCCGGATTCAAGAACCAGACTTTTTTAAACTTCAAGATTTGGCACCCATTTATAAATAAATGTGTGTAAGATCGAGCTGTTGCTGCTGCATATCCTTCCCGTTAGCTAATGCAACCCTGTTTTAAAATCACTTTCACTACAGGCAGAACTCCAGACCCTCCAGGTGTCTATTTTGCAGGGACAGTCCCAGATTTACAGAAGCCATCCCAGTTTCTGATTTCACCCCACTTTTCCTTAGGACATCCCTATTTTCATTTGAGAAACATTGGAGGGTTTGGAGTTATCTGACCCTTAAGCCACCTGAAAGCAGCATCGTATAGGGAAATTTTTCAATGTTTAATGTTTAGTTATGTTGGAAGCCACCCAGGATGGCTGGGGCAACCTAGTCAGATGGGTGGAGTATAATAATAATAATAATAATAATAATAGCCCTATTTTCATTGAAGATATGTTGGAGGGCATGGAACTCTGTGTTTAATGGAATCCATGTTCCCTGACTTGACAACCTCTCACCAATTTTAGCCAAACAATGCCCATTTTAGGCCTCTGTGAAACTCAACCACAGATGCTACTACACTCACTGCCTCCACTTAGTGCAGCAAAACATGCATAAGTCAATCGGATGGCTAATATGGTAAACGGCATCAGCTTTGGATTTTGAGGGGCTCTGTGCAAGCTGCCCTCAGTCCCCTCTCAGCACTGACTGGGACCCCAGTAGTGGTGGTTCCTCAGCCTTTAGCGTGCTCACCACCCCCATCACATGCTTCTGAGCTCACCTAGCTGCATGCTTGCTCATGGACTTACCTGGCAGTGGTCCTCTCATGGTCCAGGAGCCATTCAGCACACGGCAGCTGTTAGATAAGCAGCAGCAGGTTGTTGAGAGTAGCTACCAGCCTTCCTTTTGCATGTGCAAGCGAGCTTACATTATTTTATATACCACTTAGATTAAGAAAAATAGCTCGCGGCAGCGAATGGCATAAAATCAACAATAAAATTATGTCAGTGGAACAAGCTCATTGTTGCCAGGTAAGCACGCTTGACCCACATGACCCGGAAGCTGTACGCCAGCTCCCTTGGCTAATAAAGCGAGATGAGTGCCGCAGCCTCAGAGTCGGCCATGACTGGACCTCATGGTCATGGGTCCCTTTACCTTTAAGCACACTTGAAAACAGGGTGGGAGGGTGGTGGCAGCACAATCACCAGTGGACAGCAGGTGAGGGGGCACAGAGGTGAGTCAGCCAGGCAAGGGGTCAGCCCAGGATGTTGGGTGCAGGCTCCAGGCCTGAAACTAAGGGCTGTCCCAGCAGAATATGGCAGGAAGCATGAGAGCAAAGCTGGGGAATTGGAGCGGTGGTGCCGGCTATTTAATATAATAGGGGCTATTATAATACAATATAATAGGGGCTATTTCAACCCTGCTACTTTCTGCTGCTGGAAACCCAGTTGAAAGGGGGTCATGTTACATTGGCTCCTTTCAACACGGCTGCCAAAATTGAAAGACTTCTGGAAGCAAAGCTTTAATATACTTCAACACTTTTCGAAAGCGGTACTCTGGGCTCAAGGCAGGAGCGCATTGCAATAAAAGAGTTGGCTGTAACACTTTTGACGACTGAATCGCCAGGCTAAAGGGAACAAAACCCATCTTTTCAGATTATTATTATTTTAACAGCACAGTGGGAAATAACCTCCTGAAATCTGGACCGTTTATGATAGCAATAGCCAGACTTGCTGGGGAGCTCAAGTGTGCTGATTCCTATAGACGCCTCTGTGTTGGTCACACCATAAACTTCTTGGGCACCTAATAAACTTGGGAGGGATACAGGGGTGGGGATCAGAGCTTTCAGATGTTCCTCTACATCACAGCCAGGGAGCTTTTTTAATGTAAAGGCCTTTACCCCCTTTTTCTCTTTCTGACACCCCTTTCTCTCTCTCTTCTCTCCCGCCCCCATGCAGCTGATCTGAACTGTTTGCTTGGAGATGGCTTTTCCCTGCTCCTTCTCCCATCACTAAATCAACTTCTGCTTTTCCCCACTGAAGGTGGGTGCAAAGCCAGGCTGGTAAGAGGGTCAGCTGGAGAGGGTATGTGTGGCCTGGTAATAACCCCAAGGGCCAGATGAAGGGGCCTGAAGGGCCACATTTGACCTCCAGGCCTGAGATTCCCCATATCTGAGGCAGATTGAAGCATTTGCCTCAAGGCAGCTGATTTGGGGTACCCCACAAAAGGAAAGCACACTTTTAGTCATTAAATTGGTTGTTGTTGTGCTTTTATTGCCAGGGTCAGGGAGAGGCACTTGGGATATTTTCTGCCTCAGGCACCGAAGCAGCTTGACCACCCTTGGGTACTTTGTGCCTAGACTGGCCGGCAGAAAAATGTCTTGGACCTGTTCTAGAAGGAAATTCAGATGCTTGTATATTCCAGCCCTTGCACAAATCAAGCTCCACCCAACCTGGAATCAGCTCCAGTACCAAGCTCATATTGTAGACAAATACAGCTTTTGATCAGCACAAATGGGGCTTGTCAACCCCCATAATAAGTAGGACCTAAGGGGCACCACTATCAGTTGTGACCTGCCGAAGAGGTTTCTTTATAGCCCGTTCCAATTAAAGTAGAAATGGATCCACCAGTTAGGAAGCAGAAGAAGAAAAAAGCCAAACCTTTGTGAAAGAAATGAGTATTATTTCCTGTCTAACTCTGCAGGGCTTACAAACATAGATACACAGCCAAGCGTATAGTGTGTCATTTTCATACAATCTCTTGGTAACTGATACTTTATTTTTTTATTTTTTGCATTTTCACTTTTCTGTACTACTTTGGGGAGGCTTTAGGAACTGAAAAGCGGCATAAAAATAAACTTTTAACATAACATAACAAATCCAGTTGAGCCTACCAACTCGTTGAAGAGTTTCCGCTAGCTGAGTTTACAAAGATATCCTACTAAAATGTAGGCATTATAAAGTTTTCAGGAAAAGTGACACAAGGAAAGAGGCAGCTTTGTTCTTAAGAAAAATTGACCATGCATTAATATAGTGTTGTGAAACGTGTGAAATCCATCTCATACCCTCCATAGGTTGACAGCCAGATACATAGCGTTCTCCTAACCCAGAGACTGTCTTCTGTGTTATGTAGAGATGCAGATAGCAACAGGCCACTTTGCCCACAATGTGCAAGTTAGACCACCTTCTCCAACCAGGTGCTGTTTGGGGCTGCTGAGAGTTGTGGTCCAAAACATCTTGGTGGTGGGAAGGCTGATGCAGTCACTTGCTAAGCTGCCCACTTGCAATAGGCCAGTAAGCACACTGGAGGAATTAGGTGACAATTCCTCTGCTTTCTTAGATTATGGATGGGTTTAGACATCCGGCAGAAAGGATGGATGTTCTTGATCAATGCTATATGAATCGGCAACATGCAGATTAACGCTGTGTACACACTAACCAGGCCTGGCCCACCCATGAGATGAGGTGAAGTCCTACCGTCTCTGCCCCTGGTGGAGAAGCTCTGGCCTCGGTGCCGATTTCCAGCAAGGTATTGCGAGACCTGATCAAAATCTCATGAGATCTTGCCAGACTTCAGCAAGATCTTGCTGGAAATCAGCACTGATGTTGTCTCCACTTCTCATTCTTGCTCATCCTCAACATGCTCAACCATTCTCGCTCATTCTCAACATGCCTTCAAAGTAGACTGATTCTAGAGCCTGCTGTCCACAAGAGTGGGTGTGGTTACTCAGTACAGATTTGAAAACCCTCCCCTCGATTAGGTTAGCTACACCTTTTCCTCCCTGCACATCCACCAAGGTGAATGAAGGAGGAAGCGATGATTCCCTTCTCATTATACATCCTTCATCAAAGCCATTGAGTAGGTGTGGATGCAACCCCACTGCTGGGACCACCTACATCTGCTTTCAAATGGGGGCAATGCAGAATCAACTTGCAAGGAGCTTTTATTTTCTGAATGAAACCAGTTTCTCAAGAAGCACTTTTGAGGGGCCAAAAATAAATAAAAATGCACTAGATCTAGCCTGTGTGTGTGGGCTATGTAGGAAAAAAAACAACTGCATTCATACTCCTTTGATTCTAGAATAAAATGTTGTGTGTACACAGCCTAAGTTGCCAGCAGTAAAAGACCCAATAAAAGAATATATCACCCAGTAAAACTGGACTGGAGACTCATTTACCTATTGGCCAGTGATAAGTCATCAAATAATAGTGAGAGGTGAACATGCTGTGTTATAGGGGAAGCAGTAACCGATCTGGTACATTTCCTAAGTGACCCTGTGAATTTATTATTTTAAAAAATAATCAATTTGGTAATTGCTCCAACTCCAGAAACCTGCTTTGCTTCTCTTAATTTCAGGAAGAGTAATGTGATGGTTTTGGGGGTTTAGGGAAGAGCAAAGCTTTCACCATCTCATTGATTGCCTATAATCCGGCCTTCTCACCCCACCTCAGTTGAGATGTTCTATATTAACGAAACAAGCGAAATATTTTAGCTGCTGATTTTGGTGAGCATCTTGTTGATTGCTTGCTTGACGTGAGTGGTGGAGCTCCGTCTCCGGGTCTTGCCCTGGACCATCTTCCGGCGCCGCACTTCCCGGCAAAGCTCATAAAAGGCCTCCATGATGTTGCCTTCCCCTGTACAAGCAGAGCACTCGTAAAATGCACAGGCTAGATCGGTGGCCAGCTTTTCCCCTTCTTCGGTGCTGACCTGCCTCGAGTGGTCCAGGTCTGCTTTGTTTCCAACTAGGATCAAGGTAACATTCTTGGGTTTTTTAACTTCGTCTAGCAAGTTCTTAAGTGGCAGGACTTCTTCAAAGCTCCCTCTGTCGGTGATGTCATAGACCAGCACAAAGCCCTCGCCCCATCGCACATGGCCTTCCTTCTGAATGGCATCCTCCTGTTTCAAAAGAAAGAGGCAGGAAGAATGGGTGTCGTCAAAAGACACAAACAGGTATCAAGGGGGTGTCCGTATTTTGGACTGCAGAGGACTCTGTTCTGATTTAGTGTTGCTGTGCTATGGCTTTTGTTTACGATCTATAAAAGTGTCCATTCTCCAGGGCCAGGCACTAAATGTGCAAGCCTTAGCGCAGCAACACTAGCAGAAAGCATTATTAACCTGCATTCCTTCAATGGTTTTATGGTACCTTGATGCTACGTTCAAATGAACAAGGCAGCATGAAAAATAGGAGCAGTAGTAAAATAGGGACTTCTAACCGTGTGTGTGTGTGTGTGTGTGTGTGTGTGTGTGTCCCGATTTCTGGTCCATTTAGATCACTCTAAATGCCCTATTATGCAATGGAGACCTATCTTTAAGCTTTAGTATGATGACATTTAGGGGACGCGGGTGGCGCTGTGGTCTAAACCATTGAGCCTCTCGGGCTTGCCAATCAGGAGGTCGGCGATTCAAATCCCCGTGACGGGGTGAGCTCCTGTCGCCCGGTCCCAGCTCCTGTCAACCTAGCAATTCGAAAGCACCCCAAAAAGTAGGTACCGCTCCAGTTGGAAGGTAAATGGCGTTTCCATGCGCTTCTCTGGTTTCGCCAGAAGCGGCTTAGTCATGCTGGTCACATGACCCGGAAAAACTGTCTGCAGAGCAGACAAACGCCAGCTCCCTCAGCCTGTAAAGCAAGATGAGCACCGCAACCCCAGAGTCGTTCGTGACTGGACTCAACTTCAGGGGTCCTTTACCTTTACCTTATGATGACATTGATCTCAGATGATGCTAAGCAAAGACACACAGATTCAACTCACCAACCCAGCCATAAAGCTCACAGGGTATTCTTGGGCCAATCGCTGTCTCTCAGCCTAACCTACATCACAAGGACATTGTGGACAAAATGGGGAGCAGGAGAGCCATATCTGCCACCTTGTACAGACTGGAGGAAAGGTGGGATATAAATGTAACAACCATAGGCACCAGGAACATAAACCTCACCCGCCCCTTTGTAACCAAGGTGCTTGGTTCAGCTAGGACTCTGCGCATGCCTCAAAACTCATGGCCTCTGTTAGCTTCGTTCAACAAGTTGCTGTGTAATGAGCACAGGTTTTTTCCTTCTTTGTTTGGTAGAGAAAAAAAGTTATGTTGGGTGTTGCAGGAACGAGATGCTCTTGGGTAGAGAGAAAAGGGGAGAGAAGGAGATGTAGGGAGTGAGATTCTCCACAACAAAAGAAGCCAGGGGTGCAGAGGAGAAGAGGGGCTTGGATTGCAAAAGGTTCTGACCTCTTCTGACCAAAACAACAACAACAGCACACCCAGTGAAATATGAACCGTGCTGGATGCTGCGATCAGCAGCTGTGGCTCTTCTTCATGTGCCTCCTTCAGGAGAGGTACAGAGGCTGGTAAGACAAGAATGGGCCCTTTCTGTGGTGGCTCCCCATCTGTGGAATGCTCTCCCCATTAAGACTCACCAGGCACCTTCATTACATATCTTTAGGCACCAGGCAAAAACATTTCTCTTCAACCAGGTCTTTTTGTCTGATTAACATTCTACGTCCTTTAAATATGTTTGTGGGAGCAGGGTTATTGGCTAGTTCTTGTTTTTATTATGTATTTTGTGTTCTCATTTTGCATTTTTATGTTGTGAACTGCCCTGTGATCATCAGATGAAGGGCAGTATACAAATTTAATAATAATAATAATAATAATAATAATAATAATAATAATAATAATAATAATAATACAATTACAGGCAAGGAAAATAAGATGTCACCTCCCTATCCATTTGCCCACTGTCTTTTGGCATGTCCCCTTTTGCTTCTTGAATGCTTTTAGCGTCTAACGTTCAGCTTAACAATGCTTCACAACCTCTGAAGTTACTTACAGTTCTCTGGCATTTGGTTTCTGTTGTAGCAATCTGTAGAGTTCTGACTCACCTGCCCAGCTGTGTCTAGTATTTCCATAGAAACAACTTCATCGTCAATTGTGGCCTGATGACGGTAAGTGGACTCTTAAAAGAAACATGAGAGAGAAAAATTAAATTAAAACTCAAAAAGCAAACAGTTTTAGGTGCAGCCGCTCGCAACACATCTCTATATATCTGATTGGGCCTCAGGACCCCTCCTATGATCCCAACCAGTGTGAGACAGTGTGGTGTACTGGCTAGATTGCTGAAGTAGGAATGGTCATCGTCTCTCAGCCTAACCGACCTTGTGAGGATAACATGAGGAGGGGAGAACCATATATGCCCCTTTTTGCTCCTTAGAGGAAAGGTGGACTAAAGATCTAATAATAACTACAAAAGCTGGATCAGGAAGTCATGGATGCTCTGAACCCAGACTCTGGCTCTAAACCTGAGCTGGAGCCTGTCAGTTGAATCCCTTTGAGCCAGAGACCCCAAAACTGGGTTTCAGAAGACGGCAACCCTCTCCTGCCCGCAAGCCAGGTTCTCCTGACAAACCAGCCTGCTTTATACCAGGGGTCTCACTGCTCCCAACATCTGTTCACCAACACAGGCAATGCATAAAGTGGGGAGCTGATGGGGTGTTATGCTCCAGGCAACCGGTCTACCCCTTTAAGAATCTCCACTCTTCAGAAAGAGGGTGGAGCTTGGGAGGGGTGGCCTGACTCAAGAAGGATAAAGGGTCTCAGGAGAGGACCGCACCTTTCCACCATTTTGAGAATTCAGATCCTTCACATGATTAGAGGAGGAGAGCAGAGGGTGGCGGTGCTGTGGTGCTGTGTGTGGCGGTCAGCTCAGCGGGATCCCACCTTTGTCGCCAGTGAAATATACTTGGAGTCAACAGTGGATTTCATGCTCTTTATTCAGCCCATAGTGGTGAGGAGGAATGGAAGTTTCCCCAGAATGTCTGCCTTATATGCATTATTTACACAATGGACCCCACGTGATTGGTTAATTCCGGGATTCTCTTGTAGGCCAATCAGGTTGCGGATTCCCTTTCACCTGGAGCTGGATTGGGTGGCTCCTGTGGACCAATCAGACTGCTGCATTCTGGATCCTATTGTTCTAGGACCAATCAGACTGCTGCCTTTTGGATCCAATTCAACTCAGTACATAAAAACCAGCATGCTAGCTCTGTCTTTTGTCTCCCTGCCCCCATGGCTCCTCGTGAGCTGGAAGACTGAATGTCTGCCATGTTTAAGAGCAACAGACTTAGGGCTAGGGCGACCCATATTTTAAGTCCACACTCAGCCATGAGAAGTTCACCAGGTAACTTTGGTCCAGGTAACTTTGGTCCTGACAGTAAGAGCTGTTCGACAGTGGAATTTGCTGCCAAGGAGTGTGGTGGAGTCTCCTTTGGAGGTCTTTAAGCAGAGGCTTGACAACCATATGTTGGGAGTGCTCTGATGGTGTTTCCTGCTTGGCAGGGGGTTGGACTCGATGGCCCTTGTGGTCTCTTCCAACTCTATGATTCTATGATTCTAGGTACAATCTCTCCATGTAACCTCCCTCACAGGGATGTTGTGAGGTTAAAAGAAAGGAGCAAGAGGAATGTAACATCACCCAACGCCTTGGAGAAAGGGCAGAATATAGATGTAAAAACTCATAGCCTCAAAACATAATGTTAATCCATTTTACATGCTACTGGCATAACCTTGGATCTTTTCCCCACCGTCATTAATCCGATGGCTGGTTTGTTATTTGGCTCTCTTTCCTGTCATGTTCTGTTCCCTGACCGGATTGAAAGCCAAGATTTTGAGATATGTAAAACTCACGCTTTAAATATTTAGATCCATGCTTGAGATATTAGTTTGGTTCAGCTTTCATTTAAAAACAACAACAAAGGGGGCTACGGAATATTGGCAGAGTCAGGCACTTCCATTCCTTCCCACCCCATGTTGCCCAATTCAATTTACTTTCAAATTTCCGGAGACACAAAGTTCTTATAAAGGAGATGTAGCGAGAAGGAAAAAAAAGAGAAAGCAGATTGAAAAAAACCTCCCCTGGGCTGATTTGTGCCACAGAGTTAATGAGTACGCTAGAAAACATGGAATCAGAATGTAGAGTCTCTGGGGTTTGGTGGAACTCATATACCCACTACACAAACTCCTAACTCAGGAAGGGGAAACCTCAGGCTTGGGGGGGGGCAAATGCTTTTCTGACTGGCCCTCAGGACTCTTCCCAGACCACACCCCTTCTCCCCAGGCCATATCCCTCACCAGCCTTGCTTTGCACCCTCCCTGAGTGTTTTTATCGCACTGCAATGTGTCCTTGAACTCTGTTGGTGCCTCTTGCTTGCCTGGACGGAGGACAGAGAAGGACGTGTGAGATGTGTGTGTAGAAACTAGCCTACTATTCCAAAGTAAAATTCACATACTGTTGTGGACTGATTGGATGCAGAGGAATGGGGGGGGGGGCACCAGCTGGGGAACCCCCTAAGTGAAGAAGGCTCAGAGCCCAGAAATTGGTGGTGGGATGGCGATGTGGGGTCAGAAGGAGAAAACTAGGGGGGAAGTGTCAGGCGCTGCAGAGGTAAAAGGGCTTAGTGAGCTGGGGGAGTCTGTGGGGAAGTCCAGAATCAGAATCAGAAAGAAGGCCAAGAAGCAGAGATGAATCAGGCTGGTGAAGAAGCCATGGTTTCTCCCCCTCCTGCTGCAACAATCTCCCCTCCCCTGGATCTCCTATGACCAGGGAGGTATGAAGAAGGAGAAGCAAAAGCAGGCGTGTCGGCGTACCCTCAGATTGCTTGGGAATGACCCGGAAGAATAAGAGACTTAGGCAGCTGTGGGAAGGCAGGGACCTTCAGTCTCAGCGACTGCCTCCTAAGACCAAAACCTACCACAGGAGAGTTGCTGTGCTCGTTAAGCCAGGGACTCTTGAGCAGACCTTGTTTCTTCTAAGAAAGAGTTAACTTCACTTACCCCGTGTGATTTATTGCTAGCTCACTCCTGACACATACATTACTCTGCCCACTGTTGCCTCTGGCCCTACCCACCACTTTCATGTGGCGCCCAAAAGGTTGCCCAGGAGGAAAAGGTACACTATCCTGCCTAACACTTTGGTGGTGGGGTCTCCTATGGGGGCTTGCTAGAGGCGGGCAGAGCTGTGGGAGAGAACGAGTGAGAGGGAGAAGTGGTAGTTCTGCCCACATGGGTTGTGGCTCCACCCACCTTTGGCTCCGCCCCTTCATTGACTTTTCCTGAGAGTCACTGGCCCTCCAAGAAAAGAAGCTTCCTACACACCCCTGTAGGCAACCATGTACTGTAGACACCACTCACTGGAAATTTCAGACAAAAAAGAGCAGGAACACCCCCTGCCCCACAATAAAACTCATTTTTATTTATAATTGCTTGGGGCACAAACCACGGCTCAACATATTGCAGTGCACTGCCTTGCATTATTTAGTCCTGCATGGCATTTGGGGATACAGGATGGATGGGAAAATCTATCTGGGAGCCCAGATTTTAGTTCTGCTGCACAAATGATGTGGAAGAAGAGCCCAAAGCCCAATCCATCCACGTCAGTGGAGAGGAGAGAAGGGAGCTGGCAACAGAAGGCACATTAAATTTGTATGAAGTTGAGCGACTTGAATATTCCGCTCCCCGTTTTGGCAACTGGAAATAATGTCTTTGCGGGGCAGGTACCTGTCAAGGTATCCTTGAGAATGATAACGTACTATGATGCTCTTTAGCTGTGAAAATCTGGATAAGAAAACAGCTCCCCAAACAAGGCATGCCACTAATTAAACAGGGGACAGACTACAGAACTCTTGATACAGAATTCAGTGCCACCTTCTCCTTGGGAGAATAGCAACACCACCTTTCTTCACTATCCCCGCCAAAGAATATCAGCAAGTTTTGATGAGTTCATTTTGCACAAGGTTGCTGCTTCTAGGCAGCCACTATTTTGCAGGTGGGATTCAACTGCAGACTGGCAAATGCAATTTGTGCAGCTGAAGAAGTGGATTGGGCACTCTTGCACAAAAAATACCCCCTCCCAAAAAAAACCTTGTGGACTTAGTTCAGTAAGGAAATTGAAAGTGGAAATGCACTGGAAAGAGCAGGATAAGGATTGCTCTAGGATTTGTAGTTCTGTGAGGGGAATAGGGGTCTCTTAACAACTTTCAGCACCCTTAATGAACTACAGCTCCCAGGATTGTTTGGGGCAGGAGACATGGCTGTTTAAATTGGTATGATGCTACTTTAAACACACAGTGCATGTAAGAGCCATCAATGATCATGTGACCTATTTCTGAAAGGTCATTGAGCTAAGCATTATGGTAAGTAACTCCATACTTACACACTGGCGTAAAAGATTTTAGAGAACAATCCTATGTTTAAAAGCCAACCCGCCTATTCCTTTCCCCTCCAGTGGTTTTTAGAAATAAAATGTCCAAGTCATCTGCGCTGGCAAGAGCACCAAACATCTTCCCCCCACCCAACACCACAAGCCATACCCATTCTGTGTATCTCATTGCCTGACATAACTGCTCTCTACTCAAAGGCCACAAGGGAGCATTTAGAAGGTAGTAGTGGTGGGGAGGAAGATGTTCCAAAAGCACTGTTAAGAATGAACAGCTTCATTGGCAAGAGAGTCATTTATTTGATTTTGTACGGGCTTGTTTTTAGAGGACCTGGCAGCCATCCATAGATCATTTAAATTGTCCTTGGTCTGCAGAGTATGCGACTGCAATGCCATATGCTTGAGCATAAATGGGTTGCCAGAAAAGGGATCACACAAATTCTGACTTTGCATGAATGCTCCACATTTGGAGCAGACCACAGTGGGAAGGCCGGATCATTGGGGTATTCTAGAATAGCTTGGAGAATTTGAATCATCAAGAAAAGACCTTTCAAGAAGCCAAGATTCTCCCCACCCCCAAAAAACCTTGGGAATGCTTAATGGACTGGTTTTGTATCGTGCTCCAAATCTAACTTTAATTGCCTTGTTGGGGGTTGAATCAGATCCAAGTCTTATTGCCTGGTGTATTGGCAGAGAAGAGTGCTCTTAACAGTGCATGGCTTGGCTATTCTGCACAGCTATCAGAGCGGTTTTCATTACACCTTCAGCCTGAGGTACTGCTAGTGTCGTGACCTTTGGACGTTTGTATACTCTACTCTTTAGGGGGAAAATGAGCAAAACCCTGTGCCAAGACAACTTGAAAACCACATCAACAAATGCCGAATTCTTCACAATTTATATAAACACACCCACGTTCACATAAACTAGGGGTGGGCTGAATTTCCCACTCCATTTTTGTAAGACCATTCTGCCACCACCTGCAAAAATAGAGAGGGAATTGCTTTTTTTGGGGGGGGTGTTCAAATTCCTAAAAGAAGGCTTTTATTTATCTTTTATTTCATTTAGCGAAATGTGTATATCGCTTGCTTGCAGCAGAACTTCCAAGGGGCTTGAGAGAAATATCAAAATCATCAATAAAAACATTTTTAATTACAGTGGTACAAACACTTCAGGTTACAAACTCTGCTAACCTGGAAGATTTACCTCGAGTTGAGAACTTTGCCCCAGGATCAGAAGGGAAATCGTGTGCCAGCGGCACAGTGGCAGCCAGAGGCCCCATTAGCAAAAGCAACGCCTCTAGTTAAGAACAGTTTCAGGTTAAGAATGGACCTCCGGAACGAATTCCTCTAGTTCGTAACTAGAGGTACCACTGTAATAGTAAAATGCATCAACATGGATGGCTCTGGATAAACCTGCCTAAGCAAAAATGTTTCAAGCAGGTGCTGAAAAAATGAGCAGTGAAGGAAGAAGAAGAAGAAGAAGAAGAAGAAGAAGAAGAAGAAGAAGAAGAAGAAGAAGAAGAAGAAGAAGAAGAAGAGTAGTAGTAGTAGTAGTAGTAGTAGTAGTAGTAGTAGTAGTAGTTTGGATTTGATATCCTGCTTTATCACTACCCTAAGGAGTCTCAAAGCGGCTAACATTCTCCTTTCCCCTCCTCCCCCACAACAAACACTCTGTGAGGTGAGTGGGGCTGAGAGACTTCAAAGAAGTATGACTGGCCCAAGGTCACCCAGCAGCTGCATGTGGAGGAGCGGAGACGCGAACCCGGTTCCCCAGATTACGAGACTACCGCTCTTAACCACTACATCACACTGGCTCCCTGCCTGATGTCAATAGGAAGGGAATTCCAGTTCAAACATTACCAGAAATGGTCTGACCATGACAAGGGAATGTATTGCACGCCCCCCCCCAAACTTGGGTTCATCCCTTATATCACTAGGGGTAAAGATTACATCAAGAGTATGCCCTACCTGGTGCATTGGATCAATGACCATAGGGTTGTTTTTTTTTGGGGGGGGTAGGGCTTATCATTACAATAACAATGCTAGGATTGTTCCCTTGCTGATCTTGAAAGTGACTGGAAGTTAGAAGGTTGTGGAGTGGGAGAGGTACTATAAATCAGTCAAGTACTATAAATCGTCTTTCCAACCGGCTCTGCGGCATTCCATGGTTACAGGCAACAGAATAGAACAGGCATAGGCAAACTCGGCCCTCCAGATGTTTGGGGACTACAACTCCCATCATCCCTAGCTAACAGGACCAGTCGTCAGGGATGATGGGAGTTGTAGTCCCAAAACATCTGGAGGGCCGAGTTTGCCTATGCCTGGAATAGAACTTACCAAGAGTAGGATCGTACTCCCATATGAACCGTTTGGTCAGAAAACGCACCACAAGAGCTATGAAGAAAGAAACAAATGAAGTTAGATTCAGAGGAGTACAAATCTTTTGTTCAGGACATTCTCTAGGTGACGAGTCGGCAGCTTCTGCGTGCTACTGGACTACAACTTCCATTATCCTTCACCACTGACAATACTTAGAAAAGACCACAGGTTCCTCATCCATAATCTAGGCAGCTGCTGTATTTGAGGGCTGTATGGCACAATAAAAACCTTATTGACCTGGGCAGTCTCTCTTGCAAGACAGAGCAGATTCACACAACCAAACTAGCATGTTGAGAATTTGGCATGAATGGATTCCACACTGAATTCAGCATATAAGGGGGCCTCAGTCTCTTAGCTACAACACTGCAGCTCTGTACAAGAATCTCGTAGGATGGGGACATTCAAGCAGGAATTCTTCATTATTTACTGTCATGTAACATCAGGTGCCCTAGGTACAGAAAGTGCTCGAATACTGACCTTTGACTGCAGCATGTATCTGCAGTGAGTGTAATCTGGGGAAGTAAATTCAGTCAGTCTGAGGGCCACATTGCATCATGGGGATCTATTCAGGGGCCGCACCCCAGTGGTGTGGTCAGAGGCAAAAGTCAGGGGTTTTTTAATACACACATACACACTTCTACTACACAAAAAATCTGCATTTTTTCAACCACACTCCATCAATTAATGAAAAGAGAAATTGAATACAGAAAAAAATGTCCAAAGGGAGAAGAAAAATAAAATTAGTGATATTCTCATGGGTACGATGCAGTGTTTTGTTGTATTAACTTTGCATTCAAGGGGTCTTTGGGGTGTGCCGTTTTTTGCATTCAGCAAATCATTTCTCTGGAGGGCTGCACTCTGCAACCATCCTGGTGCTTGTCTTTCCTGAAAAATGCATGTCATTCCCAGCTGAGCTTTCCTGCAAGCCCAAGAAGGTGGGAAGGCTGTCTGCTGTCTGCCTAGCCTAACAGCTGTTCAATGTTATTTATTTAAGTGAAGTCTTAAAAAAAAAAGCTTTTAAAGAAGTCAGTGTAGCAATGTATTTTTTAATTCAATTAACAAGCAAGAGTTTTTTTATTTAACATGCTGCTTTTTGAGTTTTCTATGTTCACCCAAGCTTCAAAATGCAGAAAGACCAGCAACATTTTCTCTCTGTTCAACTTACAAGGAAGAATGATAGTTCATAGCCACACCTGTACCATATGTTTGAAGCACTCTTATACCACTAACAGCCATGGTTTCCCCAAAGAATCCTGAGAACTATAGTTTGTTCATGATGCTGAGAATTATGAGGCCCCTGTTCCCCTAACAGAGCTACAATTCCCAGAATTATCTGGGCTGAGGGATTGCTAGAGTTTGGAAGAATCCTTAGTTATTTTCTGCAATGTATTTCCATAAAAACCAATTTGATTTACACGGTGCCATGGAGTACACATGAAAGGTTTTATGAAACAAAGGCTAACATAACTTTTTATTAGCTATTTGCAATGGTTCATCATTATCGTTGGTTTTTTTTAAAAGGCACATATTTGCTTTCTGGGTTTGGCTAGAATCAGAGGCACAACCACAAAACTCTTAAGAAAAATGTTTTTCCTTGTGGTATAAACTACCCATCCATTAGAAGGATGGGCTGTTAAATCTTGTGAGAACATCTGCTTCGCTGAATGGATCGGAAGTCTGGAGAAGTTCAGGTAAACACCCTTGACGTTATAATTCGGTGTACATCAAACCTCCCAACATGCTGTGGTTTCTGTAGCGCTCCAGCTAAACGCCATGGCAATAAGGAGATGGACAAAATGTTAAGTTTAGGATCCACATTTTGTTCTGTATTGTGACCTTTCCATTCCTCCAAATGGAGGCACTTGGCAAGTCCTTCTCTCTCTTCCTTAATGGTGTATATGGAAGATACATTTTAAAAGCATTTTGGAAACCAGCTGCATCTAGCTGCATGCTTGAGCCATTTCCTCTTACACTTCCTTGGCTAACAGAAATATGGATGGAGGTTACATAAACATGTGTTGGACATATGGCTTTCTGAAAATGTCCTCAAAGGCATTTTTGAAGTATAGTGGTACTTTGGGTTACAGACGCTTCAGGTTACAGATGCTTCAGGTTACAGACTCTGCTAACCCAGAAATAGTACCTCGGGTTAAGAACTTTGCTTCAGGATGAGAACAGAAATCATGCAGCGGTGGCAGCGGGAGGCCCCATTAGCTAAAGTGGTACCTCAGGTTAAGAACAGTTTCAGGTTAAGAACAGACCTCCAGAACAAATTAAGTTCTTAACCCGAGGTACCACTGTAGAGGGTGCCTTCTTTCTGCTCAATGTTCGCAGGATGTAAAATGGGCCCAGGCAACTGCCCTTACAGCAGGCATCTCCAACCTTTGGCCCTCCAGATGTTTTGGACTACAATTCCATTATCCCTGACCACTGGTCCTGTTAGCTAGGGATCATGGGAGTTGTAGGCCAAAACATCTGGAGGGCCGCAGGTTGGGGATGCCTGCCTTACAGCCAGGGCGGCCCATCCTGTTTTGCCGCCTGAGGTGAAAGAGGAATGTGCCACCGTGCCGCCTTGCTCCCCCCGGCCCTGCCCTTACCTGGGAAGCCAAAGAGGCAGTGCCCCTGTGGGTAGAAAGTGGAACCGCAGCTCTGCCAGTCGGGCAGGTGGGGTGCCAACTTTTTGGCTTCTGCCACTTGAGGTGCCTATTTAACCCCACCTCACAGGCAGGGTTACTTATAGCTAGAGATGAGAGAATATGTCAATTTTGGTTTCTCTCAGTTTCTAATCTTTTTTCTAAACTTAAGTTTAGTTCTCCGCATTTACACAGCAGTTTGTGATTTTTTTTAAAAAAGGAATTTGCATGAAAATTCACCAGTATTTTTATGTGAATTTCTCGTAAGAGACCCATGGGGCGTGCAACTTTGTCAAATATAAACCTTTTGGCAAAGCAACTTTCCCTGAAACAATGCAAGTTTGTACATTATCTTCACTAATATACGCACATTTTAGTATAGTACATATAGGCATTTTTGTACACAGTGCTTTGCTGGAGATCTGCACTGCAAAACTTTGGTTAAATGCAGATTTTGAAGGATGGCTGTATTTCAGCTCATGCACTGTATCAAAATGTGTGATAAAAGTAACTTTGCCTTTGGTGCAAACTGAATCAAATTTCTCCCTCATTCCTATTTACAGTAGGTATAGCCAACATGGTGCTCTGCAGATGCAGATGGACTCTGGCTCCCATCAGTGTCTGTTAGCATGGCGAATGGTCAGGAATGATGGGAGATTAGTCAGGGGTGGTTAGGAAGTACCCAGGAAGCCTGAGTCCCAGGTCCTTTTCGCAAGGCTCCAGATTTCCACCTGCTTCCTCCCTTCTTGAACAATTTTCAAAAATGAATCTTTGCCTGTTGTTCTGCAATTTCCAAAACGTGCATACTTATTGCCTTACTACATGGGAGTCCTTTTTTGAGGCATGCAAAGATAAGAAGAACCTGCTAGTCCATCTAGTTCTGCTTTTTTCTTACAGCTGCCAACCAGAGGTCCATGCAAAACCCATAAGCAGAACCTGAGTAAGTCATCCATCTCAGCATCTATGATTCACTGAGGTTCGCAATCTGATGAATATCTGTTGCTGTAATTCAGACAATGGGTTATATTACACAGTGCTTGGTCTCAAGTCTTGAGAAGCACATCCCCCAGGTCTGGATGCTCTGAGATAAGAGATAAGTGCTCTGGGTTAGCACAGCAACACCAGCAAGGCCTATGACTTGCTGAGTTATTCCTCCTCCCACTGGTCCAGGAATGTAGAGATGGGTATTGCTTGCATTAAGCCCTGTTGCAAATTCTGATGCTGCACTCTCTGTGGGACAGGATCTGACTCTGAATCTGTGAGAATCAGGGGAAGACAGTGTTGGTTTTACATGTTAGCTAGCATGGCGACCGTGTTAGTGGACCTTTCTGTACATATGTATCTTTACTTCAGAGACCCGAGGAACTGCATGTGCCCTCACAACCTCTGTGTATTTTCTTTTAAATAATGGAGGGCATTTGAACCCCTCTGTTCTGTAAGGATGATGAAATATACTTGGAGTCGAGTGTGGATTTCATGCTCTTTATTCAGCTCATAGTAGTGAGGAGGAATGGAAGTTCCCCCTTTATATACATTATTTACACAATGGGCCCCACGTGATTGGCTAATTCTGGGATTCTCCTGTAGGCCAATCAGGTTGCGGATTCACTTCCACCTGGAGTTGGATTGGGTGGCTCCTGTGGACCAATCAGGCTGCTGCATTCCGGATCCTATTGTTCTAAGACCAATCAGACTGCTGCATTCTGAATCCTATTGTTCTAGGACCAATCAGACTGCTGCAATTTGGATCCTATTCAACTCAGTACATAACAGATGACATTACTGAAGCTGTGATGGGACAGAAGGTCAGAACAGGGAAGGTGATGAAAGCATCACAAAAGGAAGGAATAAAGCTCTAAACAACAGTAATCATTGCTGATAGATCATTATCAGTGCATTAGGTTAAATCCTGGTAAAACTTTTTTTCTCTCTAAAATAATGCACATTGTGCCTAAATCTCCCATCTTTTGCATATGTTTACTCATGTTTATAATCAAGACATCTGTTTGTTTATCACCTAGCGTCTGAAAATCTGCTGTCTATAAAATAGCTATTTCTACAGTAAACATATTTTATTGTCACACATGCACACACAGAGCCTGTTTCGCAACCCCATTAAATCACAACCCTTCAGATTAGTCCCACTGAAATAAATAAAATAAAAATCTAGAATAGATGCAACCCTGATAGGCCGACGCCAGATCTTTTTCACTAAGCAGAGTGGATGGCATTCCTAAAGGAACATGGCTTCTGGCCTTTTAAGACCACCAAGGGATACAATAGGGCTTCTGGTCCAGCTTCTCCCCATCAGCTGTTGAACATCACACTCCTTAGCGATGCTTAAAGAACACAGCCAAATCCCACTTGAAATATAGTCCACAAATTTTATTATTATTTAGATATTGCCATCTGTGTGCATGGTATGCTGCGGACTAACATAAGCACAGGAAAGGCTCTGCCCCCAGATGTTAATCTCCATTTAGGTCTAGTTCTCAGTGTGGTGGTAAATCTGTGTCTGGGTGATGTCAATTCAAACAGCAGGTAGGGATGTGCAGAACAGAACGTTCCTTCCTAAAAACAATACACCAGAGCAAAGCACTAGCCCAGAAGCCTTCCCTTGGATATCTAGGGTGGAATTCAACTTCACACTAAGGTGATCATCCTGTCAGCACAAGCGTTTCTGCACAAGGATGATCTCCCCTCTCCTCCTGTGTGGTTCTCCCAACTCTCCTAAACAGATCTGGGGAGGACATGCGGTGTGCGGCAGAGAGTGGGGGAAAGTCCCAGGGTGCTAGTGGGACTCATTTTGCCGGCTTCTGTTAGTTCAATGACTTAGTTGAATGTGGCCCCTAGTTTTCTATGTGAAGGGATATTCTTTTTGGAACGAAGAAACATTCAATCATATGAGAGCCCCTCTCTGAAGGCTGGAGCAGCACACCCCAGACACAGGTTGAACACCCCAATGGAGTTAAGGCTCATGCATTCAGGGAATATGTGCTAAAGGTATTCTGAACCACTCTCCACTGTTGGAGGGCCATTTGTCTGCAGGAAAAGCAGATTTTCAGCTGCTTTCTGTTAGGATATTTCCGTTCCACCTTAAAAGGGAGCAGGATGTTTGTGTCACAGCCTGCGTATTTCCTGTCTCACAGGATGTTTCTGTTGTGTCTTTGCTTTCGTTTCTGTTGTTGCCTGAGCATACTGAAACAGGCAGTCATGTTTTTCTTTGTTCTGATCAACGCTGAATAAACTTGGAAAAATGCTCTCCTGCCGTGCATCTTTCGCTGTGTGAATTCTGCTGATAGAGTGTGCACCAGCCTAAGAATGTGGTAATCTATTTCTGAGGCTTCGTGTCGCTAATTGCTGATACTGCCTGTCTACGGGAGGTCGATGGATCGTCCGGCAGCCGGCTTGGGGGCTATGATGGACTTTGCCTCCCTGGCAGTATCCCAACACTTTCAAGGGGCTATGGGTGAAGTTCATAGGAATCTCTGAGTGTGTTGGGTGGGAGGCATGGGTTATTTTCGTTCGGGGTGACCAGTGTGGTGCCTTCCAGATATTGCTTAACTGCAGCTCCCATAATCCATGACCATTGGCTATGCGAGCTGGGGCAGATGGAAGTTGGAATCTAGTAACCTCTGGTAGGTCCCATTGTAGCAACCCCTGCCTGAATATGATGAGGTGGCCAAGGTCACTTTTGTTAAATGCCACACCGTTCCTGGCAGGGGTGTGAGGCTCTCTGCAGCCTACCAGCCACATCTCCAGATCTGGAATGTAACCTGGACAAGACACTATGTAGGACTTACTTTTAAGTGCTACCTACCACCTTTAAGATGTTTTGGACTACAACTCGCATCTGTCAAGCTTCAGGGAATTGGCTTCCTCCCCCTTTGGCAGTAGATAAGCAGAACAAAGTTAAGTGAAAGATTATTTTTTATCTAGGCGTAATATTTTGATTAATATAGCAAAATGCAGCTTGGAGGATTATGGTTTGTGCCCCCCCTTCATAAATTTCAGTGCTGTTGAATAAAACCTACAGCTATACATAATGGATCTTGTAAAACCAACAGCTTATTGGGAGTTTTAGGATCAGAGAGAATTAATACAACATAAAGGTCTTTAAGCTCCTGACAGCCAAGAGGATTCTTCTATCCTGGGCCTGCACAACTTTATTTAATTTTATCTCTATCTCACTTCCTGATGTAAGAAGTTTCCCAAGGTAACTTGTGTTAGACACTAAATTATAATTATCCTGGGGCTGGGAATGGGCAAGTCTGACAATTGTGGTTCCTCTCAGTCTTTCACTTTCCTGCTCTTAAGCTATATCCTCCACATTTCCACGTCAGCCTTGCTTTTATTAGAAACTAGTCCTCATGAAAATTCATTAGCATTTTAGTGCTAATTTCTCCTAGTACACATATTTTTGTATGCAGCTTTGCTTACTATACACATTTCTGCAAACAATTTGGCCTTGTATAATGCATTTTTTGTACTATATTTTCACCAACAGATGCATTGTTATGCATGCTTGACTCTAAAATATTATGCATTTTTGTCCACACTACTTGACTGGAGAATTTCTCTGAGAAATGTAAACAATTGCCAGTTGCAAAGGATGGCTGTTTTGGAATCAGAAAATGCTAATTATTGTTGCTGTGTTTCTTTTGAGCAACAAACCTCTAGAAAATATACAACCTTACACATGATTTGGTTCATAGTAAGGTATGCTATTTTGTCTTAGTTTATTATTTACTGAATGTTTATGGTGCAAAATAAAAAGAAAGTAGGTAGGTTCATCAATCAAGGCAATGTGGATCAAATAGCAACCCCCAGCGCTAACTATGGCAGTTTCTACCCCTTCTGGTACATAACATTGCTCTGGGATCTTGCCACACAAATCAACACCTTAGATAATTGTCCCATCTTTCTCTCCTAACTGCTGTGCTGCTTTTATGCTGCAAAAAAGAGAAGTGAAAAGAGGGTGACTTCATGACTTCTGCCAGCTGCCTTTGGCATACCCTTAAAGAATCTAAGTGTCCTCCAATTGCAGGGTGACTTAATGATTTAATTGCAGGGTGACTTAATGACTTCTGAATTGTTTGTCAAGGATCTGCTCAGGCAGAAAGTGCTCTGATGTGTATTGCACCAGGGCAACAGACACTGTATTCTCTAGCCTCTTTTGATCCAGTCCATCACCTATAAACACACAGGGCTGCATCCCACTCAGAATCGACCCAATTATGGTATTCAAGATGACTAATCTAGGATTATTCATTTAAATGGGTTTACTCTGAGTATAATGTAGTTGGGTACAACCAACCTTAAATAAGAATTACGATCTATGCAGCTTTGCGAATCAAAAGCTGCCTAGGCCATACCTGATCTAAAGGCCTAATCCAAAACTGGATAGATAGACCAACCTAATCCATGGTGCAGTGCAAATTTGAGCATCATATTTGAGTTTGTAACTGAAGGGAGAAATTAACATCTTCAGAAATGCAGTGGGTGGGGCTTTCATGGACTCAGAAAATGGAGTTCAAAATGGAAAGTTGGGGTGATTTTAATCTCTTTTAGCATTTTAACTTTTGTATGTTCTAAAGTAATTCTTTCTTGATTTTACTGTTTTATATTTTGTAATTCGCTTTGAGGTTTCTTTCCCCTTACAATCAAGCAGTGTTTAAATTTTTCTAAAACAAGCAAGCAAGAAAACAAATAGATCAATAGATTAGGTGCTCCAACTGCATTCAGTGAGTGAGCTCTAGATGATATATCATATTTGAAATTTGTGGGGATTTTTCTGCATCAGTATAATCTGTGAAGTTATGCAAAGCCATTTACGCATTGCAAGAAGCATCTTTTCCTGCTGAGTCTGCCTCACTCTTCTCTTTTAGTGCTTGCTCTTTATCTTGCTAGCCTCCTAAGAAGAATTAGCAGACATGCTACAGGCAGAGGCTAAGGCCTGTGGCCACCAACCCCTTCCCCGTTAATAATATTTGCTGCTGTGTACAAACGTCTGGCTTCTGCCTTTCCTCAGCTTGACTTAGCCAGCAACGTGGGTGGGTGGCAGAGCAGGTTAATTGCCTGCCCTTTCTAAAGATCAACAACTCACTGAACACCACAGAAACCATAAGAGTTGCGGCAGGCATGGAAGAAGAACCGGAGAGGCGGAGCGAAGTAAGCAGAGAGGTGGTCCGACTTCAGAGCTGGTTAAAAAGCACGCCACTTTGTGTACGGAGTAGGGATGGGGGAGAAACTCAGCTCCGTTCACATTTAAAGGTGACTCTGCCCAGTTTGCGCTATCTCAAACAACCCTCCTTAGAAATCCCGACTCCTCTGAATTTAGCAATGCAGGTCTCCATTCAAGCAATGTGCCTTAACGATGCATATGCAGCGTTTAAGGTGTGCATCGTAACGCATACGGGAGCAAAAATGCAATATATTGGGGAAAATCGATTTGTGAAAATGTGCACATTAGGCAAAATTGCCTAGAATGACATGTTAGGATAATTTTGCATTAGGATGGGCGTGGGTTCTCATCAGGCTTCTTCTTTTTAAAAAAAATAAAATAAAATCGCAAACTGATGTGGAAATGTGGAGAACTGAACTGCAGGAAGGGAAAATGGGAAACCAAAAGAAACCAAAACTGTCCAGGTTGCCCATCCCAAATACTGCATGCCAACAACCATTGGGCAGTTGCACAATCCATTTCACTCTACTTTTCCCCAGCATTCAGGGCTGGTGCAAGAAAGTGGTCTGCCTGAGCTGCTGTCCTCACTCCTCTTCATCTTATCCTGTCTCTGCTACCCCTCTCACATTATTACTCCACCCCCCCTAATTTTAGGCTCCATTAGCCACCAAAGCAAACCACAGTTGTGGTGCAGGTGCTTTCATGGCCACCCTACCCAGAATGCTTTGCTCTGAGGGCCCCCTTAACTCTTGCTAGAGTGAGGCAGGCAGGGAGGCGACATAGAGCCCCTCACCCTAGGACAGTAACCCAGAAGAAGGAAGCAGGAGGTCTAGCAGGGGGCAAGACAAATGTGCCACTCTCTGTGGCTGCCGCCTGAGGCAGTTGCTTCAGTTTGCCAATGGAAGTGCTGACTTGGCCAGCGTTCCATCACTCCGATTCCACTTCTGCTCCACCAATGCTTCTGCCTCCACCATCAGCCATGGTTCCTGCTGGGATTTGAGCAAGGGCGAAGCTCTTCCCCGTCTCTACCTGTCGTGTGGCTCTGAGATGTGACTCAGTCCTGGTTGCCATCTTTCCCAGCTTATGGTTCTGCTCAAGAGCCTGCTCCACACTCTCCCTACGTGTCAAGGCTTTATTTATATAAACAGACTGAACTTCTTCAGCATTACAGTTCCCATATTCCCCTTTTTAAAAGAAAGAAACTACAGTGAAAAAGGTCTGGAAATATGCGTCAATGCTGTCAGGAAGTTCAGATACAACACAAGACCCTGAGAGAGCGGCTGTCAGTCGGAGCGGGGTGCCCTTGTGTCTGCTGGGTCAAAAGCGGACGCTTGGCTTAAAAACAAGCTCCAGGAGAAAGTCAAGGGTGCTCCTGTGCTGAAATTGCCCCTCCAATTTCTTTTATGTTTTCTTTCCTTTGTGATTTTTGCGCCTCATAGACCTTCTTTGTAATTCCAATGTGTGCAGCGCTGAGCTTACCTCACCGCTGCTGGTGGACTGTTTTCACTTCCCTGATCTGAAGAACATTTCCTAATCTGAAAAAAGTCGCACAGCAGGAGTTGCCTCATGGTATCTTTGCTTGTACTTCAATTAAACTATAGCAGCGACCAGTTTACAAGTGTCCAATTGGTGTGCACCCGTGCGCGTCATTCTGAACCCAGAAGTGACTTTTAAAATAGCAAAAATGGCCCTCCAAGAGCCCAGAAAGGGCAAAAAGGTGGAAAAACAGTGCCTAGCGATCCCACAAACCTTTGCAAGCGCAATCCCAGGAGCCCTTGACCAACCGTTGAGAATTGGGAGTTTGAGCAAGGAGGTTTGGAGGGAGCAATGGTGGTGGAGTTTGGCATCTACTGCTGTTTTTAAAAGGGTTTCCCAAGGGTTTCCAGAGGTTTGGAGGGTGTTTGCAGGCTTTTCCTATGGTGTTTCAAATATACATCAATTCACTGAAACATGAGGTGCCGCCGCGTAAATGGGGAGTTGCCTGTACAGATACCAGGGAGGTTGGTGACATAAAGAGAGCTCTCCTGGATCAGGCCAAAGGCCCATCTAGTCCAGTATCCTGTTTTCTCAGTGGCCCATCTATGTCCCGCTGCTTGTGTGTTTCACAAGGCATCTTGCGGTCACTGTTGGAAATAGGAAACTGAATGAAAAGGAACTTTAGTCTGATCCAACTCTGGTTTCAACACTGGGGCAATCAACAAACAGTGCAGAAAATATTTCAGTCCTCTTCCCTCCCTCTCCCATTCTTCCCTTCTTCTCTCTTCTGTATATTAATTTTTAAATGTCCTTTTATAATTCAGGGTATCTCATTTCCCAGATACTTCCTCTCCCTCTTCTTTCAAAAGAGTTGGCTACACAGGGAATTTCTCCAAGCAATCAGCAGATTTGCAGCTGTTTTGAGTTTTATAGGTTGCTGTTGTTTTTAATTAAAACACGCACGCACGCACGCACACCCACCCACCCCAGGAAAGCCCACATGCAAAGGCAAATTTTGAGTCCATTGCCATATTTTTTCTCCTTCTGAAGCCAGAAGAAAAAGCATACTTGTTTTTCATGTGGCCTATAAAAGGTTCTGTTTCCTTGCCTATCCCATCCTGCTCTTCTGTAATTTGCAGGATGAGATCAGAAAGTGATGAATTACTAGACTAAGGATGCAGCGCTATGCACATTTTACCTGGGATTAAGTTCCGATGAACTCAGTGCGAGATAATTCTGAGCAAACAGCCAGAAGATTGCTCTGTAAACGATGCTATTAGATTCCGAGAATTCTGAGAAGCAGCTTTGTTCTTAGAACATTAAAAGTATGTCTCTGTTTTAGGGGTGGATGGCTCTGTCTATTTAGGAAGTTGCTGTATACTGAATCAAGCCATTTGGTCCATATGGTATTGCCTCACTGGCTGATACTGGCCTTACAGACAGGGGTCTTTTCCACTTCCACCCAGAAATTTCAAGGACTGCATCTTCTACATTGCAGAGCAGTTTCTCTACCACTGAGCTACACCCATTTGTGAGTTTGCAATGTTCCATTCATGTTTATTCACTCCTGTTTCCACTACAGTTTGTGAATTTTCTTTTCTATGTGTGGAACTTTGCATTATTCCCCCCCCCTCACAAAATGCACATTTTGGAACCCCTTTTTCCTTGGTATTCCATTGCACTCTTTCACATTTGCTGGGGTGAGACTTGAGATAAATGTATCATAGGCCAGCACAGCATGCTATTTTTGTTTGCAAAATTAATCACTTCTATTTTTGTCTGACAAATACTGGACTGGGTATGCTGTAGTTTAGTATACAAATTTGCCGAAGTTCAGAGCACCCCCCCCTCTTGCTTGCTGTGTTCTTTTCTTGTCCTACATAACTGTCAAAAGCATAACTGTGCATAATATCCAAGCTAAAGTAAAACCAGGCGATAGAATGCAGCAAGCGGAGAAAGGAGGCGGTTCAAGAGTGCCAAAGGTTCTTACACACGGGAGGGGTGGGAACTCAGTTGGTCCAACATGGATAGATCACTCAAGCATGCAAGAGTTGACCTACATTGCCTGAAATCGTGTGTGATGTAGTGCAGGCCTCCTGAGACTGTACCACTGTGGAATGCAGGTGGGGAACTGCATATTTGAATGCTCTCGCATTTGCACACCAAAGAACAGGTTTAGAATGATCTACTGCTGTTTATATATAACGGAGAGGTGCATTTAACTATGAAATCCCTGAACCTGCTGCCTGTAGTGGCTCATCTGCACAGGACTGTTCCACACGTTGTTTCCAAAAGTGAAGCTTTGGCTCCAGTTCCTGCTGACCACAAAATTGTGGGTTTTTTTTAACAATTAACCTAAGCCAGCAACAAGCAGGAAGCACTTCAAGTTGTGTCAGGACCTGTGGCCCTCCAGAGGTTATGGGATTCCAACTCCCATCACCCCTGGCCATTGGGCATGTTTGTTTGTTTGTTTGTTTGTTTGTTTGCAGTGTTGATATGATATACTGCTTTCCCCAAAGATGTCCCGCAAGGCAACGGAAGAAGATAAGGCTAAAGATTAAACCCTACTCAAATCCAGAGTGGAGTCCCTAAGATGGTTGGATGGCGCCTTGTACACCTCCTTCTGGCAACTCCTGCAGCCAAGCTGGTGCCAAACATCTTGCTCTACTTTCCTTTGCACCACATCAGCAAGGCAGAGAGGGGGGTCTTGTTGTCTGGGCAGCTCAGGACCTGCATACACACTGCCCAGGCTTGCACCTAGGGGAGGTCACTTCGGCGCTTCTAACACAGCAAAAACAACCCAGGAGGCAACAGTTTTGAGTTACTGGCCTCTGTAGCCACAGCTGGTGCTGTGATTCTCCAGCAGTTTGACCATAGCTGTCAACTTTCAGATTTGAAAATAAGGGATCAGAAGCCTCACCTGTTCTGGGGACAGTCTACAGGATACCTAACAATCCGGGATAGCAGCGGGAAGCAGCGGGGAATGGCGCTGGAATAAGGGAATTTCCCGCAAAAAAAAGGGAAGGTTGACAGCTATGCAGTTTGACTTCACTCCCAGAGGCGCACTTCCATTGTCTCTCGAGAAAACAGGTGCCAACAACAATACTGCTTTTCAGGCCGAATTCACAAAGCAGTTTAGGTAAAGGTAAAGAGACCGCTGACCATTAGGTCCAGTCATGACCAACTCTGGGGTTGTGGCGCTCATCTCGCTTTATTGGCCGAGGGAGCCGGCGTTTGTCTGCAGACAGCTTCCAGGTCATGTGGCCAGCATGACTAAGCCACTTCTGGCGAACCAGAGCAGCGCACGGAAACGACATTTACCTTCCCGCCAGAGCGGTACCTATTTATCTACTTGCACTTTGATGTGCTTTCGAACTGCTAGGTTGGCAGGAGCAGGGACCGAGCAATGGGAACTCACCCCGTCGCAGGGATTCGAACCACCGACCTTCTGATCAGCAAGTCCTAGGCTCTGTGGTTTAACCCACAGTGCCACCCGCGTCCCCACAAAGCAGTTTACATGGCATTATTTTAAAAATAAGCATCAAATTAGAAGGAAAAGGTTACAAAGGAATTGAAAGGGCAACTTGTTCCTTTAGAAAAAGCTGCTACTGCTTCTTCTCCTCTCATGGCAAGATGGTCCTTCAGTTCCCCCTGAGGTGGCAGCTGAGGGGAGGGGAGGGCCGCTATCCCTATGCTGGAGCTGCAGTCTCACAACATCTGGAGGGCCAGAACTTCCCCCATTCCTGTTTTATGAGGCAGATTTATCACCTGAATACCCACTCCCCACAAGAGAGTGCCTCAAGTGAGATCAATGGGTTACCAGGGAATGGTGGTTTGAAGGCTACAGGTACACAACTATCTGAAATGGAAGCAGCTGCTCTGTGACTTGTTCTCACAGCCAAAGCTGGATTGCTGAACATTTATTCTGCAAGACAACCAAACATTTTCATATTTGGTGGTGGAGTTTGCTTCTTTATTTCCTACCCACAGAGTGATGCTTATCGGTCATGCATCACCCTAGCCTGCCCGCAAGCAGTCATTCTTCTCCAATCTGTACGGCTTAAGAGTGATGCCGAATGAATGAGTCACACGTTTATTCACAAGATAACACACAGTAGAGAGTTGCACATAGCAACCGGCGTGCTTATTTCCTGTGGATTTTGTGCACTACAGAAGCGTTGACTGAGAACACTGTTCCCTGCAGAAAAGTGTGTTTTTAGTGAGAGGGGGCTGGTGAGAGGGAGTTCATAAAATGTGGATGACTTCGACAATAATATTTCTGAGGAGGAACTTGGAGGGAGGGAAACCTCAGAGACAGGCTAGACACACAGCTAGTCTGTACAATAGATTTAGTTGAGGCATTCAAGGACCTTTCTCTGTCAAATTAATTGCATCTGGCATAGAAAGCTGCAAATTTTAACTTTAGCTGTCAGGGATGACCTAAATGCAGACAAGCTAGGAACAATGATATCAGGTCAAACTATTTGCCCATCAACTGTAAACTCTGGTTGGCAACAGATTTCCAAAGTCCCCCCCCCCCCTTTTGGGGGGCTAGGGACTGAACTTGGGACCTTTAAATGTTCAATGCCACACTAATCTATGCAAAACTCTCTGCAAACAGAATAGAAAACGCAGGCATTTGCAACAGATTTCAGTGTGAGATTCAACCCTGAATAAATTCTCTTCCTGCTCCCTGCGGGAGTACTTGGCCCTGATGTGTGTGTTGAATTTGACTCTGGTTAAGGGATAAATTTGGAAGTTTCCAAACAGTGGAGCAAAATGATAGGTTACTGTTGCTGGTAATATTTATAACCAGTTAATAATTCTTCTTCACCAGTGACTCATCCGTCTCGCCTGACCTCGTTTGGATTAGGCAGCCAGCCAGATTGAGGGGAGCAAAAAATGGAAAGGAAGAAAAAGTGGCCATCACAACCTCCCTTTATATAAACTAAGGACAAGTCCTTCAGAGCTTGTTTCCCATTCTGGCCTTCAGAGGTTTAAAATATTTAAAGCTCCTCATAAAAGTATGATAATGGGACTAGAAGTCACACACAGAGAGAGTGTATAAAACAGAAGGAACGAAATGGAATCCAAATGAAAGCCGGCTGGTTTTATAGAAATGAGATCAGTTGATTGCTTCTTCCCAGAGCCTGGACAGATGTCCAATCTATGGGGAAGGGATAGAGCCATTTAACATAGGGAGATGTTGTAGTCCAGTAGCCAGAATGTTGAACTTGAAGGCTTAGGAACAAAACACAACGTAGCCATGGAATTCTCAACGGAAGCCATGAGCCAGTCATTCTCAGCCTTGTCGTCCTCATAGGGTTGTTGGGAGGATAGACTGGGATTAAGCCAGTCTATCCTCACTGCCCCCTGTCCCATTTACTGGCCAAAAATACATGAGAGAGAGAGAGAGAGAGAGAGAGAGAGAGAGAGAGAGAGAGCGAGAGAGAGAGAGAGAGAGAGAATGCTGAAAATGGTCCTGGCTATTTTACAGGGAAAAGAAAGATCATAATTTCACAGCCAGCTTTAACATGCACAGAACATGAATGAACTAACGTAATACTATTTTCGTTCTATTTAGAAAATTTAGACCCTGCCTTTTGTTGTAGTGGTTGGTCAACAAGAACTCCCATTGCTACTGGTCTCCAAACTGCTATGGTACAGTTTTAATTCTTATCGGTTGCTTTATTTGAATGCATTTCTAACTGAGTTGGTTTAGATGTTCGAAACAACCCTGGGATGACTTATGTGATGAAAGATGGTTGATAAAACTGATGGATGAATACATAAATAGGAAAAACAAGGATTGGAATAGAATAAAATCACATATAACAGACGCTGAATAAATGAAATTTATTCCCAGGTGAGAGCTCAGAGGGATTGCTCTTTTGTGTGTGGAATAAGGGTTAAGACATAATTAGGGTAGAGGCTCTTGCATTTATTTCTTATTTTTCTATGTCTTTATTTTCTTCTTTTGCTTATTCCCTATTCATCTTCTTTAGATTAGTTTGGCTTTTATTGCATTTTAGGTTGAAAACTCTTAATAAGATTGATTTAAAAAGAATAAATGAAAACTAGTTTTCTATTTATAGGGTTTTCATGTATATTAATGTTTTTGAATTCTTAATCAATATACGTACGTACTTATATTGACACACCTTGCAGTTCTGCTTCGATGATAAAAGATATTAAATATGTAAGATACTATTACATTTCTTCCAAAATATGCTGTTATTTGTTCAGTCAATAAACAAAGGCAAAATGTGGCTTCTTCTTTTTGTTTCAGCGCAAGGTCGCTGCAAATTCTGCTGGTGGCTGAAAGCAGCACTGAAGCAAAAACAATTGCCTTTTCGAATTGTAATCTCATATCTGTGGCCAGTGTGTGGTCTTTATTCTATGCAAAAAGTACAGGCTGGTTTTCCACAGTCAAGGGCACCGACTGTGACGAGATACTCCTGGAATGGAAACCTGCTTCAACTTGTCATTGAGCAATCTCTTTTGCCAGTGAATGCCTTGCTCACCCTCAGTCCCTCTGAAAGCTGCTGTGGTTTATTTATACAGGGCATTTATTTATTAGATTTATATATCGCTCATCACCATAAGATGTCAAGGCAGTTCACAGAATAAAATACAGGATAAAAACATGAAAATAAATAAAACAAAACTGCAAAACAGACCGCAAAAACCTTCCCACAAACACAATTAAAAGGCTGTAGAGTATAAATCAGCCAAAGGCCTGGTTGAAGAGCCTAAAAATATATAATGAAGGCACCAGGCGGACTTCCTTAGGAAGAGCATTCCACAAACAGGAAGCCACTACAGAAAAGGTCCGTTCTCGTGTTGCCACTCTCTGGACCTCACGTGGAGGTGGCACATGAATGAAGAAGAGCCTCAGAAGATGATCTCAGGGTCCAGGATGGTTTACTTTCTGCCCACCAGTGCTCCACGGCTGGGAGAGGAAGACAAAAATGTTCTCTAATGAGGTTCAAAATTGTCAACCCAATTCTAAACTCAGAAGGAGCTTGCTTACCAGCAGAGATAGCACTGAGCTAGGTGGCTTGATGGCATGACTCAGTAGAAGGCAATTTCTAGAGATGCTAATGATTCCATTTCAGACTTCCGACTTTCTTTGGCTTACTGCTCCCCCTGTGAAGCACTTTGTGGATCTGTTATACCTCCCGGAGTTAAGAAAGATCATGATTTATTTTACAGAGCCTGAGTCACCATCTCTCAGGCGTGTTCAAAAAAGCCATGAATAGTCCGACTACCATTGAATGCTTCCACTCACCACCTACTTAAGTGGTTTGTGACTCAAATATTGTTTTGAATTTCTTTATGCACCTTGCACAGAAATATTCATAGATGTGTAATATTTGGAGCAGAATCCCTGGCCTTTAGTCTCGGCATATTTTGAGCTTAGGAACCTGTTCCTCCACCAACTTGCTTCCCCCCTTCTTCTTTAAAACACACTTGCTTTTATTTCTGTGGCAAAGTTGTGAAAATATTAACCGATTTTTTGACCCGAAAGTTGAATTCACTAGCCACAGTGACAAACAAGCCTGTAGATTTCCCCCCTATATCTAAATGGTCCAGATATTTACTTCTTTTTTAAACAAACAAACAGAGGTAGTTCTAGAAACCTGCAACTATTCTGGCAAGCTGTACAAAGCACCCAATCTGGCCATATATAATGAAGAAACTCATGCACAGCATGGGAAAAGCAGAGCATCTGCCTTGCACACAAAATGTCCCAGATTTAACCCCCGGCATCTCCAGGTAAGGCTGAGATAAAATCCTGCCTGAAATCCAAGAAGCTGTTGCCAAGTCAGCTGCTGAGCTAGATGGACCAAGGGACCTGACTTCGCATAAGAACTTTGCATAGGTTCCTATGCTAGATCCTTTCTTTTCTTTTTTGCCTTCACCATTTCACAATGGAGCAGAGACTGGAGATGTTAGATTAACAGTTGTCGCTGAGTCATTTGCCCCCCCTCCCCATTTCTTCTTCTTCTTTTTATTTAAAGAGAGGTGGCAGGCTAAAAAGAGGTCACAAGAACGGCAACATGAGAGCAGGCCTTTTCTGTGGTGGCTCCCTTCTTGTAGAATGCTTTCCCCAGGGAGGCTCACCTGGTGCCTTCATTATACATCTTGAGGTGAAAGCATTCCTCTTCAACCAGGCCTCAGGCTGATTAACACTCTAGGTCCTTTTAAATGTGGGTGGGCAGGTATATTTCATTTCATTCTTATTATATATTATGTATTTTTATTTTGCATTTTTTAATGCTGTGAATCGCCTTGAGATCTTTGGATGAAAGGCAATATACAAATTTAATATATAGTAAAATTAAGTACCGTATTTTTCGCTCTATAACACGCACCTGACCATAACACGCACGTAGTTTTTAGAGGAGGAAAGTCCGTAGGCATGCCACCCGTAGGCATTCCCTCCATAACACGCACAGACATTTCCCCTTACTTTTTAGGAGGAAAAAAGTGAGTGTTATGGTGCAAAAAATACGGTAAATAAAATGACCCCTCCCCCAACCCAGCAACCTGTTCTCACAGTGGGAGAACCCACAGTGGGAAACCAAGAAGCAGGATCTGAGTGCAATCGCAACTGGTATTCAGAAGCAGATTGTCTCTAACCGTGGAGGCAAAGCATATCCATTGTGGCGAGAAGCCTTATCCTCCATGACATCTTTTTGTAACCCAAGAGGCTGACAAAACTGGCTTTAGCCACAGTGCACGTCTCCAGACATAACAGGGCAGAGAGGGAGCGCGCACACACAAAATCCAAATGAAACCTCTACCCAGAATAAGAATTCTGCTTCTAGGCTGCATAGCCTTCTCCAGCATCCCCCAAAGATGTACTTGGTGCACAGCGTAAACTGAAGTCCCAACATGTGATTATTACGCTGGGTAAACCCTGCCTGCCAACACGCTCAGAAGAAATGCCAATATGAAGTTGCTAAAGTTCATTTACATAATCACCTTACCGCACACCATATAGATATTTACAAAAACTGCCTGTGAGAAATAAAGCAGAGCAATCTATTATCTGCTGGCGCCATGCACGAATGCAAATCTTTCTTTTCACTAAATCAAATTATCTGAAACACTTTGTTCTGAACAGCGCGCTATTTAGCAGCCAGTGTTGCCTAGACTGTCGGGATCTGTACGTTTGCCGTTCCTGAAAGCAACGTTTTTCTCCTGGGCCTTGAATCTCAGGAACAGCTAGCTGCCAGCCCAATCAGTTTTGCCTAGAAAATATTTGCCATGTTTCTGCAGTCACGCTATGCCACGCGAGCCAAAGTAAATGACTTCTTTCTTTTAAGCACATCCCTGACTATCGGCAAGGTGCCTATTCTCAGCACACATTGGAACCAGTCAGACTGGGAAAAGGAAGTAGAGGAAGGAGGACTGTGGAAGTTTCAGGGCAAAAGATGTCTCATACTCCCACTTCCATCACCCCAAGGAATTGTGGCTGGTGAGAGAGACTGGAAGATGGATGCAACTGAACACATGGCAAGTAGCATCCATATAGGAAGTAAATGCAAATGGAAAGCACACTCAAAGGCGGGTTGTCATTATTGAGGCCCCCTCTATGTTTGCCTGTAGTGGTGAATACTGTAAAGGGAATTGGGCTTGCTTGTGCATAAAGGGTGCTGCAGCTCAAGGCAACGTTGCCTGTCTAAACCTTTCCCTGGCTGGACAGCCCTTTCTCCATGGCTGTGTCAGTCACTGGCAGAATCCGTCAGTGGGCGTTTTCTGAACTTCTTCCAGCATAAAAATTCTTTCACCCCAAGTCTCCGCCTAGCCTCTCTGCGCGGAAGTCTCCTGCGCAGAGTGGGCGTGCCCAACGGAGGTCCTGGGCTCTCCTCGCTGCTCTCTGTGGAAGAGTCTCGGAGCCCTCCCTCCGCAGTCTCCCCTTGCTTCCTGGTGTCCCTCCTATTTCCTTCCTCAAAGGAAGTTTGCTCTCTCTCCCTGCTGGTCCCTTCTCCTGCATCGTTAGGGAGCCTTACCTCCACTCTAGGCTCCGATGGCAGTTCCCTGACAGATACTGAATGGATTTCTGAGTGCTGGGTATGCAGCAGGCTCAACTCTGGGTTTTGAGGGCAGCGCCTTAGGTCTAGCTGACCACAAGTTCCCCCCAGTGGTACCATGAGCCACAATTTAAAATACAATATTAAAACCAGTTTTAAAAACTTATGGTTACAAGAAATGACAGCACAAAGTAATCAGTGGGTCCTGGAAACATATTAATTGGTTGGTAATCAGGTCACTTGCCTGCCTGCCTTGGGCACATGCCAAGCTGAGCTCCTGGCTTGTACACTGACCTGTACTTGCTAGTGCAGATGCCAGGGACTGGTCTGACGCAGAGGAATGGTGGGAGGAACCACTGAGGGAAGAAGGCTCAGAGCTTGAGGATTGGTGGTGGGGTGATGATGAGTGAGAAGAGGGGCTTAGTGAGCCAGGAGAGTCAGTGGGACAGGGAAATCCAGAATCAGAGGCAAAAGCTGAAGCAGGAGAGTGGGATTAGGGAGGCCAAGAGGCAGAGATGAGTCAGGCTGGTGAAGAGTCACAGATGTCTCCTCCTGCTGCTGTGACAAGCTCCCTCCTCACCCTTGTCTCTCAGAACAAGAGGAGGCATGAAAAGGGTGGAGGAGAGGTTGACTTCACAAAGGCGCAGTCTCTGGTTGCTGGAGAGGAAGAAACTTAGACCGCAGTGAGGAAGTGGGAACTTTCATTCTCGACAACTGATCCATGGGGCATGAGCTGCTGTGCTCATTTGACCTGACACTCTGCCAAGTCTGTGCAGATCATGTTCTTGCTAAGAAAGAGTTAACTCCAACTTGCATGGTGTGATTTACTGCTGGCTCCCTCCTGACAGCAGGCTTCTGAATCATGCCAGCTCCACCATTGAGTTTATGCTTACCATATGGGTCTGGTCATTCCTCCTTAATCACCACCACTCAACTGAGTCATATCAGCTGTGGTGACAGTGATATCCTGGTATAATAATAATAATAATAATAATAATAATAATAATAATAATAATAATTTTTTTTATTTTTATACCCCGCCCATCTGGCTGGGTTTCCCCAGCCACTCTGGGCGGCTTACAACAGAATATTAAAATACAATAACCCATTAAACATTAAAAGCTTCCCTAAACAGGGCTGCCTTCAGATGTCTTCTAAAAGTCTGGTAGTTGTTTTTCTCTTTGACATCTGGTGGGAGGGTGTTCATAGGGCGGGTGCCACTACTGAGAAGGCCCTCTGCCTGGCTCCCTGTAACTTGGCTTCTCACAGCGAGGGAACCGCCAGAAGGCCCTCAGAGCTGGACCTCAGTGTCCAGGCAGAACGATAGGGTAGTAGTGGGCGTGGGTCCTTCTGGCACAATGGCCTTTCCCTGAGTATGTTGTGTGTTGTCACCATGCATGACACACAGTCCCACTGAGACCTCATCTCTCTTGCCTTTCCTCGCTTGCTGAGTGGGACTTAGGAACCGAACAGAAGATGTGTCTGGAAGAGGTATCTGGAACTTTGAAACTGTCTTTGTTTCTCTCTTGCCTCAGCTTATTCAAAAAACACATCTAGCTCAGGGTTGTGTCATGTGAGGTAGCTGTTTGGCATCAAGCTGCTCTTAAGATCTCCTTTTAAAAAAAAAAAAGACTGAAGGGAAATATTCCATTCATTTCCAAATCTCAGGGCTGGACATAGAGCAATTTGTCTCAGCAAAAGAGCTGCTCAATCAGAGTTAAGTACAGACTAGAGCGGACATTTTATTTATGGGGGAACGTCACACTGCATTAGCCAAGACGATTTGGTCACCACTCATGAAGACAAAGTGCAATGTTTTGATTACGTTTGGAAATCTGCTCATGCAGGGGAAAGTCAGAGTTCCAACTTCCTGGCTGTTTTTAGCAACAGGGATTTTGAAAATGGCAATCAGAAGGGATTTAGCAAAGGGTTCACTGTCTCATAGCAATCATTGGAAAAGGTTGCACAATGTAGTTGACCATGTAAATCTGCCACCAAATGCAGGTTGAAGATTTTGTCCAGCACCTTCAAATGGTACTTTGGGGATGTGACAGAAAACTGAACTTTCCGCTCCGTTCCACAATACCTTTCTGGGAGAAAACATGCCTTTGGGGGCGTCTGAAGAGCATGCCGAGAAAGCTGGACATTGAATCTAGGATTTACAATTAACAATAAACCTATTAACAGCAATAAGAATCTGTATTACTTCTTGCTGAAAATGGTACATTTTTGAAGTGGTACATGTTTATTAATATATTTATTCAAAGTACTTTTTAATCAGAAGATTCCAGGATAGTGTACAAAACAGTGAAAGCAATTCATGCACTGTGTACACCACCATGCTGTGAAACAAGCATACACAGAGCAAACACAAAAGTAAAGCACAGGATAAAGACACAAAAGTAAAGAACAAAAACAGCACCGGTAAAAATTCTGTCCAAAATGCCCTGACATTTAGGAAAGGCTTAACCTGACACCAGAAAGATTGTAATGGACATGGTAACATGGTAACATGCAGTTGTTATCATGGCTATTGCAATTTTAAAAAAAAAGTTGTTATGAAGAGTGTCTTGCCCAATTCTTTACAAACCTTTGCTACAAACTTTGCAAATTTGCTACGCTGGCTGGAGCTGATGTGAGCTGGAGTCCCAAACATCTGGCGGGCACCAGGTTGTCTAAAGCTGTTTTACTAGATCTACCCCCAGGAAACCCCATATTCAACTGCAGGATGGCAACTGGACTGGACTGACCATCGCTAACCTTCTATAACTCCTGCAAATATTGCTGGCAGGCTCCATAGGATAGGTGAAGTCAACATGGTGCTCTCTAGATGTAATGGCACCATCCCTGGTCACAGGCCATGCCAGCTGGGGCTTCTAGGAACAAATAGTCTGACAGCATTTGAAGGCCACCCCACTGGCTAACCTCCCTATAGGAGACGGAGGGTAATGTATTACAGGCCCTAGTCCACTATACTGTTAACATCAGTGGCAATTATGGAAGTTATTAAATTTGCCACCATTACGGCGAGCGATTAGGAACACGCTCCTTTACAACATGGAAATTCTCTTCTCACCAACATCAGCAAAAGGGGAAAGATAAATGAATGCTGTTAGTGATATTGACTTATGGAATCCTACCAGCTTAGCTCCGTGAGAGCCCTATGAAGCAGGTGAAGGGAGTGTTCACATTACTCAGAACGAATAGAAAGGCTTTAGGCATTGCTGTCTTTAATGGGGTACAAAATGTCCTGATTCAAGGACAGCTAGAGTGCTGTCTTTCTCATTTGCTTTGCCACAACTAATGAAAGAGAGAATGGAAAACACAGCCATAAAGACTACAAAATGTCCTCCCTAAAAGAAGGGAGGAATTTCCACTCCCACCGCCTTCCCAAGATTATACTGACACTTGGGTTTGTTTTTCTAAACCATTTGGCCTGAAATGGATGCATCCTTTGACCTACTGCAAAACTAGTGTGGGGAAGTGGTCAGAGTGTTAGATTCGACTGTGGAAGGCCTGGGTTTGAATGTATTTATTTTTATTTCTTTACCATTACATTCCTTTCTTCCGTCATGGAACACAAGGCAGCACATGTGATTTTCAGACAGTCTACCAACCAGGCCACAACTAGGCCAGGACCTGCATAGCTTCAGCAAGGAAGTAGCTTTCAAGTCATAATTTGGTCTTGATTCCCTGGCTATTGTTCCTCAGCTAAACTAACACAGCAGAAATGATGAAAGGGTGATCCAGACTGGGAGGTACTAAAGAATGGAGTACAGTGCACTGTCAAATCTAGTTTTCCCCTCCCAAAGTGGCCAAACACACCCTCTCTCCACCCCCTGTCCTTTGCAGCTTACTCTGGTCCATGGGGTCAGGAAGAGTCGGACACAGCTAAACGACAACAACAAAGCTACATGACAGGGTTTAGAATAATAGAATTGTCAAGTTGGAGGGACCCAGGAGTGTCATCTAGTCCAACCCCCTGCAATGCAGGAATCTTTTGCCCAATGTGGGGTGCAAACCCATGACCCTGAGATTAAGAGTCTCATGCGCTGCCAACTGAGCTATCCCAGTCAGAAGGTAAGTGGGTATGGTGAGCATATCTCTGTGTGAGCAGGAGTCCGCCTTGAAGGAGGTGGTGATGTGTGACTTCTGCAAAAGCAGCAACACCCCAGACCCAGTGGTGTGGGTGTGCATGCGCTTTAAAGATTTTATTGAAGCAGAGCACAGACATTAATAGTAAAATAATAATAATAGCAATACAAAAAAAAGCAATGTGGTATATCCTGGAGAGACATAATAATAAGTCGGTAAAATACTTAAGATTATTAGGAAAGGCAAATCTCACATTGTGCTGTGGAGAGGGAGCCCTGTGTGTTTTCATTTGTTGTTTATAAGATAAAATCCGAGTAAATAGGGTAGAATTTTTCAGGATCCCCCTGGAGTCATTTCAGTCTGGATGCCAATGGGGCTTTGGGACAGAAACGGCCTCAGTCTAAAGCCCTGAACAACACTGTAGCAGGCAATATGCCTCTGAATGCCTGGGAAATGCAAGGTGGAGAGTGCTGTTGTGCTCAGGCCCTGCCTCCCATAGGCATCTGGCTGGCTGCTGTGGGACCAGGATGCTGGTCTAGAAGGGCTTTTGGTCTGATCCAGCAGGGCTGTTCTTACTCTAGACCAGCTTTCGCCAACCTGACGCCCTCCAGATATTGTTGGACTACAACTCGCATCAGCCCCATGCAGCACAGTGTGAACTACAGCTGGCTAGATTTGATGGAAGCCATAGTCCAATGTCTGGAAGGCACCAGGGTAGTGAAGGCTGATCTAGACTTTTCTATTTCATCTGGCTTTGGACAACTGAATTCTAGACAAGAGTTGATGGAATCACAGACAGAGTTGTAGACAGCCTTACTGGCTGCTACCAGGCAATGGTTGAGAGAGAAGGGCTCACAGAGCTGGTGTTTCAGCAGATCTGATGAAGCAAGTCCTTGAGTTTGTTCTGCTCTTCCTGTGCCTCATCGCCCTTAATGACATTTGTTTTACGGTGCTCAGTTGGGCTTTTAATTGGCAGCAAGTTCATGAAGAGTAGGACGCCGTGCGTCACTCTTGACTTTAATTATACGTTGTTTACAGGCTATGCTGGCAGGAGCTATTAATCCAAACAAATAAGTAACAAGTGTCTCTGAGAAGCTTGCCATGTGGATACTTAGCGGGTACTTCCACACCACCAACTGACGTCCCCAGGAAACTTGGCACTGTGAAAAATGCTCCACTTTTATCAGGAAGATCCAGAGGAAACCATGCTAGAATTTACAGCTGCCAACATGGAGAGTCCACATACTAAACCTGCCTGCCAAAAGGATATGATCACATGGAAGCTGCCCTTTACAGGCCTCTTACTATCTTGACTCAGCAAAGAACTGATGTCTATGCAATGCTTTAGGAACAGGTGTTTGCCCAGGCACTGTTGAATGCTAAGCATGCCTGCCCTCAACGAGTTGCTTAAACACTGCATTTTCTAAATACTGCAAATGCCTGGATGGAATGAAGGTCTTTTTATGATTAACGACATATCATGCAAATATTTTGGGACAGTCTGTCAACTGGCGGACCAAACTATGCATTTAATTTACATGTCGCAAGGTGGCTGCTGTGTTTTAATACAATAATACAATAATAACAGAGCACTGGAAGCATTGTTTGTGATGGTTTAATTACACCATGATGCATCCAAAAATTATATCTATTTCCAACCTCCGGTGGATAATTGTCGGTGCTTAAATATTTAATGTCTGTGGCTGCTTTGCATACAAGACCAGACTGTTAATTCAAAACTGCACATATTGCTATGAATTGCAACTGTTTATATGCTGGATTTTTAAAAAACGGGTTATAATGAAAACTGTTTTGATGCTTTGCTAGCAAAGATCCGGTCCATGTGATTGGGAGTGTGTGCATGAGGAAGAATTTGTATATAAGAAGACCTCCAAGTCCGTGGCATCTTAGACCTGCTCAGGAATTCACTCCCCATCCCCAAACACAATAGCACAATGAAGAGAATGGGAACATGCACACTACCCTAATCTCTTCCACTGCTCTCTCAGATGTTGGCTTTGTGGCCCTCTCAGCACTGGGAGGGGAAACGTCTGTAGAAGGGAACCTACACTACTTACAAAGGCTTTCTGCACAATTTAGAATGTCAGAGTGATGTTCAAATCACGAAGGGAGCCTTTGCAAATAGACAGGATCCCATTTCTGGGCTTACCCTTCTGACCCACAGAAGGTGATGGAGTTGAGCAAACACAATGAAGGCGGTGGAACCAACAAGCACATTCCTACTCTTCCCCCACGCCCAATTCCAATTGTGTATTTGTGTGAAGACCTGAACTGGGCCCTTATGTCTGTGGCATCTGTGGAAGGAATGTTGAACAGGAGTCGTGGGGAAAGTCTTAGCCCCTTGCTACGCCCCATCTATTGCACATGTACCATTCCTGGTTCTGTTCTGTTTTGAGTCACAGCCTTGGTAGTACAAGAATGAAGTCTGATGAGGCTGAACAGCACCCTGGACAGCTCCATGCAGGTCTCAGGCTGGAGGTTCCATAAGAGCTGGGATGTTGTTTCAGTAGAGGTCATCCTTAAACTGGGAGATGCAGCTTTATCTCAATAGCCGGCGCTGCCATGAGAGGAGCCTCTTCATCTGAAGATGCCCAGCCTGCTATAGTGTGATCCTAGCAGGGTTTCTAAGCAGTAGTTCTTCGGAGTCAATGGAGGGCAATGTGACATTTTCAGGGTGGAACGGAACTGATACAGTCAGGTTCCTCTCATGCTTCTGATTTGTTATGTACATTTGGGGATGGTCCAGAGGCCGGTTCTCTCATCCACTCCAAATTCCCAGCTTGAAGAAGGGGTCACGACAGTTCCTAGCTTTCCCAGTTGAAATAATTTCAAGTAGGAGGAATGGAAAAGACCATAGTCCATGACCAGCAGGATTCATTGGAACTGAGCCTTGGCCTGGGCATCAGGTGGGCATCAGTGCTATGCCAGGTGCTTCAGGGTATTATGGGAAATTTACTACTGCTGTCCCCAGGGAAGCCTATTGCTGGGGCAGGCTGGCACTGATAGAGAAGGGGCCTCCAGAAGGCTCCTTGGCCAAGCCTCCTCAAACTTGAAGCTGACCTTGCCTCAGCAGCAGTAGACCTTGGAGAGTCATTTGGTACAGAGAGTACTAAGCTGGATGAGTCAATTGTGTAACATATTCTGCCTTTCCTCTTAAGAAGCACAGCACAGTGAACATGGTTGTTTTCCCTGCCACCAGATTTTATCATTCTGCATTGTAGGTTAAGCTCAGGTAGACCTGTTGCTCAAGAGAAGTTCCACTGAGGCAGGATGTCCTTTCTACCCAATGGCTAGGCTGGGCAGAATCATTCTGGAAGGTTCTTTACTCAATATTTTGATGGCGATGGGAAAAGGAATTATCTGTGGGATTGAGTGTAGGTATGCTTGAACATTATTAAGGACTGTATGAAATGTATGTTTGTATGCTTGTATATTCACAATATGTGTGTATTAATGTTGAATTATTTTAATAATAAAAACTTTTTTTTAAAAAAAAAGGAAGGTTCTTCACTGTGAAGCAGCGGTTAGCATTTCCCGTCAGCCTGAGTGGGGATTTGAATAGCTTTCTTTGTTCCTAACTCATATAATCTCTAAGCACTACAGCAGCCCATTTATTCATATTTCGTCACTGATTCATGTTGAAGGCACATATAGCCTGGCAGATTTTGGCCCTGTGGTGCTAAGCTGAGTAGCCATGGTGATATGTGTTGCCAAATTGACTTCCTGTTTTTACCTCATGCATCACTACAGGCATGGATTAGGGTACCTCAGGACATGCTTTTGCTCAGACTGCTGACTTATTATTCTCATGCTTCCCAGGTTCAAGTTGAAAGCCCCCAGCCTGCCCCAACACTTCCTTATTGTCTGTAGTGCCATCAGGAATAATAATAATAATAATAATAATAATAATAATAATAATAATAATAATAATAATAATTTATTATTTATACCCTACCCATCTGGCTGGGCTTCCCTAGCCACTCTGGGCGGCTTCCAACAAAATATTAAAATACCGTAAGGAATCATACATTAAAAGCTTCCCTAAACAGGGCTGCCTTCAGATGTCTTCTAAAAGTCTGGTAGTTGTTCTCTTTGACATCTGGTGAGAGGGCGTTCCACAGGGCGGGCACAACTACCAAGAAGGCCCTCTGCCTGGTTCCCTGTAACTAACACCTGCTAATACGTTTCCGCCTTTTGACAGTTCCTCATCAGCTGTACTCAGTTTGGCTTCAAATGCGCACACAACCCCCTGCCTTAAAAAGCAATGTTCTCACCCAAAAGCTTGCCGTTTGCAACTTGCTAGGCCTCTGAAATGCTTGGAAGTTACATATTTCCTCAGTGCCCCTGTGGGACATCACCGCCAGTTTCATGCTCAAATTAAGAAGTGACAGGATGTCTGCAGCTATCATTTATCAGTCTTAATCATACTCCCTGGTTGGGGAACAGGTTGAAGAGACAGATCCTGAGTTCACCTCCTGCCCCACGGGCTGCTTTGACAGGTGGGCTGGGCCATGCACCTTTCATCCCCATGAGGACTGGTGACTTGACTTCAAAGGAAAGAATCAGGGGTGTGCTCCTGATTCTTTCCTTCCTTGCTTTGCAGGAACAGCTTTATTTGAGCTGTGTCTGCAAATGAAGACGCTGAATGCCAGCCTCGATTGCGGCTGGGATGGGTTTAATTTGCAAGCACTGACTGGGCGTTCCCAAGCAGAGTTCATCCCACTGCACTTATATTCAGAGCAGAGCTGCATTTAAATTCAGTGCTGAAGGCAAACCCCACTTGCAGAGGAACAATCATGAGTGTAGTCTAATGTTCCCAATTGTTCCTTTGCAGCCATGGGTTTACCTGCCCCACACCTATGAATACTATGAAAACTCAGCACAATAAGAAAACAGCGTGAAAAGACAGGCTTGAATTTTCTGAGTTTTACATTTCTTCCAGGAGGAAGGGCCATGGTAATACATGGTTGTCTGGGGGCTACCAGAGAGAAGGCTCTGCGTCTTCCCAGCAAGTTTCCATGTTCTTCACTGTAGAATTTCTCAACAGAGCCCAACAAAAAGACTTTTAAAGAAAGTCTTGGGGAAGAAAATTTAGAAGAATAAAAATGAACCAGATATATGTGTGTGTGTGTGTGTGTGTAGGGTGGTGGGGTGGGAATAGGGTGACCCTTCCGGGCTTCCATATTCAACTGCCAGTAGAAAACAACTTTCCGTGGTTCCCTCAGAAAGATAGCCAAAGAGCAGAAGCTAAATGCAACCTTTGGGGATTTTTCTCTGGGCTATTTTTGACTTCCAGCGTGTTCTGCAGATTGGCAGCCTGCTGTGTATTATTTTAAGCCTTTCCCAACCACTCCCTTTCGAATAACATATCCCCTGACAAACAAGTCACTCTCGGGCGAGCTGAACAACCTCAGACCGTGAGCCTAGGTAGAAGTTCCAGGCAAGCTCCCACAGCTGGTTCCAGCAGAACGCCTGCAGCGGAGTGGCTGAGAATGGCATTTTTCCCACGCGTGCAGAATGGCGATGGGACCCATGCTAAAGGGCCGGCAGTGAATTCCTTTCCTAGACATGTATTGTAGGAAATGCTTCGGGCAGTCCTGCTGAAATGGCCCATCATCAAGTGCTTATGAAAGTGAATGGGGAAGCTGCATGGTTGTTGTTGGTTGTTTTTGCTATAGACCTCTTTCTCTAGAAATGATTTCTTCTTCCTCTGCAGGTCTCTTTTGTTTGCTTCATTGGGGGGAAAAGATCAGTAGCGCAAAGGGGCCTATCTCTCCCCCACCCTCCCCACTGATGCCTAGAGCAGCTTCAGGAATGGGGGAGAATCATTTAAATACCCCGCCCCCTGGCCATCCAATCATCCTCTATCAGTGGCTGCTTTTAAGGACCCCTCCAATCTAGTGTACTCTGCAACATGTCCTTGATGCAACAACTGCATTTGTGGTGGATTTATAACGGACCATCCGCATACCTTCCACTTTATTAACTTTTTCTGCAATACCCTTCCGCAAGGTCATGCACTATTGACATCTGAATTGAAATCAAGAGACGTCATGTGTACCTTTGTTATCCATGAAAATCTTTCAATAAAAACATTTTTTTAAAAGCCTAGAAAAAGGCAAATAAAACAAAATCAATGAACACAACTAATTTAGATTCCATTGATTTCAATGGGTCTGCTCTGAATTGAACTGGATACAAGCCATAGCACCCCATACATAACAAACAGCAAAACAGAAGAAAAAGACAAGATACACCCACCACCATCCTATTCTCCAAGCCTGTCCCACATCAAAGGTCAGCAGAGTTCAGCAACCCTGAAAGTGGTGGCAAATAGCTTGCTGGAGGCAGGGCTGAGTGACAATACACACAACCACCCCATTGCTCAGCCCGGACACCAGGGTCCTCCTTTGAGGGTCTTCTGCTGGTTCCCTCACTGCGAGAAGCAAAGTTACAGGGAACCAGGCAGAGGGCCTTCTCGGTAGTGGCACCCTCCCTGTGGAACGCCCTCACTTCAGATGTCAAGGAGATAAAGAATTACACAACTTTTAAAAGACATCTGAAGGCAGCCCTGTATCAGGAGGCTTTTAACGCTTGATGTTTTATGGTTTTAAATATGCTGTAAGCCTCCCTGAGTGGCTGGGGAAACCCAACCCAGATGGGCAGGGTATAAATAATAAAATTATTATTATTATTATTATTATTATTATTATTATTATTATTCACCAACTGAAGCTTTGCACAATCCATTTGTGCAAATCTGTTCCCTTTAGCAGCTGCTTCTCCTGTAGCATCCCCCCCACCCGCCTGCTACCTCCAGGCAGGCAAATTGTAACTGATGAATAACAAAGGAGGAGGTGCTATTTTTAATCTCAACCCTGTAGCACTCTGGTAGTGATGATGAATTCATAGCTCCTTTTCTTTACTGACAAAGGCTTACCTTTCTAAGGGCACGTGTGGGTGCATTTAATCCAAGGTTGAAATTGTGCTAAACAATTCCCAACAAATGTGGCATTGCCCAAGGGTGACATTTGAGATTTCAGGGAGAGGAAAGAGGAGGAGAGACTCAGCAAACCGAAAAAGTCCAACTGTGGGAGATACATATGTCCCATGACTGGGCTGCAATCAAAGGCAGCCTGTAATGTGAATAGTACACACATTTGCAGAGTGTGGATCCTACTGCAGTCAAATAGGCATCGTCCACACACAACAAGGAGGTATTGGCAGGCTTAGGGGAAACCCAAAGTTTGCAGAAAGTGGGGCAAACCAAGTGGTGTAGCGTGGGGGGCACAGGGGTGGTTGCCCCGGGTGCAAAACCCTGGAGAGCCACTACCAGACAGTGTAGACAATAGAGAGCCAGGTGAACCAATGGTCTGATTTGGTATAAGGCCGTTTCCTAGTGTGCATCCACAACCACTTTCTGTGCTTCAGCTCAGTTGGCTAGAGCATGGTGCTGATATTGCCAAGGCTTCAGGTTCGATCCCTGTATGGGGCAGCTGCATATTCCTGCATTGTGATCCTCAGGGTCTCTTCCAACTCTATGATCCTATGCACAACACAGTGGTACCTCGGGTTACAGACCTTGAGGTTACAGACTCCGCTAACCCAGAAATAGTACCTGGGGTTAATAACTTTGCTTCAGGATGAGAACAGAAATTGTGCTCTGGTGGCGTGGTGGCAGCTGGAGGCCCCATTAGCTAAAGTGGGCTTCAGGTTAAGAACAGTTAAAGGTTAAGAACAGACCTCCTGAATGAATTAAGTACTTAACCCGAGGTACCACTGTATATGAACATTATACTAAAAACAAAAAAAGACGCGCACACACAGAGCTTTACTCTCTAAGGAATTGTTATGTCAGTGTTGCATTTCTCTTTTGAGTCTGGCTTCTCCTGAACAAAACACGGGCAACTCAAAGAGAAACACACCCTGCAAAAACACAACAGTGTAGCCTATGGAAGTTTAGAAGAAGTAAGCTAAACGCCTCCCCATGGCTCAGACTCAGACATCTCTCCCCACCCACTAGGACCTCTAGATGGTCCAGCTCCTCCCACTCTTGCTCGGGATCAGACACCCCCCCTCCATGACATCACCAAGGGGCTTATTGCACAGGCCATATATCAGACCAACCTCTATCCCTGACAGCAGGCCGCGATGTTTTCAAAAGCATGAAGCAACCACAAAGAGCAAGCAAGTCTTGAACGTCATTATCCAGCTGCCCTATCGGCCAGTGTATTATTATTTTTTATTAGTGTATAGACACTAATACAGATTCTCCCCGCGAGGCTTCTTTTATTATTAAGATAGGCACTGGTGCCGTTAGTCTGCAACGAAGCAATTTACGGCGAGAGAATATTTTGTTTAAGTCTGTAAAAGAAGCGCTGCTGAAGCCAGAAAAGAATTCCGACAAGTGATTCGGCCAATTTATGAAGCTGAAGAGATGTCAGTCAGATGTCTGGCAGAACATGGAACCATGATCGGCTGATTCAAAATATCCATCATCATTAGGATGGCAGGCTGGTTTCTTTCCTTATCACTCTCACGCATGAGAGATAATATAGGGGCAGGGAGGGAGAAGAGAGAAAGGATTTGTTTATTTCCAAAATGCTTCATAAATCATTCCAGCCTCCACGCATTTCCCGTTGGCAACTCTGATTTGCCTAAGGGCTCATCCACACTTCTGCTCCCCCCCCCCACAGAAACCCTCTGTTCACTGCTGAATCGGAGCAAACATCAATCGGCTTTTCTCCAGACTGATGTTTGTTCCAATTCAGCAGCAAAGAACAGGTTTTCCAAGGGAAAGTTGTGGGGAGAAGGCAAAACTGCTCGAAGCCATGCCTAGAAAGCAGTAGGGTAGACAAGAACTGACATAGATATACATGGAAGTATAAGAATGGCAAGGAAGTGAGGAAAAAAGGTGGGGAGTTATGCCGGAGATACAACAGCAGGTGAACTGACTCACAAAACTCCCACCACCCTTCAGCACCAGATTAACAGAGGAGCATAGAAGGCAGCAATGTCTGTTTGGGGGGATTCATTATTTCAGCAGCTTCACCTCATGTCAGACCCTCCAAGTGTCCCTAATTTCCAAGGACAATCCCAAATTTAAAGAAGTTTCCCCGGTTTCTGATTTGATCGTGGAATGTCCCACTTTTCTTTAGTACGTCCATATTTTCATCTGAGAAAATTTTGGAGTTACATGATTCTCGAGCCGAGGAGATAAGTACCTATACGACCTTTAGAAGACATCTGCCCTGTATAGGGAAGGGTGTTTTTTTTATTATGTCTTTTAAATTTGTTTCTGTATGACAGACCAATATAGCTCATTTTACATCTGTGTATGCTGATCGAATAAAATACTGACCTTTCCACTACTTTTAAAAGCTAGGGGAAAATAAGGAGGACACAACAGGAAGAAAGGAACTCAGAGGGGACAAAAATTTGGGGCAGCTCCAGGAGATATCAGGGACGGCATAAAATGAGGTCAGGACCAGATGTGGCCCTCAGGCTGTAAGCAACAGTCCTTGGACCACTAGGCTGAAAACAGTATTCCAATGGGAAGAAATCCCAGATATCTACCTCACCTTTGTTTTATCTCCAGGGAATAGCTTGTTCCTCAGCAAAATGCAATAAGCAATTTATCTAGCACATTAGATCTAAGGCTCGGGATGTGCTTTGGCACATTTTATGCCAAGTGGCACTCCCAGCAACTCATGTGAAGGATAATACCTCAGGAAAGTAATGGGCAGTAGGACCCTGGGGGAACATGGCTGGTGCAAATAGCAATCCAGGGAGAGCGTTGTGGCAGAAGCAAGTTGACCAAGGGGTACCAGGGAAGGAGATAAAAGTGGTTCTGCAATACAAGGAAAGAGCTCAAGGGAGGCAGGGATGAGTCTCTTCCCAAATGTGGCTGGGTTCTGTGGTTGTAGCCCACTTGCCTCCTTCACTGAAGTTGCCTTTGTTGCTGAGGCCCCCAAAGTGAAGCTCTAGCCCCCAAGAGACAGTGGACGACCTTCACGATTAGGGATGGAAGAGAAAGTCAATATTTCTTGCATTTGACAACGAGAAACTACCTGTTCCTCGCTTCTTTAACCAACGTGTGACCCGAAACAGAGCCATCCTTCAAAATTTGCACTTTTTCGAAATTCCTAGGTGGTTCTGTTTACCAAAGAGTATGTAGAAAAAAAATAGATAAGTTAACAGGAAATGTACATAAAAATGCATTTTTATGTGAAGATAACGTACAAAAATGCATTTGCAGTAAATTGCTGGTGATTTTTTATGAGATCGTTTTTGGCAGCGGCGGGAATCACAAATTGCAGCAGTTATGCAAAGAACTTAACTTAAGATGGGAGAAACAAGAAACTTAAGGAATGGAAATTGATAGAAATTGGACCATCTATACTGCCTATACTCAAGTTGTGGGAAGAATCTCCCTGTAATATTTCTTCTTCTTCAAGAAATGGTAAAGTGAGTGCAATGTTCAAATGTATTCAAATATGTCCTATTGCACAAGTCATTCTTGACCCAGATTCCACATCCCCCCCCCACCCTCCAATACTTCCCATGTATACCCAATCTGGCTTCATCAACATGACAAACTGAAATATGTGGAACGGCTTTTCTGGTATAACTCACTTTTCCTGAAACATTTATAAGGTGAGGACAGCACAGCGTCACAAACATACAAGATAAAATGAGGGCTTTGAAGAGGGGGAAATATGCATAACCCCCCCTGTTTTTTAATTTCTAGCAGCAAAAGACTAAATAAAATGACTGATTGCTTTTCCAGAATACAAAACCCAAAACCAGAATAAAATAAATATACACGATTAATGATTAGTCTGTTAGACTAGGGATGGCAGAGGGGTGTGTATTAATTGCACGGTAGATGGTGAATGTGGTGGTTCATAAAACTTTCACAGAAAATACAAGCTCTAGAAATCAAGATCTTCCAAAGGATGTTTTGTTTGCTTATCAACACATTTATATCCTGTTTTTCCTCCAAGGAGTTATTTTTGCTCCCTTTAATGCTACAACAACCCAGTGAGGTAGGTTTGGCTGAGAGACAGTGCCTGGCCCAAAATCACCCAGTGTGCTTCATAGAGGCTGAGTGGGGATTCGAACCTGTGTCTCCCAGGTTCTAGTCCAACACTCTAACCACTGCACCACTATGGCTCTTTTGCTGACCCAACTTCTCCCACAGAGCAAGGATGGCAAACCCTTTTATTTTCTAGACTGATGACAGCCTCAAATAGTTTGTAAAATAGGCTTCATTGGCAACACACCACACACACATGGCTGGGTAATGAAGATCGTTTCAGAGACCAGATTGGTGGTGGTCCTTTGGATCTCCAAAATAAACACACGAAGATTATCTAATGTACACACAGACTTATTGCTTCTTTCCCTCCCCAGTAACACCATGAGCAAATTTTAAAAACTTAATTTTGATTAGCATTCAGGGCCAGATGAAAGTTTCTCTGGCAGTTGGCACCAGTTTACTAGTTTGACACCTTTGCTCTGGAGTTATTAAAAATATCACAGATTGGATTCAGCGACTCAGCAATGAGAACACTTGTTGGGGTGCTATCCTGCGAACTGCTATGCAAGAGCTCCTGGAAGACTTCAAAACACGCAGGCGTTGCACAAGAATGCGCCCTGAGACCTTGTGAGGAAGCCAGATAGTACACCTTTCATAAAATTTATCAGGGTGGTTCCCCATTTCATGCACAGAAGCTGACCAGATGGGCGACTGAAGCATCTTTCACACTGGCGGCCAGATAGCACCCTTCAATGTAGCTGATAGTGGCAGCCTAGGTTACGAGTGAACATCAAGCCATGTGGCATGGAAAAGCCCTGCCTGACAACACCTTGCCACTGTCCCCTGCTCTTCAGCATCAGCTGCCTGATGTGCTTGCCTCATCCTGTCTAAGGAAAGGGCCGGCCCTGGCAAGATCTTGCGCAAGAGATTATGAAGAGGATGATAAACTGAATTTATATAGCCACTTGCCGATAAATATTCCCCGGACAGCTTACAAACAAAGCAATGCCAAAAAATATATATGCAATATATCATGATTAAAATCAACAAACATAATAAAAGAGAGTGAAAAGAAGATTGCAACAGCGAGAGCCAGTGTGGTGTAGTGGTTAAGAGCGGTAGTCACGTAATCTGGGGAACCGGGTTCGCGTCCCCGCTCCTCCACATGCAGCTGCTGGGTGACCTTGGGCCAGTCACACTTCTTTGAAGTCTCTCAGCCCCACTCACCTCACAGAGTGTTTGTTGTGGGGGAGGAAGGGAAAGAAGATTGTTAGCCGCTTTGAGACTCCTGAAAGGGAGTGAAAGGCGGGATATCAAATCCAAACTCTTCTTCTTCTTCTTCTTCTTCTTAAACAAATGCGACATCTCCTGTACATCCCTAGATTTCAGATCCAGTTTGTCAGGCAAGAATTTTGTGCTTACTTGGGGAACAGTTTTCCATGAGTCAAAGGACACTTTTAGACTCAACCCCATGGCTATTAGCCATGGTGGTTATATGGAACCTGTTACTAAATACCTCCTCTTTGAAAGCCACTCTACAAACCCCAAAGAAGGGAATCCTCTGGCAATGCTTTACCATAGCAACATTAGAAATCAAGCACTGCCTATCTGGAGGTTAGGTTGCAGCTCGGAGGTAGAGCTCAGAGGTGAAACTCCAGTTTAACATGCAGAAGATCTCAGATTCCCTGTCTGAAATCTCAGAGGGCTGCCACCATTCTATACTTATGCAGTACTGAGCTAAATGGGCCAAAAGACTGACTTGGTGTAAGCAGCTTCCTAGTGCTTTGACTGAGCTAAAAGGCCGATCAGGGACCTGAAACTAAATTTCATGCATTTAAATGCTAAAGCAGTTGCTTTGATGCTGCATACATGAATATGCATAGTGAATATGGATATGCAGCAGTATTGAATAACAAAGACTTCCAATAATCTCTTTTAATTTATTGCACTTTACAGTAACACCACCTTGCACGTCAGCTAAATTTAAATCAAGGAAGTACATTCATACCTTGGTTCTCAAACGGAATCCGTTCTGGAAGTCTGCTCCACTTCCTAAAACGTTCGAAAACCAAGGCGCGACTTCTGATTGGCTGCAGGAGCTTCCTGCACTCAATCGGAAGCTGTGGAAGCAGCGTCAGATGTTCGGGTTCCAAAGAACATTCGCAAACCGAAACACTCACATCCGGGTTTGCGGCGTTTGGGAGCCAAACCGTTTGAGTCGCAAGGCATTCAACAACCAAGGTACAACTGTACACTTTTTCTAAAAAAAAGTAGGGCACCATTTAAAAAGAAACCCACTAAAGTAACAATTCATAGTGGCAGCAATTCAGAAAAACAACACCCCTCAGTTAAATCTGAAAATAGAGAGGTAGGTTTAAGTGTCTCCAAAGGCTCACCGGAACAAAGCAGTCTTCAACTGACCTCCTGCAAAGCAATTCCAAGCCAGCTTTCTGACCCTCTCTAGGGAGGTTTATTTCGGTGGCTTAAAATATTTCCTGCATGTCACAAGCACACAGAAAATGGGATGTATCGAGGTGGCTGCTTCATGCCAGCCATGACGTCCTTGCCAATTTCGGTGGGAGATTAGCAAAGGGGTGTTTGAAATTCTCTGCATCTTTGGGCTTTGACATTTCCATAGAATTAAACCAGATTCTGGCCCCACCTGAACTGCATCAAGTGGGCCTTATTTACTTGCTTCTTTCAGTGTCTGGGCCCTGTTGAAACATGTTTTATGAGATAATCAAGCTTGTTTAAAGAGTAATCTGACAGATAATGTGGAAAAAATGATCTCTCCTACCCTGGTATGATATATCGCCAATAAAACCAGCTATTGTTAGATTCTGATAAAACAGACAGAAGAGATAAACAAGGAGTCTGGCTTCTGGTATAGGTTTCTGGAACAGGAAATCTCCACCTGGCCTCTAAGGCATCCTTTGCCAGCCAGGAGTCCAGATGTTTTTGACTCCAACTCCCATCAGTTACTGTCACCAGGCTGCACTGACTGCAGCTAGATATTGCTGTGATGTCTGGTGACTGACGGCTGGCTGGGTGGGATATTCATCTGCCAACACAATACAAGGTATTGCAACAGGGTGGCCAACAACCTGAATTTTTTAAAAAACATAGAGGCCGGATGCAATGCATTGTCCGCTTATAGAATGCCACTGAGATTGTGGGAAAGAAAGTGTGGCAATTTGAGCTTGCCACGAAACATAGTGGGTATCAAAACTCACATATTAATCCAAACCAGAGAACCATTTTCCCTTTCCTACCCAATTACCCACCAGCTGCTGTTCTGCTGTTGGCTGCCAATGGTCCCAAAGCTGAGGTTCCTTCCCTTTCCTTCTCCCTGGCACCTGGTAAGCTGGGAAATGCAGTTTCCCCATCGCACATGCCCAAAAATTAGGAGCAAGTTTAGAAGTTTCCCCCTTGCAATTTTTCTCCACTGTTGCACAAATTTCCTGGCTCCAACATATATCAATTCACCATCACATCAATTACAATTCCACATCTTCGTGGGGGTGGGCAGGCAGAGTGATTTTAGGTGAAATGGTATCTCTGCCCAAGTGTAAAGGGAATCCTTGTTTTTGGCTTGGTGATTCAGTACTTGCTATTAAGGTTCTTCAGGGGAAATACTATTGCGACGGGGTGAGCTCCTGTTGCTTTGTCCCAGCTTCTGCCAACCTTGCAGTTTGAAAGCACACTAGTGCAAGTAGATAAATAGGTACCACTGTGGTGGGAAGGTAAACAGCGTTTCTGTGTGCTCTGGTTTCTATCACGGTGTTCCATTGTGCCAGAAGCGGTTTAGTCATGCTGGCCACCTGATCCGGAAAGCTGTTTGTGGACAAAAGCCAGCTCCCTCGGCCTGAAAGCGAGATGAGCACCACAACCCCATAGTTGCCTTTGACTGGACTTAACCATCCAGAGGTCATTTTCCTTTACTTTTTACCTTACTATTGATACCACTGAGCATAAGGAAATGGAAACACACCAGAAATGGGAGATATATTTGATTCAGTTCACATCTAAAGGCGAACCTATGTAATTTTCACTTTCCCAAAGAATTCACAAACTGAAACAAAGCTAACCTTTGAAATTCCCACTTCAGTCTGAATTTTGCAAGACAGTTCTCCAGCCCAGTGATGTCCCCAGAGATGCATATACAAGGGTAAACTGTGCATAATAATGCACATATCAGTGAAAATAACATTTAGAATGCAGGGAATTGCTTCTCAAGAATGTGTGTTTTTAGGTAGCAATATGACCATGTGCCTATTAGGAGACATTTAATGATGAATTTTCATGAGGACTTGGAAACAAAGAATCTGGAAACTTATGTGGAAATGTGAGGAACTGAACTGGAGATATGAAAAATGAGAAGATGAGAGAAACCAAAATTGACAGATTCGCTCATCCCTAAATCATATTGAGTAACCTTGCTAGGTAAAGCGAGGAGGGAAATGTTCCATGGCAAAAATTCAGCTCTTGGCAGGTTAATAAGATTCTGTATTTTTGTTGGGTTTTGGCTTTGAATGCCTGCCAGAGGCCTTCATCCAATAAAAATGTTATTCCGTTTCTAAGGGTTACACAACACATGAGAATATCGGGCTTCCTAGCATCTAACTAACCACCTTGTTCCCTATGTATTCTCCTATGGGTCATTCCACACCATCCCCTTTGACTCAAAAGTTATGAGGGCCCCCAGTCCTTCTGACCTGGACATTTTCCCATGTTCTGCTACTGGATCTGATTTGGGCCAGACAAGGGGAGTGCTTCCAAGGAATGGCAAAGAAGTCAAAACCACCCCAGACATCAACAAGAGAGGAGGGCAACTCCTTCACACCTCCTCTTGCGAAATCTGCCACCAGGTAAAAAGATCAGAAAAGCCTGCTGGAGCAGGCCAGGGGCCCATCTACTGCAGCATCCTGATCTCACAGTGGTCAACCAGATGTCTGTGGGAAATCCACCAGCAGGAACTGAGCACAAAGTATTCTCCCTTCCTGTAGCAACATGTATTCAGAAGCATTATTGCCTCTGACCATGGTGGCAGAGCATAGCCATCATGGATGGGAGCCACTGATAGCCCTCTTGTCCATGAATTTGTCTAATCCTCTTTCAAAGCCATTCTAGGTTGCTGGCTGTCACTGCTTCCTGTGGCAATGAGTTCCAGAGTTTAACGACGGGCTGTGTGAAAAAGTACCGTATTTTTTGCTCTATAAGACTCACTTTTTCCCTCCTAAAAAGTAAGGGGAAATGTGTGTGCGTCTTATGGAGTGAATGCAGGCTGCGCAGCTATCCCAGAAGCCAGAACAGCAAGAGGGATTGCTGCTTTCACTGCGCAGCGATCCCTCTTGCTGTTCTGGCTTCTGAGATTCAGAATATTTTTTTTCTTGTTTTCCTCCTCCAAAAACTAGGTGCGTCTTGTGGTCTGGTGCGTCTTATAGAGCGAAAAATACAGTACTTTCTTTTATTTGTTTCTCCATGTCATCCATAATTCTATAAACATCAAATTGGAATTTGAACCTGGCATGGCCCAGTCTTAGTCCAACAGATTATCCAATACACCACAGTGGCTCTAGGGTCTTGCGCTGAGGCATCAAACTGTGACAGAGCCTTGAAAGGCAGAAACGCCGTAGCTTCTTCTAGATCTCAACGGGTGTGCAAAGCGGGATCATGTTTGTGTGGAAGGGCAAGGAAATCCTTCCCTTTCTCGGAATGCATTCAGTTCTCTCTGCTGAAATGCATCATGAAGACAATCTGCTAAAAAGAAGTCTTTTTTGTGTTTTTACAAGGGGGTGAGGGCAGGAGAACACTGCTTTCCATAGACAAAGCATAGCATCACTGCTGAGAATAACTCTTGCTGTTCTCGACAGAAGACCATCCAAGATAATGGAGCTACATACTGGACTTGATTGCTGCCTTGAAGAGATTAGTACAAATGGCTGCTTGTGCCAGCCTTCCTGATGTCAGGAACTGGAAAAAGTACATCTTGAGCTACTTGTGAATGGCAGCCAACAGAGGGCCCTGCAAATGAGTTGCCTTGACTATTTTATCACACTGTTAGCTTACGTGTTTGCTTAGGAACAATCTTTCAGATTAGTCTTCTATTTATAACATAGGCTCCTGCAGGTTAGAAACCTTTACTCATTAGCTCAATTCAGGCACAGTTTGTGCTAATCATGGTTTACAAAACAAACCATGGCTTGAGCCCCCACATTTATGGGCCAGGGGTAGCCATGACTGTGCCTCTGGGGAAGCAATAATCCTTCCCATCTTATGTTTCCAGCTTTAGGCAGTCAGCTACCCACTGCCTCTATACTTTGAATCATAGAACCGGAAGAGACTGATGAGAACATCTCGTTCATCCCTCCCCTACAATGCAAGATGGAGCTACATTGGCTGTGCTGCCACTGCTTAAGTATCTCCTTCAAAGAGGAGCCCACCAACATCTGAGGTCATTTGCTAGGAAGTGGAAAGGCCCATTAAATCAGAGGTGGCACCTTCTACATGCCACTGACTACAGCTCCCACCATCCCTGATGGCCGGCCATGCAGAAGAAGCATTTTCTTTCTGTCTATCTGGAATCTTTCATATGCTCAGCTTTACTGAGTGGCCCAAAGTTTGAGAGAAGACCACCTCCCTATCCACTGTTTCTATACCAGGTATGAGGAACCTTTGGTCCTCCAGATGTTGCTGAACTGCAATTCCCATCATCCCTGGCCACTGGCCATGCTTGCTGGGGCTGATGGGAGCTGTAGTTCTGCAGCAGCTGGAGTACCAAACGTTCCCTATCCCTGCTCTATACCATGCATAATTCTATACAGCTCTATCATACCTCCTGCCCACTTGCTCACCATTTTTCTAATAAAAGAGAGCTCAAAATGTTGTTGTTTTTGCAAATGTGGGATTCTGGGTGTTGTTAAGAGTACAACTCCCATCATCCCTAAACATTGGCTGGGGCTGGGGCTGGAGCCAAACAGCATCTAGAGGGCTAGCCCTGGTTTTGCACTGTTCCAGAGGACCCAAGATTGAAAATGTCAGTGTAGACAGTACTGAGATGCTGGGCCAATGGCCAATAAGGCATCAAAAATGCTGGTTTTCCAATGGGAAAGGAACTTCTGATGTGGAAGAACATTCAAACGTAAGTCTTCCACTTGCACTTTGACATTTACTTACTTAAGGACTCACTTTATATTAAAGAAACCTCCCTTAGCAGTGTGCAAAACTCAACATGTAACAACAACATATAATCATTAATCCCCACATTGTTATAACAACAGATAAAATACAAATCAGAATTTTCAACTACAGGGCTCAGGTTCAGTAACCAAAATTTAGCAGCCGCAGGAAGTCTGGATGAATACACAGGTCTTTAAAAGCATCTCGTATGTTTGACCAAGGAACTTTGTGCCATGCCATTTATTTCCATGAGCACATCAATCAATTGATCCAGAATCAGAAAAAGGTCTGACTTTCAATCCAGTGGATCCACACAACTCCTGCCAGATCTGCCAGCGCACATTTCACAAAGGGTGAAATATTTTGCAAAGGGGGGAAATAAGTCAACTGCCTAATGACTTCACAGGAAACAATGCGGCTGAGAATCTGTGCCCAACCTCACTGACCCAAACCGTTGAGGGAGTTCTGCCTCACATACCACATTTGTTAAGTAAGAGCAAAAAAAAATGATTAACTGTGGCCAGGCTGAAGAGCAACATGGTCCTATTAATAGAATGTTCCTGGGCTTACACTTCTTTGGTAAGAAAGCGTTCAGTCAGTGAACGAACTGAGCAATCATATGCTTGAGTTACACCCACTAGGATCACTCCCAGACCACCTTGCAGAGGTGGAGCAAAATGCTACGCCAATGGGGGGGGGGAAGAAAGAAGATGTGCTGGTTTAAGCAATATATTTGTGCCAGTGGGTAGAATCTGTGACTTGAACACAAACAGGGCAATTCTATACCATCAGCTCCAGAGCATTCAAACTAACATCAGGGAGAACTTTGACAGTAACAGCAGTTCGACAGTGGAAACGGACTCCCTTGGGAGGTTGTGGAGTCTCCTTCCTCGGAGGTTTTTAAGCAGAGGTTGGATGGCCATCTGTCATGGATGCTTTCGCTGAGATTCCTGAATTGCAGGGGGTTGGACTAGATGACCCTCAGGGTCCCTTCCAACTCTACAATTCAGAGCCAGTGTTAAGAGTCTCCTAATCTGGTGAACCGGGTTTGTGTCTCCGCTCTTCCACATGCAGCTGCTGGGTGACCTTGGGCTAGTCACACTTCTCTGAAGTCTCTCAGCCCCACTCACCTCAGAGTGTTTGTTGTGGGGTAGGAAGGGAAAGGAGATTGTTAGCCGCTTTGAGACTCCTTAGGGTAGTGATAAAGCAGGATATCAAATCCAGATCCAAACAATTTTATGATTCTATGAAATTCAGGAAGGAGCTCCCGAGGGAGACCACTGTCAAACAGCTCTTGCCATTAGAAAGTTTTTCCTGATGTTTAGTCAGACTCTCCTTTTTTGTAATTTGCTGGCATGTGATTAAATCCCACCTGGGGTAGGGGGGAATCAGTGATTTGGGAATGCCACAAGTTTCAGAGTTTTTACAGTCACTCCTTCCCCCAAAGCTCACCCAGCCTTGCTGAGCAAAGCTTTAGCAGCATGTATTGATGTTCTTTCTGGCCCAGCTGGTTTTCACAGGTCTGAGGATGTCTAAATAGTGCAGAACAACAGGGGCTGACAATGAGCTCCCCCCCCCACACACCAATTCATCATGCTGTAAAATGAAATGGACAAAAGGCAAGGAGTTCTCATTGATCCAAAGGCCACACTCAACAAAAACACACGCTAGCATCACTGACGATAACAGTTTTCCTATTGGAGGAGGGAGCGGCGGAAATACCTGGGTGTTCTGTGCTGAGATAACCACTATTTCTAAGTTATTAAATTAATAGGAAGCATCTCTCTCTCTGCGAACCATCCTTGAGTTAATCACTCAGATCCGGCATATTGCAAAGAGTAGCCTGTAGGCCCCCTGCCGCTTCCCTCTGTCAATATTCCAAACGAAAATGCCACAAAAGGAGTAATCATTAACTGTGATGCATGTTAGCTGCTCCTCGGCCAACAGGATTTTGGCTCTGAAATTTTGCTCTGATATTTTGCTGCTTCCAGAAAGCAATTACGGCATTTGCTATAAGGCAGGTGCGAAAAGCAGCCGCGTGCCCCAGTGTGTACCAAGAGGCTTTCATCTAACCTGTGTTTTCTCATTTCAGAAGCCGTCTCCCATCTAACCAGCAACTATTCCATCAGGTTATATAGGAGAGGGAGAGAGAGGAGATTGCTCTGCTGAAAAGCCAGCGACTTTGGGCTCCTCTTCTCTGCGTCATTCCATTCCAGCTGGCCATTGCAACAACTTTGTAACTAAAAATTGGTGTCTGGGCTTACTTCCCTCCACAAAACTTTTTCATTTAACTTGGTGCCTTTTAGTCGATAAACCCAAGAAAAAGGAGTCTCTTATCACTGACCTTGGTAAGTGACTCTGGAAACCATTTTTAGCTGAAGCGTGGGCTTAAAACACTTTTAATAAATGCAATAACGAATATTTACGCACTCTTTTAGACGAGCTTGAATCCAATAAATTTCACTAATGGGGAAACATGGTTTTGAAGGTGTATCTCTAATCATGTCTTTGCTGCCAGGACTCGTCTGGAAATAGGCCAAGAGGATATCATTTTCTAAACGCTTTAGGAGTAGCTAATACAGAAGATCTGAGGGCAGTTTGCATCCAATGGAGGTTTGTAGTCATGATCACAGGACATGATGTGGATGGATCTGTCAGAAATTTGACAGGCACAATCCGCTTGGAGGTGCTACTCTGCCTGCAGATTTTATCCATTTATGTGTGTGGGGGGGGGTTGTTATGTATACATATTCAAATACATACATGCAACAGGAGCAAAACAGAGTTTTGGATTTAGCTGGTCAGAGTTGGATGCAAATAAAGAATTGAATTGGAATGGCACACAGAAAATCTGAACCAGATCAGTTTGCTACCAAATGCTACAAATACAGATACAAGATGAATCTTGTGATCGCAGCACTCCTCTTGTGAATACTGTTATTTGAAGGACTTTCTTGAAAATAAAATTTAAGGAAGTACACAGCACATGCCATGTTCCCCTCTTGAGGCCTTTCTTTCTTCCTTTCCTTTCATTCTCTCTCCCCTTCTTTTTTGTAGACCTCCCATAAGGAGGGAATGGCCTCGGGCCCCATGAATGTGATGGAAGTGGCTTTTGCTTTCCAGTTATCTGTCAGTTTCAACGTAGTGAGGAAATATTGCTGGAAACGTCCAAGCATCGCAAGGCAGAAAGGAAGCCAAAACAAATTTTTTGGCTCCTGCCGTGAAAAGAATCTAAATGTAGATCACAAAAAGGGTTTTGTGTGTGTTTTTGTACATGTCTTGAATGTGAAAGGTACTTATTTTGGCTGTTGAAGTGATAAGAAATATCTTATCAGCTTGACGGCTGTGCGAGACTTTGGGATTTATTTATTTTTAAAAAAGCTTTTCAACTGAATCAGCCTTTAAAAAAAAACAAGCCCACAGAAGACCTCCAGTTCTTTTCGAGCTACCGAAGGCAGTCTAGAACTTGGCATTATGAGAGCACAGGCATGGGATAGCAACTCAGAGATAACAAAGCACCTCAGGTCAAAATGCAAGCGCCCAAGACAGCTGGAGAGAAACATGGTATATAAGTGTTTATACACTAATGCTCAGAAGCTTCTAACCCAAGATGGGTGAACTGGAGCACTGGGTGTTAAGAGAACAGCATTGATGTGGTAGGTGTTACCGGAGACCTGGTGCAGGGATTCCCAAACTTGGGTCTCCAGCTCTTTTTGGACTACAACTCCCATCATCCCTAGCTAGCAGGACCGGTGGTCAGGGATGGTGGGAACTGTAGTCCAGCTGGAGACCCAACTTTGGGAAACCCTGACCTGTTGGATTGGAAAGAGCCAGAGGGACACAAACTCTGCAGGAAGCACGAGGAAGGGTGAACTGCAAGTGGCATTCCTCTGTAGATGATGATGATGATGATAATAATAATAATAATAATAATAATAATAATAATTTATTTATACCCCGCCCATCTGGCTGGGCTTCCCCAGCCACTCTGGGCGGCTTCCAACAAAATATTAAAATACAGTAATGCATCAAACATTAAAAGCTTCCCTAAACAGGGCTGCCTTCAGATGTCTTCTAAAAGTCTGGTGGTAGTTGTTCTCTTTGACATCTGGTGGGAGGGAATTGAACTGAATGAGCCCGAACTCCCCAAAGAGGCAGATTCTTCCACAGAATTATTATGGGTGGTGATGCCTGGCTCCAAAAGCAGTTTGAAACCAGGAATGTGCTATTGTCCCCTGTATCAAAATGCTCAGGGAGCTCTTGAGATGGAAATGGGATCAGGGAAGCATCCAAAATAGATGTTGTAGTTATGAGTGACCAACTGCCCTCACACAGAGGGTTTTCCTATCATGATAAAGAGATTAAATTTACTGATAACCCTAGACAACTGTGCCCTAAAACAGCAGGTCATACACTCAAATCAGAGGGAAGGTAACCCAGGACTTACTTTTAAATGGTTCCCGGGACGTAGTGTGGTTGAACCACTTGGGAACAGCAGTGATAGGGCTATCAAGTTCAGTATCGGCCAATCGCCAAGAAAATCCAGCACGGTCAATTTTGACTTCAAAAGAGGAAATTTTCCCCCAGTGATGGAGGGGATTGGTAAAAAGGAAGTTGAAAGGCAAAGCCAAGAGAGCCAAATCGCTTCAAAACACTTGGAAGCTGTTCAAAACCACACAATGTTAGAAGCTCTGCTGGAACTAATGAAACACTCAGTAAAGTGAGTCCTATTTCGCCTCCTTTCTCTGCCTGAAGATTCAGTGTACATTAGAGTTAACTGAACAATGCTAAGGCCTTCTGGCGGTTCCCTCATTGCGAGAAGCAAAGCTACAGGGAACCAGGCAGAGGGCCTTCTCGGTAGTGGCGCCCGCCCTGTGGAACGCCCTCCCACCAGATGTCAAAGCGATAAACAACTACCTGACATACAGAAGACATCTTAAGGCAGCCCTGTTCAGGGAAGTTTTTAACGTGTGATATTTTACTGTATTTTTGGTTTTTATAGAAGCCCCCCAGAGTGGCTGGGGAGGCCCAGCCAGATGGGCGGGGTATAAATAATAAATTATTATTATTATTATTATTATTATTATTATTATTATTATTAGGTGTACAGTGGTGCCTCGCAAGACGAAATTAATTCGTTCTGCGAGTTTTTTCGTCTTGCGAATTTTTCGTCTTGTGAAGCACGGTTATTAAGACGTTTTCGTCTTGCGAAGCAAGCCCATAGGGAAATTCGTCTTGCGAAGCAACTCAAAAAACGAAAAACTCTTTCGTCTTGCGAGTTTTTCGTCTTGCGAGGCATTCGTCTTGCGAGGTACCACTGTACTGGGTTGCAAAGAACTTTAAAGGGAACCCTAGTAAGCTGTGATACGATGGTCAGTTCCATGTTTAGTAGTATTTTTAATCCAATCCCTCTGCCTGCAGTGGTAATTCTGCAACATGGCCATTTATATCTTGTGTTGTGTGTGTGCACTTATCTTAAGAACAATGACACTATGTTTGCCTCCGGGAGTGCCAGTGTTTTACAGAAACCACAACAATTCCCCATAAAGCAAGACAAAACCAAATCCTGGTAATACTGACACACCCAGAGCTGGCACACACTCTCTCCACCATGACAGCTCTTCTTCCAAAACAGGACTCTTCCGAAGTGTGAGACAGCATGGAACAAATTAATCCAGTTTTCTTGGCGCTGTACAAGTCGACAGCCCACACCTCGTACTCAGTAATGAAGGGCGTGCATCTTCCCTTGTGGGGAATAGGCCTACTATTCCCATTTTAAGCAAAGTAATTAGAGGCCTGAGGCCACACAGAAAGCTGCGCGGCTTCCTTTGGCCGCGTTGAAAACTGACCCCAGATCTCCAAGTTTTCAAGCAGCAGGACTCTCTCCACTAACGCAAGCCAACCTTAGCAGAGAATCACATCTTCCTCCGTGGGTGGTTCCCAGCTGGGACAGGCATACCTGGGATGGACGGGTGTGGGGAGGCAACCCCAGGACCAACTCTACAGTCTTGTATCTTGCTTGCTTTGCTGCCCCCTCCCTCCCTAGCTCTGTAGTCAAAATGCAAATCTACTCCAAAGAATGTGAGGGAGCTGCTCACCTGCATGGAGCTCTTCTCAAATCACAAGCTAGACAAAGCTGTCTCGGGCCAGGTCAGGTCACTGGTTCATCTAGCTCATGCTTCCTCAACCTCGGCCCTCCAGATGTTTTGAGACTACAATTCCCATCATCCCTGACCACTGGTCCTGCTAGCTAGGGTTCATGGGAGTTGTAGGCCAAAAACATCTGGAGGGCGAGGCTGAGGAGGTCTGATCTAGCTCCATAATGTTGACACTGACTGGTAGTGACTCTCCAAGCTTTCCTTGGAGATGCTGAGGATTGAACCTGGAACCTTCTGCACGGAAAAGCATCTGTTCAGCTGTGGAGTTATGGCCCTTACGAATGGGGAACACTCTCACTTTCGGCTTACTTATAGCAGTCTTAGGAATAAAGGAAGATGCACAGGCAGATACAGACCCTCCAAGTAATAATAATAGTTTTTTTATACCCCGCCCATGTGGCTGGGTTTCCCTAGCCACTCTGGGTGGCTCCCAACAGAATATTAAAAATACATTAAAACACCAGTCATTAAAAACTTCCCGATACAGGGCTTCTAAACGTCAGATAGTTGTTTATTTCTTTGACATCTGGTGGGAGCGTGTTCCACAGGGCTGGCGCCACTACCAAAAAGGCCCTCTGCCTGCTTCCCTGTAACTTTGCTTCTCGCAATGAGGGAACCACCAGACAGCCCTCAGCGCCGTCCCAGTTTCTGATTTAATCCTGGAATATCCCACTTTTCCTTAGGACATCCCTGTTTTCATCAGAGAGGTGTTAGAGGGTATGGAGTTATGTGATGACTGAGCCAAGGAAATAAGTAGCTATACAAGATTTAGAAGGCATCTGAAGGCAGCCCTGTATAGGGAAGTTTTTTAAAATAAAGTTTAATGTTTTATTATGTTTTTATGTATGCCAGAAGCTGCCCAGAGTGGCTGGCGCAATCCTGCTAGATGGACAGGGTATAAATAATATATTATTATCAATATTATTATAATAGAATAAGACGTCCCTATTTTCATTGGATAAATGTTGGTGGGTATGCAGATATTGTGGATATTCCTAATGGATTTTGCACGACTATTTCAGCTCTACGGATGGCATCAGCTGACCTGTGCTGAATATCATTAAAAGCAGCTATCTTTCTCCCACTCCCTGGGCCTCTCACCCCATGAGACAAACATTCCTATCCAGGGGGCAGATAGCAGCGGCAGAAGCCCCATCAGTCTGTATGAAAGGATCACATAGAAAGACAAAGCCACAGAGGCTCAGAGTGCTTTAAGAAGTATAACAAAACAAAACAAAAAAACCTCACCAAACAAACTGGGTCATTGGAGGTGTCAGGAAAACCACTGATATCAAAAGACCCTTTGTTCAGAGTCTAAATGTATCATCTGAAGTGTCGAACAGACGAATCTCAAGCAGCCACAGAAGCCTCACACGCCTTTTGTCTCACATGAAAGAAAGCATTTTTCACACTGCGGGACGGTAGTGTGACGTGAAAGGATTGTGACCGAAATAAAATCCTTGGAAGTGATTGGGGCACGCGGTGATAAATATCTTAAAGCTCCCAGCTAATGGATTAGAACAACTTCCTTCGGAACTGCAATATATTTTTATTTATAGATCGGGTAGAAAAGTACATTCTGCGTGAGTCTATAGTAACACACACACACACACAATAGTGTGTTTGCTCAAAAGTCCACATGTGCTAACAAGTCTAAAAAAAATTGGTGGGCCCTTTTTATGTATTCCATAATTTCCTCCTGAGGGAGTTTATAGTCCTTCACACAATAAATATAGGTGCATTTTTGATACCTGGCGCAATTGCAGATGGAGCTGGAGAAGAAACTGGCCCATCATTGTGTAAGATTAGAGAAATCTGAGCAGGGTCAGTCCAAGACATTTTGCTGTCCGAGGCATAGGACAGGATAACACCCGCCCCCAATCCAACCAGAAGTCAACTAGATTGGCAGTTATATCTTATTCCAACAATGACCATACTCTTCGGCACCTCAGGACAGCAAACTAGCAGGCCACATGGCACAAACCGCTCTGCCTTCTGATCACTTGCCACTGCTGTGCACTGCCAGTATCGGCCACCAGAGGCAGCTGACTCACTTTACCTAACAGTAGGGCCAACCCACCCCTGGGTTCAAATCCCCGTTCTGCTATCCAGATGATGTTGAGTCATTCACCCTCTGTCTCAGCCTAGCCCACCTCACAAGGCATAAGAAGAGGTACAGAGGGGGGAAAGAACTGCGCACCATACCCCAAGTTCCTTGAAGGAAAAGCAGAACGGAAACATAACAGATTATACTTGTCAAGGACAGAGCTTCAGCATTTGCTTAATTCACATTCCGGAGACACACAAAGGCTCACCTCCCCCCAGCCGTAAGTTTCTCCCAGTTCTGCAACCGCAAACCTCACATTACTTTTTTTGTTTTTTACATACATTAGAAAAACCAAACCAAACTTTTTAAAAACATTGCATGCTAAGTAACCAGGGTCTAGTTTGTTTCCCTTTCCCCCACATTTCCATTTCTTCCAGCTGTGCTTTGCAGTCAGCAGGGCTATTTACAAGATTATATCTCTCTCTAGACTGGATGCACGCTGGACTCCTGTGCTAGCTATTTTTACAAACAGTGTGTGCTCATTTGGTTGCTTTGTGTTTGTGTGTGTGTGTTTTAAAAACACCCCAAAAGGGATTATATATGAATATGAATAAGAGCTACATCTGCAGTTGCACTTAGTATGATAAAAATCACAAGGGCACAAAATCCATGTGCTTTGAGGAAAACATTTATCACCATGTGGAATTAAGATGAAATCTCTCTCTCTCTCTCTCTCTCTCTCTCTCTCTCTCTCTCTCTCTCTCTCTGTGTGTGTGTGTGTGTGTGTGTGTGAGAGAGAGAGAGAGAGAGAGAGAGAGAGAGAGAGAGAGAGAGAGACATGCTTTCCTTGACCCACAAACCACAATGCCCTGAAGGGACCTTCTACTGAAGTCAGCTTGACTCTGGCCCAGTGCATTTATTGTTTTAAGCCAGACCATTAGCTGAAGCAAACTAATTCAGGTAGCGAGAGCCGCATTCCCTTCTCGGCAGGCTTCTAGGGGCCACACGCCAATGGAAGGCAGGGATGGAGGCACAACTGGGTACAGCCATGAATGCAAATGTTACCTTTCTGCAGCAGAAGGCTAGTTTCTCCTCTCTCCATTCCATCCAGGCAAGCAGGAGACATTAATAGAGCCCATGGACATATTCCAGCCAGGCAACCATGTGGCTGGGGAAAGCATGTGACCTGGGCATCACCAGACAGACAGGCCTCCGACCCTGAATTAAGGGGTAGCAATAATGTCTCCTACTGAGAGCAGGGCACAGTCACATATTTGAAGGTCTGTCGGTGAACAAGCCTCTTATATCAGGGATGGGGAACCTGTGACCCTCCAGATATTGCTGGTGTACAATTCCCCTCATTCCAGACCCACTGGGAGCACTGGTTAGTCGGAACTGGAGTCCAACAACATCTGAACGGCCTGCCCCTGTTCTGTTTCAAGGACTCTTGGGTCCAGTTTAATGATAAAGATGAGAGAGAGCTGGAGTCTGGATGCGGCCCATCAACAGTTCACACCCAGAAGCACACATTACCTGGCCTTGGCCCTACCTGCTATGGATGACAAGATGTAGTTCTATTTAAATTTCAGTAAACTTCAGAAGATCATTCTGAAGTTTTCTGCTGGCTGGGGGTGATGTGAGTTGCAGTCCAGAGAGCACTAGGTTGGTGAAAGCTTACCTAGCCCCCAGCCTAAAGCATCATCGGTTAGCTCAGTTGGTTAGAACGTGGCGCTGATAATGCAAAGGTCGCAGGTTCAATCCCCATATAGGCCACCTGCACTGCAGGGGGTTGGACTAGATGACCCTTGGGGTCTTAATTCTAAGGCAACTTCTGCGTTCTTATGAATCCTTTTCCATGTCCCCTGCAGCCGATTTGGGGTTGGGACAGCACAAAGCCTCCTTTCAGCTTCTGGGAAGAACATTTTTCCACATTAATTCTGCCACAAGCTCCTGCTCTTTCATCTCCACCCGCTTCCTTTACAATTCCAGCATGGAAATGGAATCAGTGACCTACGAGCACTCGGGGATTTCGTACTCTGTCAAAAGGAGGCCTGATGTTTTCTGCACATTTTCGGCTTTCCCCTCCATTGGCTACCGTCTTTAACATTTCTGGGATTCCAGATGGCATCTGAGAGCGTCCTCTTGCAGAAATTCACATTTCGTATGTGTCCATATATCAGCTGCCTTCCTCTGGGCTTCATTCTTCATGTCTCGATCGCTTTTTGAGCTGCATGTCAAGAACCCTGGGTAGTGACACCAGCATGAATTATTTCCAGCTTCCTTGCTGGATTTTGTGCTCCAGCACAAATGGTGTTCAGGGTGGGAATTTGCCCTTTGCATCTGAACCAACAAACGAGGATCACCTCCAGACATTCAGCATTTTGCAGGAAGGATTCAAACACACACTGTAAATTTGGGTTGCACCTGTAAACTGCTCTTTCACCTCAGCGTAACAAACCCACTACTTGTATTTTAAAGGACTTGTTTGCAGTTAGGAATGTGATGAAGAATGAAAGGCAGAGGAAGAAAGAATGGCTAACAGGAATATGTGTGAATGCCACATGAACAAATATGATCATGGAATCACAGAATTGTAGAGTTGGAAGGCACTCTAGTCCAACCCCCTGCAGTGCAGGAATATGCAGCTGTCCTATAGGGGGATCGAACCTGAAAACAATGAATGTTCATTGCTATAGCATATGTCAATGTAAACCTGCTTTGGGGGCAATAAACCATAATTCAAACCATGTTTCAAAAGGTAATCATAATAGAAATGAAGCTTTCACTTTCATTTACCTCTCAGTCCAGGGAACCTCCAGCTTCTAGGTGAGCTGAGTATATATAGAAAGTGCCTTGAATTAGAACAGCCACTCTTGAGGAATGCTGCCTTAGGTGTGAATTCTGAATTGTTTTTAAACCTATTTTCAGGTTTGTACTGTTTAAAAGACTACTTTAGCCATTCTTATGATACAGCTAAATTGCCTTGAGACATATGCATGTAAAATGCAATTCATAAATTCATCACAGCTAGGAGAACCCAACATACTGAATCCTTAGGAAGTTGTAGGTTTGCTTTAATAAGTTGCAATTTTTATGCCATCAGACACCAGGGCCTGAAAACTCTCATTTTCCCGGCTGCATCTTTGCCTGTGCCCAACACCTGACACAATCCATGATGGCAGGTGGACATGACTTGGCTAAAATGGCCGGGGTGTGTGTGTGTGTGCAGAGGTTCCCATACCCTCCAACTGTCCTGGAAGTACAGAAGCCACCCCAGATTCTGAATTGATCCCGGAATGTCCCGGGAATGAGCCAGTGCCACACACTCGTAAAAAGGTAAAAGGTAAAGGACCCCTGGATGATTAAGTCCAGTCAAAAGCGACTACGGGGTACGGTGCTCATCTCGCTTTCAGGCCAAGGGGGCTGGCATTTGTCCATAGACAGCTTTCTGGGTCATGTGGCCAGCATGACTAAACCGCTTCTGGCACAACAGAACACCATGACGGAAACCAGAGCGCATGGAAATGCCATTCACCTTCCTGCCACAGCAATACCTATTTATCTACTTGCACTAGTGTGCTTTTGAACTGCTAGGTTGGCAGGAGCTGGAACAGAGTAAATCCCCATCGTGGGGATTCAAACCGCTGACATTCTGATTGGCTAGCCCAAGAGGCTCAGTGGTTTAGACCACAGCGCAACCCGTGTCTCAGCCACACTGTTGTACGAGTCAGCTAGCTCTCACTTTCTGATTTTCATCAGGGGAATGATGGAGATTTCTCCCCACTGAACTAGATTCACTGGGGGGGTCAAAGGTCAAAATCTAGAGCCAGCACTGGAAGCTCCTTATGCTTTCTGGCACTACAGCGAGCTGAGCATGTCCCGTTTTGTGAGAATGCGTACGTGTGCCTCTGCCTTTCTCTTCTCTTCTTCTGTGCAACTAATAATTAGACTGCAACTTCATCCATCTACACGCATACCACAGTGATGGGAAAACGAGCACTATGTCCCTATAAACTCTATTCTGTCGAGGAGCAAGCCTATAAATTGTCAGCAAAGGCTCTGGGCTGCTTTTCACAAAAGCCTATTTATTCAAAGCTTTCCCTATTAATTTCTCCCCGTTGCAAACACAGAGTTGAAAGCAATGTAAATGGATCCACTGCTGCCCTTTTAAACCAGTCTGGCAAAGCTGCCTCATGACCTGACTAAGTGATCTATGTGTCCACACAGCCCAATCCGGTGTGCGAGCCAATGAAGGTTCTTTCTTACAAACCAGTCTGCAATCTTTGCTTCTATATCTTGAACCACTCCCTAGGGGTCTTTTGAAAACAGGGCAGAAGAAAAAGAGAAAGAATTTCCTGACCACTCAAAGGCAGAAGGCAAGACGTCGGGGCAAAACCCTGCAAATTTTACTTGAAATACCTTGTGTACAAAAGGTAACAAGAAAGGGAAGCAACTTCTTAACCTGGTAATAAAATGGAGTAAATCGCAACTTTACAGCCTTAATGCAATCATATACTTTTTAGGTGCCAAACAATGAAATAAACCATATATAGTTTGGCTCCTGCCAATCCCAGAATTATCATTCCACAAACGCAATCCAAACAACCTGCAGAAAGAAACTGTACTCTACAAAAGGTGTTTGCAGTGGAAATGCCTCTTGGAAGATTTGAGCAAGTGAGTCAAATCCCATGTGTCAGAGGAAAGAAAAACAAACTGGGGGGGGGGGGGCTGGAAAGGTTACCGTACTTTACTGCCCAGTTATGGAAATACCCCAGAATAAACAAGTTGTCTGTACAGTTTCAGTGCAGGGACTGTACCATTTCACACTGCAGGTGGAGGGTTTGCACCTTGGAATGTTCCTTCACATGGAGGTTCTCACATACTGTTCTCTGTTGAGAACTAGCCTATCAGTTTTCTACATTAAGAGTGTCATGTTTTTTTAAGACACAAAAGGAATATGCAAACATACTTAATCCTCCATTTGCGTTGTCAGATGGTACAGTCTCAATAGTCTTGTATCATATGACAATTCTCAGAATCTGTAGGAGCAGATTAGCTCTAACTTCAGACACATTGCAAGCAATAAACAACAATTCTCAGCAATCCCTGCAGAAATATGTTGGAGGGAGATATGATGGAGGAAGTCATCATAGCAGTCAGCCAAACACTCAGATTTTCGCAGAACAGATGCAGTCCTTGAAGCTTGGCATCCTTCCCTTCAGGGCCAGGTGTTAAAGACTGCTTAGCAAAACATATACAGAAAGAAGCAGTGGTGTGGGATGGAACAATTTATAGCGCTTTGTTTTTCTGTGGAAACGAATAACATTAATTCATTGTTAATGGTAGATGGATGCCAACTGCCAAAAAAAGAGAACACCAGAACAGTAGGCAAGCTTGGCAGTTTCAATGTTTTTTAGCTTTATTTCCTAAACAGAAGGAAAATAAACATGCTAAATCAGATCACTCAGGCATCAGATAATTTCCCCATTCAAACTGGAAATGTCCCTATGCAAATTATCTTATGGTATACTGAAATATCCCCCTGGAAAGTTTTGCATAGTAAACTTTCCCCCAAAAAGTTCCCAATTGAAAATATTCCAGAAAACCCATAACACTGGACAGGAGACATGGAAACACAGCTTTACTAGCTGCCACCCAGACTTGGATAGAAAAATATCTGATTTAGTGGAAATCAAAACAGCTGAACAAAATGTTCTATATTAGCTAAGTCCAGCCTTGCAAAAGCAGTTTGTGATTCTGAAATCTCTAAACTCTGGGCAGTCAGCTGAGGAACCCACACTTAGGAAGTTTGCCCCTGCTGCAATGACGTTAGAATACATGGTGCCTGGCTATCACAAGTGTACCGTATTTTTTTGCCCTATAGGACGCACTTTTTCCCCTCCAAAAATGAAGGGGAAATCTGGGTGCATCCTATGGGGCGAATGCAGGCTTTCGCTGAAGCTTGGAGAGCGAGAGGGGTCAGTGCGCACCGACCCCTCTCGTTCTCCAGGCTTCAGGAACACATCCGCAGCCTAAGCAGCCCTGCGGGAGTTCCCGCAGGCCTGTCTAGGCTGCGGATAGCAGCCTGCTTCCCGGAGCGTCGGGCGCCCTGAAAGCAGAGCGCCCGACGCTTCGGGAACACATCCGCAGCCTAGGCAGCCCTGCGGGAGTTCCCACAGGGCTCCCTACGCTGCGGATAGCAGCCTCCGCCCGGCGCAAGGGGCGCCCTGAAGCAGAGCGCCACTCGCGCCGGGCAGACACCCGCAGCATGTTGGAGCCCTGCGGGAGCTCCCCGCAAGGCTCCCCACGCTGCGGATAGCAGCCTGCCGCCCGGCGCAAGGGGCACCCTGAAGCAGAGCGCCCCGCCTGCCGGACAGACATCGGCCAGCCCCACAAGCTCAGGGGACAGCAAGGAGGCGCAGCGCCGCCATCCCGCTGTTCCTTGACCTGGTTCGGTTTCCCCGACCTTGTTTTTTGGGGGAAATAAAGGAAAAATTTTTTCCTTTATTTCCCCCCCAAAAAACTAGGTGCGTCCTATGGGACGGAGCGTCCTATGGGACGAAAAATACGGTACTTTGCAGAGATAGTGAGATTAATGCAGTGGCAAACTGGAATGGCATCTTCTGCCCAACAGACTCAGAGCATTATTTCAGCTCACTGGGATCATGATTTTTGGCTTTCTAGTCCATGAAAGACATCCATCTGCCATCAGAACATTTGTAGGCAGACAGAACAAAAGAGGTGACTTTTGCAAACTTTCTCTTTCTATTTTTCTGGAAGAGGTGTTAGTGGGCAACTCCTCACTTCTTCCTTTTTATTTCCACCCAGACACAGATGTAAGTTTACCATTGTAGGAGAAAAAAATGGTGCTGGTGACAAACTTATGATGAGCGCCATGCACTCACCATATGGGCAATTGCAACAGTGGCTGCCTTGCAATCCTTTAAGCACCAGAGGTGAGAGGCAGAGACATCACCAGCAGTAACTATGACAACCCAGAACACTGCCCATAGGGAACTTGGGCTGAACAAGGTTTCTAACTCCTTTTTCACTGCCTGTGGGGAACTTTTGCACGTCCAGATGTTGCTGAACTTCAACTCCAAACATCCCTGATCACTGACCATGCTTGCTGGCACTGATGGGAGCAACATCTGAAGGGCAAAAGGTTCGCACACAGTCTAACCTATTGCTCCGATGGCACACCAAACACCGTAGCAGAACAGTATCAGGAAGTTTTTAATGTTTGGTGGTTTATTATGTTTTTATATGTGCTGTAAGCTTCCTAGAGTGGCTGGGGAAAACCCAGCCAGATGGGCGGGGTATAAATAAAGTTGTTGTTGTTGTTGTTGTTGTTTGCAGTGCCTGAATCTGTCGCTTCCCCATTCTCTCCCCCATAACTCCTTTCTGCCAGCTTTTTGCAGGCTTCTTTCGAATGAATGGCTCTTCAGACAGAATTTTATCAGCAACGATTCCCCTTTTTTTAACCAAAGGAAATGGTCCGATGAGTAAATCAAACAAGTCTATTGTGCTACCAGCCGGTTGTTGCGCAACGTCGTGCAACAGATCGCCAAGAATGCCATTAAGGCAAGTCCGACTTAATTAAGGAAGTTCAACGAGGCCAAAGTGTTGGAACGAGCAAGTGGTCCTCAGGAGCAGCAAGGGAGCCTGGGTTCTTCCAGATACAAAACCCTCCGTTGACCACCTCCTTGCACAAAAGGCAAAAATCTATGCAATTAAGAGATTGATTAAGAGATAGACTGTGCTTGCTCACAAAGCGGCGGAAGAAATAGCACTCCTGCACCCACATAATGTAATTAGCAAATAACTAAATAAATGGTTGTTGCAGCCAGTTCTCTCCCTAGCACTGAAGCAAATGTGTGTTTACGGAATAATGAAACCAATTATCTCGATGCAGAAACTCAACTCGCACTGCCTTTTGCACACTTTCCTTTTCGTTCTCTTGCTCTCCCTCCCATTAATCTCCTGGCATGCAGTTCTATGGAAATTCAACTCACTTAAAAGGCTCTTTCAGGCCAATTTGCCATTTATTATCTTTCCTACTCCATCAGCTCTGGGACCAGCTCTGAAACTCGAGATCGGCAACTGGAGGCCTTTGGGCTCACAGCATTCCTGCTCTTGGCTTTCAGTTCGGCAAGAAAAATCAGGGACAGAGTGCCATTTGCAAAAAGGAGAACAGGATGCAGACCTGTCTCGTTGTCTGTTATGTTCCTTATGGGACCTGGATAGGGGTCCGAAAATCTGTCAGTGATGCTTTCTCATTTTTCCAGTTTTCAGCCTAGTTACCCACATTTCCACATCAATTTGCAATTGTTTCTAAGTCCACATGAAAAGCCATCAACCTTTTAGTGCAAATTTCTCCAATGTTTGTATGCAATTTTGCCTAATATGCACATTTTTGCAAAGCATAAGTTCTCTAATGTAACAGTTTTTTGTACAGAGACATCACCTTGCCGACAAATGTCCGTATAGTTAAAAGCTATGGTTTTCCCATTAGTGATGTATGGAAGTGAGAGCTGGAACATAAAGTAGGCTGATCACCAGAGAATTGATGCTTTTGAATTATGGTGCTGGAGGAGACTCTTGAGAGTCCCATGGACTGCAAGAAGATCAAACCATTCTGAAGGAAATCAGCCCTGAGTGCTCACTGGAAGGACAGATCGTGAAGCTGAGGCTCCAATACTTTGGCCATCTCATGAGAAGAGAAGACTCCCTGGAAAAGACCCTGATGTTGGGAAAGATTAAGGGCACAAGGAGAAGGGGACGACAGAGGACGAGATGGTTGGACAGTGTTCTCGAAGCTACCAGCATGAGTTTGACCAAACGGCCGGAGGCCATGGATGACAGGAGTGCCTGGCGTGCTCTGGCCCATGGGGTCACAAAGAGTCGGACACGACTAAACAACAACAAATAGTCAAAACTATTGCATTTTATGCAACTTTACCCTAGCTTATACTTCTTCTCTTTTTTAAAAACACACACATCAGTTGGCAGGAGAAAGGCATCTTAAAATTCAGAAAAGTGTAACTCTTGAAGAATGGCTGTTTTGGTTTGTGAGTTAAGCTGTGTGGTAAGTGTGAAAAAGGGAGATTTGTATTCAAATGTGGACTGAATCAAAATTTCCCCAATCCCTACACTTGGGTAATTTACCTTCTTCTATATATTGCTTTTCACTAGGGATGATAGGACCTGTGAGTTTGAGTTATGTCAGTTTATTTTTTTCTAATCTTAAATTCAGTTCTCCACATTTTGCAGCAATTTGTGACTTTTTAAAAATTAAAAATCCTCGCTCAGTCATGTAGTTCACTGGGTGATCTGGGGCTGGTCACTGTCTCTCAGCGTAACCTACCTCACAGGGTTGTTGTGAAGATGAAATGGGGACACTCAAGGTACACCACTATGAGCTCTTTGGAAGCAAAAAATATGTGATTAAAATAAAAAATTAAGAAAACCTCATGCAGATTCTTCCTAATAGAACACATTGTTATATGCAGTCTTGACTAACGCATGCACAATTTTGTAAACAATTTCCCCTAAAACAATGCATTTTTGTGTCATTTTTACTAACATATCCATCTTTATGCATACTTTCACCATTTTTGTAAACCTTGTTTGGTCAGCGAACTGCATAGCGAAATTTGCAAAAGTGCAAATTTCAAAGGCTAGCTGTGCTTCTGTTCATATATTGTTTCAGAAAAATTCAAATTTGATAGATTCAGCTGGGATCAATTTTCTCCCCAACCCCACTCCTCACATGCTGTCATTGCTGTCTGACTAATGCAGATCCCCAAACCTGCATGGTGTAGTGACCACTACATCTCCCTTAGGATGGTCATTTTTCAGGATGGTTTTCTTTACAAGAAGAGCTGCAATAAGCCACAACTCTCTGGCAAACATGCATTGCACACGGACACATCTTCACACTTCTTCTACATAACAAATGCAGAAGTGGCTCAGGGGCCCATTTCCCACATGCCAGCCCTTTCCACTGTGGGGGCTCCAGAAAGAGTTGTTTCTAGTAGCAAAGGTTTACCAAGCATCTGAACAAGGCTTGCAACCTGACTAACTTTCAAAGGAGTTATTTGAAAGTGCTACGGAGATTCCAGACTGACCACTTGACAGGCCCGTTTCTCTTGGTTTATCTTCTGAGGCTTCCCAGCACTAGTTTCGCCAGTCTGTTTTTAGCTTTGCGAGAAAGCCTTTAATCAAGGCGCTGGAAAGGGAAAGCAAGCTTGCCGGATACACCCTAAAAAGAAATATCTCCTTAGGATCACTGACCCAGAGATGCAGGAAGGACCTCCTTCAATGGCACCCATGTTTCTGGGTTAAATGTTAAGAGGGCACTGAGATTCCTCAAAGCATTCTTTCTTGGGTCACCACACCTTCAAAGCACATTTGTACCGTCACTGCTTCTGGGATTCTTTGGGGCAGTCATGTAGGTTGTGGATGTGATCTTGGGGGAGGTGGGAAGGAACAAAGGGTGATAGTCTAGTAAGTTTTACTCAGAGCAGACCTGTTGAAATTAATGGCCCAAACTTACTGTTCACTGATTTCAGTGGGTCCACTTTAATAATAATAAAAATAAAGATTTTCTTAGGTTATAAAAGTATGCGCTTTGTCTCTTTTTTCAGGTCTTTTCTTCAGTGGGTCCTCCCTGTGAAACTTATTGCCACCCTGAGGAATTAAACTGTTCTACCATCTTGTATTCCATATACAGTGGTACCTCGGGTAAAGTACTTAATTCATTCCGGAGATCCGTACATAACCTGAAACTGTTCTTAACCTGAAGCACCACTTTAGCTAATGGGGCCTCCTGCTGCCGCCGTGCCACCGGAGCACAATTTCTGTTCTTATCCTGAAGCAAAGTTCTTAACCTGAGGTACTATTTCTGGCTTAGCGGAGTCTGTAACCTGAAGCGTATGTAACCCAAGGTACCACTGTATTCATCTTTGGAAAGCCAGCATATGGCGTATATTGAGAGAAGCGCTAGAACCCAGAGGCCCTGGCAAAGCCCATTGCCACTACTGTCTGCCAGGTTCCACACCACTCCTGCTGCTACTGCCACTACCACCACTCCTGGTCTGGTGCGAAGGACTGGGGGATGGCAGGGAACTGACCAGAGCAATTGGCCATGCGTGCAAATGTCCCATCAACACCAGCTTAATTAGGCCAACAATGATTGGGGAAGGGCTGTGGCTCAGTGACAGAGCATCTGCTTTCCATGCAGAAGGTCCCAGGTTCAATCCCCACCATATTCATATCTCCTGTGTGAAAGCCAGGAAAGCTGTTGCCAGTCATTGCAGACAATACTTAGCTAGTTGAGACAAAGGCCAAAGTACAGGGCAGCTTCCTATGTTCCCTGCCATAACCTATGTTTGAGGGTGAGGCGGGTGCTATAAAAGCTGGTGGAGGCAGGGAGTTTGTGTACATAGGTTGGCGTTCTGATCTTCACCACTGCTGGGCCCCTCCTGGGTCCTTGACGCAGGGTAGGCTACCTGAGGGCGTGGCATGGTGCCGCTCTCAGCACTGGGCCACATGTGCAGACTACCTGGGGCCATCAGCTTAGTGCCAGCCTTCTTCCTGAAGGCAAGGACCCTTCAGGGCGTGGATGGCATAAGCCAGCATTGCCAGGGAATGTGTGTGCAGTGTGATCAGCGCAGCCGCCACCACCATGGGCAAGCATGGGGGACCCCCCAAGTGACAGGAGCAAGCCAGCAGGAAATCACACCGAGCAAGTTGGAGTTAACTCTTTATTAGCAAAAACACGATCTTCACAGATTTGGCTGAGTGTCAGGCCTAATGAGCAAAGCAACCCATCTCTGGTAGGTGTTGCCCCATGAAGAAGAGACTAAAGGTCCCCACCCTCCAAAGCCATCTAAGTCTCCTCCTCTCCAGAAGTTTTTTTTCCAAGCAATCAGAGACTGCACCTGCCAGCCTGCCTTTGCTCCTCTCACTTCATGCCTCTTCTGGTTCTGGAAGACCAGAAGGGAGGGGAGCTTGTTGCAGCAGGATAAGGAGACACCCATGCCTCTCCCTGACCCATCTTTGCTTCTTGGCTTCCCTCCTCTCCTGCTTCAGCTTCTGCCTTTGATTCTGGACTTCTCTCGGCCACAGACTCTTCCTGCTCACTAAATCCTATTACCTCTTCAACTTTCAACACCTCCTCCACTCTGTCTGCTCCCTCTTCTCACTCTGACCACTCATCTTCATCCCACCACCATTCCCTGAGCTCTAAGCCTTCTTCCCTTGGGGGTTCCCCAGCTGGTGCCTTCCACCATTCCTCTGCATCCAACCAGTCCATGACACCAAGGGCAAATGAACTGGGGACCCCCAAATATTGGAGCCAGATCTGAACTTTGGAAGACCATAAGTGTTTAAGTCTAGTGTCTGGCTGTTGGATAGGAACTATGAGCCGCACCAGTGATAGAACAACTGTCAGGGACTCCTGGCAGTCCCGGTCATCTTATTTACTGTTGCATGCACTTTTCTCTTTATAGTGGATCAAGGCCTCCTCCTCCGGGATCTTGGCTAACGTTTTTGGATTACGCTGCTTGGCAAGGCCCTCTGGCTGTCTGGCCAGCCCTGTCGAGTAAAGCAGGCAGTGCAAAGAACTGCCACATAAGTCATAATGCTGGATAGACTTTCCTCCTGGCAGTTTTGCATTCAACAGCGGCCTCCCTTTGATGGTGCGAAACCCTGCAGATCTGGAGAAGGAGACGCTCATCCATTAGGCAACTATCTACTTGAACTGAGAGTTGAGCACATCCATCAAGGCCAGGCTGCTCCAAGCAGAAAACCCAGTGGCTGTGCTAGAGTCCAGAGACTTCCCCTTTTGCAAAGCGAGCACCACACTTTGCCAAGAAAACCATCTGCAGAGCAGAAAAAGGAGGAGGGTGATGGCATGCGGTGGTGTCTGAGAAACCCCTGCTTCAGAGAGGCTGAGCTAGCATAGTGTTGTGGCTAAAATCCTGGACATGCTAATAATTTTTATCAGCTTTTCAGTGATAAATGCACCGTATGAAGTCAGAAAATAGAAACTGAATGTAACAAGAAATACATAAACAAACAACCATACCTCCCTCCCCTCTATGCCAGAAGCCAGGAAAGTGATCTTATTCATTCTAATGTATTGAATGAATTCTTAATGTATTTTTCTTATGTATTATGTATTGTTGCCTACATCCTTCATTTTCTGTGTTGCTCTTGCAGGGACCTTGCAGGGCATATCATCAGGACAATGTCACTGTTTTCATTGGCCAGAAGAGACTGATACCCAAGCACAAAGTTCAGAGCAGAAATATAATAATGACGTTCAACGCTGGCAATAAGGTATTTTGTAAAGCCGGTATTTCGGCATATGTAATAAACCACCACCAAATATCACAACATGTATCTGGTTTCTAAAGTGTTGGCATTTGTGCAGGGTGATTTGGGTTTTTTTAAAAATTACCCAATCCCAGAGCTTCCTGGGTGATCTTGAACCAGTCACTGCAGCCCTCTTTGTGCATTTCTTCTAGTGCCATGCCCCCCCAATCACCCAGCAGTTCCTCTCCTCCCCACTCAACTATCCATGAAGAAACTGCATTTGCAAATTATCAAAGGGGAGAGAAGATTTCAGTTACATTCTCATGCTTTGGGTACAGGTATTGAACCTTCCTCCTACTCTACAAATCATCACACCAGTGTTCTGCACTTTGCAGCCTCCCCAGGTGCCAGCACTTTAATTAGAGCCCAGTTGGAGCTGTCTTATACTGAGTTAGACCCCTGGTGCATCTAGCTCAGCACTGTCTCCACTGACAGTGGCATGTAGTCAATACACAGACACTGAAATTCAGGCAGGGGTCTCTCTCAGCCCTACCTGGAGATGCTGAGAATTGAACCAGGAACCACCTGCGAGCAAAGCAGACGCTGAACTCAGGCTCCTCCCACAACATTGCTCTCTGGAAAAGAGGCGGGGCTGAAAATGCTAGCCAAAACAATGCTTTCAGTTGTTCATTCCCATTTATCTACAAAATTGGGATCCTCACAGCCTGCCTCTCAGGGATATTGTACTGACGATGTCTGCAAAGGACTTGGAATGTGCTATATGAAGACTAACTATTAGCATTCAGAACCAGGTGTTGACATTTTACCATTTTCTGCAGCAGCAACTGATTTGCTTTCACACCCATCCCTTCAGTAAGCTTGAACCTGAACAATTCTTCCAGTCAGAGGACAAAAACTGGCAAACTGCTAATTTTTAAGTGGAGACCTTAAGGGAGGTAATCGGTTAAGCAGCAGGCTGGCAGCTTTTCCCTCCACGCAGCCCTCGTTCCAAAGCACTAATGCTTTGAATGAAGTAAATTACAGCAAAGCTGGGTCATTCCAAAAAGTCATGCTGACCTCCTCTGATGAAACGTTTCGTTTGTTTACCACTGACTTCCTATGACAGGAGGAGGGAGCCTTTAGAAGCTCCAGGGCCACATCCTTCCCATGGGAAACCTTCCAGGGGCCGCAGGCCAGAGGTGGTCAGGGCCAGAGGTGTACCTCTTACCCCTGTGAAATAAAATCAGGATGTTTCTACATACGCATCTCTTTATTCTCCATCCAGGCAGACAAGAGGCATTATCACAATTCAAGAAAAAAATTGCTCAAGGAGGACACAGTGCATTGAGGGGGTGTGGCTTCAGGAGGGGTGTGGCCTGGGAAGAGTCCTAAAGACCAGACCAAGACAGGCCTGGGCGGCTGCTTCTACACCTGTGGCCTGAGGTTTTTTCACCTATCTTCTAGGAAAGGCTACTCAACCAAGCTACCCTACACAGGTTCGTCCTAGTGGTGGCCAAATTTTTATTCCACAGAAGGGTGAAGACAGTCCACTGACCATGAAGGTGCCTGAGACCCTCTCCCATTGCCCCTATTTGCTGTTCCAGAGGACTCAGTGAGACCATGGTGGGTGGTCGGGTTTGGTCACCAACACAATCACAGCGCGATGCCTTTTTTAAAAGAAACTCCCACATCTTGGCTCAGGTTAATTCTTGTGACCTTTTCGGTGTGCGGCAAAAGCTTCAGAGTTTATTTAATGCACCTAAAGTGGCTAAAATGTTCCAACCTTTTAAAAAATAAAACAGAATTACGGGTGTGAGAGGCCTTAGTTGGATCAGAACTCTGCTGTGTGTGTGTTTGTTTGCAAAAATACATCTTGAAAACACGAGAAAACAAAGCCGAATACGGAGCAATGGAAGAGATAGCAGACATACCTGACTTTCCCACTCCAGCTCGGCCAAAGATGGCCAGTTTCACTTCTGCGCTCTTAGCCATGGTGGGGAGAAAATGGAGGCTGGTGGAATCGTCACTGGCTGAACCAAACTGGCACGAAGGATGAATGGCCAAGTCCTTTCTTCCGCCTTATCGTGCCATTGTGATTTTCAAGCAGGGCCTAATGGGAAAAGACCCACCAAAGAGAAGGAATGAGCAGGTGAACAGGGGTGTTGCCAGCCACTGCCAAGGTCTCAGCAGAGGGTTGAGGTGTGTCCTGTTTCGCAAGGACCCACAGGGAGAGCTTTTCGTCAGACGCAGCCCTCAAACGATAAGCCATGAACCTAGAACCAATCTCCTTTCTAAAAGCTCAGGGGGTGGTTCTCTGTCTTCAGGCATGGGGGAAGAAGAAAAGGAGCAAAAGCTCTATTTCTTTATATTGCGTATTACATTTACCTAGGCTAGGCTGAGAGAGAGTGACTAGCCTAAAGTCACCCAGTGAGTTCCATGGCTGAGCAGGCATTTGACCCCTGGTCTCCCAGGTCCAAGTCCGCATCATGATGGCTCTGTTCAGAAGAATCACATGTTACAGCCCCCTCTCTTCAGATCACAGCTGGGGCGATGGACGGACTTGACTCCCTTCCTGAATGATCCCATACACACACACACACACACACACACACACACACACACACAGTGGATGCTCCGGATGCAGCGTTTGCAACCCACAGCAGTGCGTCTGCGCATGTGTGGGTTGCGATTCGGCGCTTCTGCGCATGTGTCACCGCCAAAACCCGGAAGTAACCCGGAAGTTCTGGTACTTCTGGGTTTTGGCAGTTCGCAACCCGAAAAAACGCAACCTGAAGCGTCTGTAACACGAGGTATGATTCTCTCTCTCTGTGTGTGTATACAGTGGTACCTCGGGTTAAGTACTTAATTCGTTCCAGAGGTCCGTTCTTAACCTGAAACTGTTCTTAACCTGAAGCACCACTTTAGCTAATGGGGCCTCCTGTTGCCACCGCACCGATGGAGCACGATTTCTGTTCTCATCCTGAAGCAAAGTTCTTAACCTGAGGTACTATTTTTGGAGGCCAATGGCGTCCGAGGGGTCCGGCACACTTCCTGCGCGACTCTGGTCTTCCCCCCTGGGACCTTTGACTCAGCAGAGCGTAAACACAGCGGAAGCAGAAGCAGGAACGTTCTTCGTGTGAAGGCAATAATTCAGGCTGAAACGCAGCAGTCTCCTTATCTTTAAAGCCTTTATTCCTTAGCAAAACACAACAGCTATTAATCTCCTGCCTGGCGACAGTTCACCCATCGCTGCTCTCTTCTCGGAGCAAACACGCACACTGAAAGAACACAGTAAACCACTCCCTTCAGTGTTCTAAACCCGCCCTCAGAATGTGAGGCGTCATCACTCAGAACTCTTAACCCTGTAAGTTCTGAGCCTCTCCTAACACCCCCTCTCGAATCACGTTCTGAGAGGACTTCTGAGTGTTCAACACCTTCCCCATTGCCTTCCGCCCCTTCCTGGCATCGTTGTTAGGCACCTGTTGAACCTCACAAACCTTAGGTTCGCACTGTGCGAAACCAACCCACGCATTTGTGACCTGAAACCTCTCAGGTGGAATTCCCTTTGTAGCCCGCGATGACCGCCTGGGCACAAACTGGGGTGCTCCTTTTGACCCACTGGGGCCAGCTTGTGCGTCTTCCTCATCAGAAGACTCACCCTCTGACTTGACACGTCTGTGAGCTTTCTCCATTATGCGCACAGGAGATGAGGGCTCACTCTTGGACACTCCCTTAACAACCTGTGGAGACGCCCTACTCTGTTCAGGGACCTGGTCTCCACCAGCAGGTTCAGGCTCTGGCTCTCCTTCCTCCTCAGAGTCAGACAGACAATCTGAGTGAACGTCAGAGCGCACTTTGCGCCTTGCCCAACCATCCTGCTCAAAGAACTCAGCCTGTTTACTGACCAGAAGCTTGGTCTGATCACCTTCTGGGTATGCGAATCTCCACCCTTTTGTCGCAGGCTCATATCCACAGAAGATCATTTCCTGGTACCTTGGACCACCCTCCTGCTGCAGAAACTTTGGTACAGGCACCATGGCTCTGCTACCAAAAGTGCGAAAGAAATGCACAAGCGGCTTCTGCCGATGAAGCAGGAAATACGGGGTGTCACCTACCACTGCATTGTAGCACCTGTTCATCGTGAAATTGGCTGTCTTTACCGCCTCTCCCCAAAAACTTTGAGGCAAACCAGAGTCATCCAGTAGAATCTCTGATGCTTGAACCAGAGCTTTACTCCTAAGCTCTGCCACGCCACTCTCCTGAGGAGAAGTCACCTTGTGACGTATCCCCCTCTGGCGAAAGAAACCCTTTAAAGCAGACCCAGTGACCTCTGAACCTCGGTCACATTTGAACCCCTGCACCTTGGTGGAGAACCTTAGTTCCACCTCTGCAACCCAATCTTTGATAAGTTGTGTTGTCTCCTCCTTAGTTTTCAGCGTGAAAGCCCATGCATTCCGCGTATAATCATCTGTCAGCACCATCAGCCACTTGGCCTTGCCCAGACTTGGCTGTGGCATACCTAAAAGGTCTGCATGCACAAGCTCAAAAGGCTTTGTGGTTACTCTCTTCACCCTGGGATGATTAAATCCCTTGTTTCTGGCTTTCCTGCATGCTTTGCAATTCAAAGGTTGACCACATTCTTTTACCTTGCAACCTTTGGTGCACTCTGATAACATCTGAACGTCCTCACAGGACCCATGTGACATTCTCTTGTGCCACACGCAAGCACACGACACATGAGTGTGATCAGTGGCTTTCCCAGTATTCCCCTCACCCTCCAGAGGTGTTTCCAGAACAAAGAGGTTGTTTTGATCCTTTTCAACACTTATTAGCTCCTTCCCATCTCTGGAAATTGTGCAAACATTTTTTTTCAAAACTCACTGAATATCCCTCCTGTAAAAGAGAAGGTACAGATAGCAGGCAATGTTTTATCTCAGGCACGAAATAAACCTTCAATTCAGCCTGTAAGAAAGAAATAAACATGTTAGCAACATGGGTTACACGTCCCTGTGAACCTGTAGCAAATTTAACTGTTTTCTCAGTTGAAACAGCCTTGCAGTTCCACATTTGTCCATCAGGTGGCGCTGTGACCAGATGGCCATTCGCAGCCGAGTCCACAACCCAACGTAGGACCCTCCCCCCTCCGGAGTTGTCCTTCTTTGTTGCCTTAGCAACTGACTTCCTGCTGCCCCCGACCTTGGGGCTCTCGCTGCAGGTGGTGTTGTCCAAAATTGCCATCGAAGCAGTCAGCTGATAAGCGTTCCCACGCCTGCCCCCTCTGTTGGCCCAGTTGCCATAGAAACCCGGCTGGTTCCCATGGGAAGCGACCTTGGAAACATCCTGCCCTGTCTCCCTTGCTTTCTGTGGGCAGTTGCGACGCAGGTGTTCAGCCGAAGCACAAACAAAACATCGCCGAGTGGAAAACTTTGCAAACTTGCCTTTGGTCTTCTCTGCCCCCCCAACCTCTCCAGCAGCACTCCTCCTCGAGGCTTTTCTGCTGTTGGGAAAATGGCCTTTGGCTTCTGCTGTGGTTTCTCTGCAAACCCTCTCCAGCTCCTGCCAAACAGCCTGGGCACTCTCAAGACCCTTGGAATGGCTTGCACCCCCATTCTCAGGTGCAAAGTTCTCAGTGGAAGAGATAGCCATTGCATCTCTCTCCTCTTCTCTCAGCCACTCTCCAGCACGCAACTCATATGTAGGGGCATTCCGGCAGCCCTCCAACACAGTCCCAGCCCCCTCTGGGCCTTCTGGGCGTCCCTCAGCCCCTCCTGGGCTTCCAGCCCCCTCTGGGCTTCTTGGGCGTCCCCCAGCCCCTCTTGGGCTTGGTGCCTCCTTTGAGTAGCTCTCAGCCCCTCCTGGGCTTGGTGCTTCCTCAGAGCAATTCTCAGCCCCCTCTGGCCTGGCTCCCACTGTCTTCTTCAGTGCCTGCCTTCTCTCGGCCCAGGGCTTGCTCCCGTCCACCTTATCAAAAGGGATTGACGACTTCTGGCTGTCTGCCATCTCTCCCCGGGGCCCGGCCTACTTACTGTACAGTAGCACCTCCCGGTCCGGCAGATCCCAGCTCCTCCCGGCTGGCTCCAGTTACTCCTTAGCTGGCCTTTGGCTGCTGGCCTCTCACACGCACGAACGTTGCTTATCTTTATTGCTGATCTCCCATAACCTTTGGAGGCCAATGGCGTCCGAGGGGTCCGGCACACTTCCTGCGCGGCTCTGGTCTTCCCCCCTGGGACCTTTGACTCAGCAGAGCGTAAACACAGCGGAAGCAGGAACGTTCTTCGTGTGAAGGCAATAATTCAGGCTGAAACGCAGCAGTCTCCTTATCTTTAAAGCCTTTATTCCTTAGCAAAACACAACAGCTATTAATCTCCTGCCTGGCGACAGTTCACCCATCGCTGCTCTCTTCTCGGAGCAAACACGCACACTGAAAGAACACAGTAAACCACTCCCTTCAGTGTTCTAAACCTGCCCTCAGAATGTGAGGCGTCATCACTCAGAACTCTTAACCCTGTAAGTTCTGAGCCTCTCCTAACACTATTTCTGGGTTAGCAGAGTCTGTAACCTGAAGCGTATGTAACCCGAGGTACCACTGTGTGTGTGTGTGTGTGTGTGTGTGTATAAGCTTGCATACAAAAGATGTGCAAATCATGTGGAAATCTTTGCAAGAACCCTATTCCCTGAGATGCTACCTTTCCACATAACTTCATGGTAAGAGCTTTGCTGGATCAGGCCAAAGGCCCATCTATCCCAGCATCTGGTTCTCACACTAGCCAACCAGATACCTGGTGGAAGTCCAAAAGCAGGGTCCAAGAAAAGCCACAGCTCACTTGTGATTCCCAGCAACTGGCTGCGCTTCAAGACCCCCAAGCCACTCCCAGGAGAATGAAGACACAAGGACACAGAACTTAGGTTAATGTTAATGGGCAAAATTTAGGCCTGCGCATCAACAACACAATGCATCTGGAGTGACCTTTGCATTATTCCTGTACACCCCCCCCCAATTTCTTTTTATAGGACTAACATACTAAATAGTACAATCTAATGTGCTGTTGCGTGAAGCAGGGAACACAGATTAAGTGCTAAGGCCCCAATGTGGCCTTAATGGATCAATCCATTTTGCATCTGCACCACAACCAACTCAAGCCTTGGTGCGACAGCAGAAGCCATTGGTACTGCAACACATGCATCTTCTGCCAGTTCCTGTGCAGATGAGTTTCAGGAAAAAGAAGTTGTGCAGCAAAGCAGATGGAGGAGTGCAGCTTCCAGCAACCCATGGTATGGACAACCAGTCCCTCCATTTGGTCCTTGTAGGTCCTTGTTTCAGCCCCGCCCCCCGGCTCCAAGCATCACCCACAAACCCAAGACCTCACCTCCCTTCTGCTCTTCAATCACATTTGAGGACAACATAGTCAAAGCTATCTTTAGCAATTCCTCCTGTGTGGGGGCATCACAGCTTGAGCAGAGCCCATGCCTCATTACACACAATGGCTGGTCACTTCAAAAAAGCAAAAGCACAAAACAGTTTGCCTTAAAAACATGCTTTAAAGGGCATAATCAGAAAATTACTCTGCACAAACTTCTATTACAATTGGGAGGAAAAGGTTAAGCAGCCCGTTACTAGCTGTCAACAATTAATCATTTCAAAGTATGGCCCTTGTTTAAAAAATGATCTGCCAATCCAGATTCAGACCGTTTTTGAGGGTACAACTCTGTGCTTTCCTGTTTTTAGGGGAGCTTTAATGTGGGGCTTTTCTGTCTTGCTTGCATAACAGAGAATGTCAACGTCATGTTTGGCAAAATTACCTAACAGTTAATAGATACCATAGGACACACAACCGCTGAATAAAGTCTCGACATTCTTCAATAAAATAGGCTCAAAATACTGAAAAAGTCCCATTTCCACCCCAGCCAAGATAGCTGCAATTATTATTGCCAGCAGTTGGCCTTGACAACTAACTTCCAATACAGTTTTTTACGTTTCTGAATGGATGAAAAACCCATTAACGCCGTTGCGGAGTCAGCTCCCCACAGCCTACTGTAACTCCCTTTATTGGTCCTCAGGAATTGCTATAAAAGCCACACCAGTTGGGAAAGATGTGCTTCTCAACATTTCCCCCTAAACAAACCTCTGTGCTTTTAAGTGCTCAGAAGCCCTTTGTGCATTCTGCATCAGGGGCAGAGTGCAGGGTTAGGCAAGGCTTAAAAGGTGTTTTATTATAGGGCTCGGAAAAGCTTTCCCCACCCTGCCCCACCCCATCTCACTCATCGGCTTGATGGAGGAGTTCTCTGTGCGAAATGCTAAGAGGTGGAGTGGACCAACACTGACCCCCTCACCCTTCTCAGTTGCCCACCCCAGAAAAGCATGAGACAACTGTGAGGAAAAGTGTGGCCGTTTTTGGAAGAGGGTGTGAGTAATCTTCAACTACGCAGAGACACTTTGCCCAAAATCAAGGGTCCCTCTAAATGTCCTTTTTATTATGCATCCACAATAATTTGTGCTCATGATAATATTGGGGCAGTTATAAGTAATCAATGATGCTGGCCCACCTGTATGTTTCCGAGCACAATCCAAAATGTTGATGCTGACCTTTAAAGCCCTAAATGGCTTCGACCCTGGATACCTGAAGGAGTGTCTTCACCCCCATTGTTCAGCCTGAGGTCCAGCTCTGAGGGCCTTCCGGCAGTTCCCTCACTGCAGAGGGCCTTCTCGGGGGTGGCCTCCCATCAAATGTCAGACAGATAAATAACTATATGACTTTTAGAAGACATCTGAAGGCAGCCCTGTATAAGGAAATTTTAAATGTTTGGTGTTTCATTGTGCTTTTAATACTTTGTTGGAAAACGCCCAGAGTGGACGGGGTACAAATAAAAAAGTTGTTGTTGTTGTTGTTGTTGTGTTACAGAGCATATCTGCAAAAAGACTCTGGCCTGGAGTGTCCTTCCCGCCAGAGCGGTACCTATTTATCTACTTGCACTTTGACATGCTTTCAAACTGCTAGGTTGGCAGGAGCAGAGACCGAGCAACAGGAGCTCACCCCGACACGGGGATTCGAACCGCCGACCTTCTGATCAGCAAGTCCTAGGCTCTGTGGTTTAACCCACAACGCCACAAGACTTATTATTATTTTGCTATGCTAACAATTGCCAAGCAACTGTAGAGAGTATTCTTCATCAGCCTCTATTTTCACAGGGTGGCTACAAATGACATCAGTTATGTGGGAAAACACAGAAACAAACGTATGTAGAGTTGGGCCCCCTGATCCATCTAGTCTCTAAATTGACTGGCATCAGCTTTCCAGGGTACCAGACAGTTATCTCTTCCACTGCCCAGTCTTCTGGGAGACGCTAGAGACCAAATCTGAGTCCTTCTGGCATGCAAAGCAGATGTTTTACCCACTGAGATACAGCTGTTGGGTAGCTATTGCTACAGGAACATGCCACATGCTCAGAGATACTGCATCTGCATTTATACTAAGGGGGCAAAAGTGTGTGTGTGTGTGTGTGAGAGAGAGAGAGAGAGAGGGGGGGGGGGAGGGAGGAGGGGAACCTTAGTTTCCTCATTGTTTCCACATCTGTGTTCTAATTTACATTTTTAAAATGTGATTTCTATTCAGAGTCATTGAGAGCTGGTGACTACCCAGTTGGCTTCATGGCTGACTGGGGATTTGAAGCCTGATCTCTCAGATCCTGGACCAGCACTCTAACCACTAAACCACACTGGCTCTTTTCTTATTTTTGCAGCTGCATCACACTGTTAATGATCAACTACAGTCCTGAGATCCTTTTCACCCATACTATGGCCAAGCAACCATTATTTGACTTGAGGACTGACAGCTGGGCATGTGAAGTGATTCCACTGGGGTTTTTTTTTGAGAGGTAATTGAATGTTCTTGCACAAATGCAGACTTTAGTGCTCGGTGCCAAGTTATTTCACTAAACACTGACTTATTTCACTTTAAGTAAGTTTCTAACACTGCTCTTGCCTGATTTATTGGGCTGGCAATAAGTAAATAAATCCAACTTTGCTTGGAACAGAATTTAGAATTCATTTTTTTATGTGTAAGAAGCACAGTTGGGCTCTCCAAGCTTAGCACTCTGATGGGATACCTCAGTCTGTAGAACATGAGATTCTTAATCTCAGGGGTCGAGGGTTTGAGCCCCATGTTGGGTAAAAGATTCCTGCAATGCAAAGAGGTTTCGACTGAACCTCATAGTCCATTCCACCTCTATGATTCCAGGATCCAGGACTTTGCAGTCAGACAACACGGTGACCACCATCCAATAAATTCAGCTCAATGAAATAATTTGGTTTAAACATGTTTAATTCTGTTCTGGATTGCAGCTGATGCCTTTGGAGCTCTTTTTCATCATAACTTTGTTCCCAGAGCTATCTTGTTGGCTCAGGGGTGTTTATAATACTGACAAAAAATAATAATCTACCAAAGGCCTCAGTAGGCCAAAAGGCCAGTGAGAAAGATACAAGTAAAAACAAACCAACACTCTACTCTCTGAAAACGTCTCCCCAAAGTGTAAAAGCTGTGAAAAAGGAAACTTCTTTGTCATGGGTCATAACGAAAGGGATTGAAAATAAAGCTGCCAATTATCATAATTCCTTTGTGCAAATCTGTGGCACGGCCACACTTGCAATGTCATGAACAGCTCTGTATCCTCACCTCAAAAAAGGTGAGGTAGAGCTGCAAAAAGGTTTAGAAAAGAGCAAGCCAAATAATCAAGGAGACAACGCAACTCCCCTGTGAGGAAAGATTACAACATTTGGAGCTTTTTGGGGTAGAAAAACGGTGAGCAAGGGAGAATGCAACAGAGGAATACAAAGTGTACACAGTGGGGAGGGAAAAAGTTGGTAGGCTTCTCTCAAAATACTGGAACTCAGGGTCATCTAATGAAGCTGAATGGACAGAGGGGAAATTATATTTCTGCACTTGGCACATGGGCTCATCCATACTTTTGCTTCTCCTAGGCCTAGAAACTGAGGTTTTCCGCTTGTCCTGTACTTTCTAGGCATGGGTCTGAGAGACTTTTTGTTAGACCCACCACTTTCCCCAGGAAAATCTGCCGTTTGTCGCTCAGTTGGAACAAACGTCAATCCGCTTTTACGCTTGTTCCGATTTGGCAGCAAATAACAAGTTTTCTGGGGGAAAGTGGCGGAAGTGTGGACGAGCCCATAGTTAAAGCGATGACCTGCATTACCGTAAGATGTGATAATAGCTTTTGTTTTCAGTTGATTTGGTTAACCCCTTTTAAAGCCATCCAAGTTGCTGGCTATCAATGGTTAATAGTCAGAGAGCGATCAGTGTTACCTTAAGTATCAGAGACAGCATGCCTCTGAAGACCAGTTTTGGGGAATCAGAATAGAGGTAAGGGCTGTTATATCCTCCTTGTGGGCTTCCCGCAGGAATCTGGTTGTTTCACTGTGGGGACAGGATGCTAGGCTACATAGCCCTTTGGTCTGATCTAGCAAAGCTCTCCTTATGCCTATTGCATGTTGCAGCGATCCACCACAAAGAACACATATTATATTCCACACCTGCCCCACCTCTGAAACTGGTCAGTCTCCAGCTCAAGAAGATGTCCAAAGCTGGAAGACAGCCATCCCGTACAGAAGATTGCCTCTCTATTATTCATTGCATCTTGTGGATTTCTAAAAGGAGCATCTCCACCCCCATCGTTCTACCCGGACACTGAGATCGAGCGCCAAGGGCCTTCTGGCGGTTCCCTCACTGCGAGAAGCCAAGTTACAGGGAACCAGGCAGAGGGCCTTCTTGGTAGTGGCACCCGCTCTGTGGAACGCCCTCCCACCAGATGTCAAAGACAACAACTACCAGACTTTTAGAAGACATCTGAAGGCAGCCCTGTTTAGGGAAGCTTTTAATGTTTGATGTATTATGGTATTTTAATATTTTGTTGGAAGCCGCTTAGAGTGGCTGGGGAGGCCCAGCCAGATGGGTGGGGTATGAATAATAAATAATAATAATAATAATAATAATAATTATTATTATTATTATTATTATTATTATTATTACCTTTTGTGTGCCTGAACAAGAGTCAAAGACACTTGAACACTGATAATATTTGCAAGGAGATGGGGGGGGGGAAGGAGGCAGAGAAGTTGGTAAGGTGACGTTAGCAAAAAGAACGAAGGAAATGTTCTTGAGCTTTGCAAAAGTAACAGAAAGAAATCTGACAAGGAGCTCTGTGAAAGTCAAAAGCTGGCAGCTCTTCCGATGTATTGGAACTGTTCTAGTAAGAGATAATACTGTGGTACATCTTTTAGGTTTAGAGTAGAGTATCCTATTCCAGAGACTAACATTTTCATGCTAAATTAAAGAAAGCAGGAGCTTTCATTCATCCTTGCAAAGCTATTTTTAAAAGCCACACATAAACAAAGCAGGCATATGCATCTATTTCCTGTCTTGGCTACTGTGCAGCCTTGTTTCTTGGACACAGTCAGTATGCCAGAGAAACGCAGCATTGACAAGGTGTCCTGATGAAAGTGCTTCTGCCCCACCAATTGCTAACCTCAGAGGCAAAAGAAAAGCACAGATGAACAACTCATGGAACTTGATAGGGAGACTATTAAAAAAGCAGCAGGTGTAAAACTAAAAAGTGCTGCTGCTGTTCAGGGCTTATTTTGGAACAAAAACTTTGCCTAAAAGGTGGGCATGATATACTATTTTCAAAAACTGTGCTGTGATTCTTGCCCCCCCTGAGTTCCGTTTTTGAAAATAAGGCAGGACAGAATTTTTCCCTAAAAAAATAACATGCTGCTCCATTTATTTTATTTTGATAACAAGCAAGGTTTTTTTTAAAAAAAAAAGGAAAAGAAATGAAAGAAAAGTTAATGTTTTAAAAGGGAAAGTTGTCACAATTGCCAGCAAACAAAAGTATAGGATACAGTTTTGTGATTTACCAAGTCCATAATAAGGCATACCAAGAGGGAAGGGATGTTTGGTCTATAATTACAAAGCGTCTCATGGTCTAAATCAAAACAATTACAAGTTTTTATTTTAAAAAAGAAGACGACAAAAAGTAACCTTCAGCTGTACCAAACTGACACACTAGCATAGCTCTTTGGTAGCTCCTGAGCTACCAAATGATCTCAAGCATTTTGGCCCCCAGACACTTTTAGCTTATGTAAGGTTCCCCGCCCCCCTCCCCAGAAGGGTGATTTGCCAAAGCCTGGAATACTGTACTGGTAGTTCAGATTATTGAGCTTGAAATAGAACAAGTTTTCTGTGCCACTAAGATCACCCTGAAAATAGATGAATTAAGGATGGAGGTGCGTGCCCTCCAAGCATGTGCAAGAACACCTTTCTCAGAGCATTAAGATAGCCACAGCTGATCCCCAAATATCTACATTTGGCCTAGGCATGCAGTGAGAGTGCAGGACTTCTGAGCAGCCATGCTCCCAGGCAAGGTAAATTAAACTCTGGCCTAGATTTTGGTGGTGGAAACATATACAGTGGTACCTCGGGTTACATACACTTCAGGTTACCGACTCCGCTAACCCAGAAATAGTGCTTCAAGTTAAGAACTTTGCTTCAGGATGAGAACAGAAATCGTGCTCCAGCAGCACGGCAGCAGCAGGAGACCCCATTAGCTAAAGTGGTGCTTCAGGTTAAGAACTGACCTCCGGAACGAATTAAGTACTTAACCCGAGGTACCACTGTAACGTGAACTTCTTTTAAGAAAAAGAAAAGAAAACTGTGCCTCTGAACACATGCAGAGTACCTTCACCATTCATTTATAACCAGCCCTTCTTCCAAAGAGTTCAGGGCAGCATATCTAGTTCTCCCTCTTTTTAACGTCACAACAACCCTGCAGTGTAGGTGGTATGTTAAGAGAGGGGGGGGGGACTAGCTTAAAGTCACCCAGTGACTTATGGAGCTGCAGAAGGGGAACTGAACCTCAGGGCCCTTCCAAGATACCCTTTTTATTGTGCATCCATGCTGATATGAACTCATGGTATCAGGGTGGTCATACGCAAACCCACCATCAATATTGTTTGCACCTGCAAAAGTTTTGGGGTGGACATACTGTTTCATTCCCAAATCAGTGCACGTCCTGTAACTTCCTGCAGAATTTCCACAACTTTTAAAGACCATAAACGTTCCTTTGGTTTTTGTCCGGCTTTTGTTAACACTTTCGTTGCCTCTATAGCAATAATGACATGACATCGGAGAAGCATCTCAGAAGAACAGATAAAACCGACTGGAGTTTGGATGGTCCAGTTGGTGCTCTGAGTGCTGGATCAGGACCTGGGAGACCAGGGTTCCAATCCACACTCAGCCACGAAGCTTGCTGGGTGACCTTCAGCCAGCCCCCGTCTCTCAACCCTGAACCTACCTTGCAGGTTGTTGTGATAATAAAATGAAGAGTGAGGAGAACCACATTAGATGTTCCTTGGAGGAAACACTGGTATATAAATGCAATTCAAACATTAAAAACTACCAAAATCCACCACTATCATTGCATCACCCCCCCCCCAAAAAAAGCACACGGTGTGGAGGGGCTCCTAGTTTCTCCAGTCCTGGCAGCCCAACATTGCCGTGGCGGGTGGAAAAAGTTCCTAAGATTGAGAAGCCAGGATTCCTAAACAGCCCAGGTGGCTCTGCTCTGCGAATGAGCCACACAGGTAACAGATGAGAGAGCTCTGTTGCTGAATCCCAGATTTGTGGGTGTGCGGCTGGGGAGAATACCGAGCCATTTTATAGTCCAACAGAAGAACCAGCTTTGGTGGACGTCTGCCCACTTCCTCGGAGCCTCGAAAGCTTCTACCCCCATAAATCTAACAGCCTTTAAAGGCGCCAGGAGATGCTTTCAACGAAAGAGCAGAAGACGCCAACCTCTCTGCAACTAACTCCCTCAACCTCTTCTACTCTGGAGTGGAGCAAAAAGCTTCAAAATATACACCCACCCACCACACCTTCCTGCACCTGCCTCCTCAGCGGCTGGATCCTGCCCTCCTCCCTGGGGGTAAGGCCCAATGAATGTACTTCTGAGCAGACATAATAGTGAGCGTGCCTGACCAGGACCTGGGAGACCAGTGTTCGAATCCTCGCTCGGCCATGAAGCTTGCCGGGTCACCTTGGGCCAGCTGCTGTCTCTCAAACTAACCTACCTCGCAGGATTGCTGTGCAGATTAAATGAGGAGCAGGAGGAAAAAGGTGGGGCATAAATGCAATCGATAAAAATAATAAGCAAGATATATAAGCTTGCAGTTTTGTGGTGTTGTTGCTGCAAAGAGGTCCCTCACACGCAAAAGAAGGACCCCCTTCCAGGAAGTGCGTCTCCTTTTTCACTCTTTCTCTCGCTGTCATTTTCTGCCTGACAATCATAGAACCGTAGAGTGGCAAGGCACCCAAGGGTCATCTAGTCCAACCCCCTGCAATGTAGGAATCTTTCGCCCAAAGCGGCCTGCTTTCGAACCCAGCACCCTGAGATTAAGAGTCTCATGCTCTGGCTTTTAAACCTGGGAGACTTCTCTCCGCTCATCCTTGGGAAGGACGAAACAAAACTCTTCCTTTCCGGCACATTTTACATGCAAATTACCCGCCCACGATCCCGGAGATCTGCAAGCTTGTGGCGGCGGCACTTTTCTCCTCGTGCTTTTGCCGCAGAGATGGAGGGGGGGGGAATCACCCTTCCAAACGCGCAGCGACCCTCGGTCTCCCATTCGGCGAAACCGACTCACCTCGCTCAGCCTGCGCTCCGGGAGGCGGCCCCTCGAGGTCAGGTCTTTCCCCGCCCGCCTCCAGCCCGGCAACCCTGCGGCGCTGCAGCAACGAAGGGACCCGGCGTCCGGATCAGAGGCGCCGCCGAGCCATGGACAGCCTCCCGGATTCTTCGGCTAGCGGCAGAGACTGCGGCGTTAAAAAAGGCGGCGCGGCGCGCAACACTCCAAAGCAGCCCGACGCGTCTCCCTCGCTTGCCGGCAAAGCTGTGGGAGCAACGAATCACGCCGCCGGTTTTTTCAATAGGGGGAAAAGGAAGCTCTAGGGCGCCACCGGCAGGCCGCCGGGCTTCAAGGCGGCTCGGGGGACCGCATACCAAAAAATGGCAGCCGGGAGAGGTGGGGAGGCAGAGTTTATTTTCTAGGGCGCGCGTATTTGCGCAGCGAGAAGAACGCACGACCCCAAAAGTTGGAACAGCTCCCCGATGAAGAAAGGTGGCCGCACTGGTTTTTTGTTTAGTTTGGGTAAAAGGCGAGTAAAAGGGAAGCGTGGAGTACAAAACGATTCGCGGGGATGATTAAAAGTGGCTAGAGCAACAGTTCTCAATTTTTCCTCTCTGGGCCACACTTTCAGCATAAAAATTTGCTCACCGAATTTTTTCTCTATAAGGAATACATTGGAAAACAAAAAGAAACAACCCCTAGCGGTGCTTGATGAATAACAAAGAACACAGCTGCTTTATAATATAATCAGGGGACATCCAATAAGTATAAAACAATGTAGCTACCAAAGAACACGAATCATTCCCAAAATATAATTATAAACGGCAACTGGGATTGTCCTCAGCTTCACTTGATACTCTTACTGTCCTTCTGAAAAGATATCTATCCATATTCTGCAAATAAATAAATTGTGGTATTATACTATATTACACAGAAATGTTGAAATGTTTACTGGAATGTCCTTGAATCTTCCCACCACTCTTGTCATCCTCTTCTGCCAGACCTGTGTGGTGCACCCTTTGAGAACCACTGGGATAAATAAAACTTTTCCTCCTCTCCTGACACTGAATGTTGGATAAAGCTGAATGCTGGAAGGTTCAGGGCAGGCGAAAAGAAAATGCTTTTTTCCTATGGTGCATGTAGTTAAACTGTGGAACTCCCTGCCACAAGAGGCAGCGATGGCTACCAACTTGGATGGCTTTAAAAGAGAATTAGAGAAGTTTGTGGAAGGCTATCAGTGTATGCTCCACTTCTACTGTCATTCTTAATATCAGCCTGGTGCCCTTCAGATTTTTTTGGACTGAAACCATGATCATCCCTGACCTTTGGCCATTCTGGCTGGTGCTGATGGGAGTTGTTCAATACATCTGGTTGGGAACAGATGCTGTCTATCCTTGGCCCCTTTTCAATACCAGTTCGAATTATGAACTTACTGGATGTGCTTTCGAGTGAAGTAGCCTCTGGAGCAATCTGTGATCAAATTCCACGTCCATATATATTTGCTTTATTCGCAGCGAACATTTTTCTTTAAGAGCCCTTTAACAAGATATAACAGGGTGCTTTGGGGAGCGAGCTTGTTTCTTCACTTTGACAAGAAGCACGTTTCCAATCAGTTGTTACTGCTCAGAGGTTATTTTTAATTCAAGGTACTCTCTTAGAAACGAGACGAGGCTTGCAAGAAGGGGAGAAAGAATCAATACCGGTCCATAGAGGTTTTCCGGCAAATTGTCTTTGCAACCCACATGACGTCTGCTTCAGGCCTGGAAATTGGCGATGAGTCAAACCCCGATAGGACTAGAATCTCTGTTATTCTTTTTCCATAATGGCTCTTAGGCATTGAGCTAGAGGCTTGTGTAACTACCACCCCCCCCCCGCCAAAATATGCCACTCCCTGAAAAGCCAGCACCTTAGGTACATGATCCCCCGCTTTGAAATAATATATATTTATTAACAGCAGAAAGACGAAGACAAAGATCTGGCAGGTTAAGTGCTAGAGTTCAGGTCTTAGCCCATTCATATGGTCCTTCTATCTTTCGGCCTTGTTCAAGATTTACCTCCATCTCCCACCTGCTTAATTGGTCTCTTAATCAATTGCTTTCAATTCCCCTCCTCAGAAGCATGCCTGAAGGTCCAGTTTTTGAAAGAAAGTGAGGCATTGATATTCCCCCCCCCCCAGCAAGCAACCCTCCCTCCCATTCTTCAGAAAGCACATGCCCCTTAGTGAAGCAGGCAGCAGATACATTAGTGTGCTATGTTGACACCTATTGTGGCATTTTATTTTATTTATTAAAAAAACCCCAAAACTCACCCAAGTGGAATGTTAAAGTTCGAAAGCTACATAGCCGGGGGTGGGGTGGGGGGGAGAGAGAGAGAGCAATAATGCTTCTTTCCATGAGATCATTGGTGCCAACTGCTTGGTGCAAATGCAGTTTGATAGCACCACCTACAGGCCACGTTTGTGCTCACAAAAGGCTGGATTAAAACGCTCCCATCAGCAATCTATCCTATCGCTGTGGGAACCGGTGAAACATTGTGACTTCTATTAATCTTCAGTATCTATTTGAGGTACGGAAATCAACCTCGCACCATGAAACTTTAAGAAGAGACACCTGAGTGCAAATGGCTCCAGTATATTTTTCTCTATAGTGTTGTTGTTTAGTCATTTAGTCATGTCCGACTCTTTGTGACCCCATGGACCAGAGCACGCCAGGCACTCCTGTCTTCCACTGCCTCCTGCAGTTTGGTCAAACTCATGCTGGTAGCTTCAAGAACACTGTCCAACCATCTCGTCCTCTGTCATCCCCTTCTCCTTGTGCCCTCAATCTTTCCCAACATCAGGGTCTTTCCCAGGAAGTCTTCTCTTCTCATGAGGTGGCCAAAATATTGGAGCTTCACCTTTACGGTCTGTCCTTCCAGTGAGCACTCAGGGCTGATTTCCTTCAGAATGGATAGGTTTGATCTTCTTGCAGTCCATGGGACTCTCAAGAGTCTCCTCCAGCACCATAATTCAAAAGCATCAATTCTTCGGCGATCAGCCTTCTTTATGGTCCAGCTCTCGCTTCCATACATCACTACTGGGAAAACCAATGTGAACCTTTGTCGGCAAGGTGACGTCTCTGCTTTTTAAGATGCTGCCTAGGTTTGTCATATAGTAAGCTGGCTAGAAATCAACTAAATAAAGGAAAGAAGGTCTTCACACTGTGGTGGAATGCCCAGCAAGCCGTAAGCAAGATGAACTTCCCTACAGAAGGAATTACAAAGCCTGGGTACAGTGGCATATCCAAGATGCCCCCATTCACGTGAATCAAAGGGGACAACTGAGCACCCTCAAAGGGATGTGTGTGAAGAGAATCAATGCCGGTGGAGGGTGCTCCATGCATTTCATAGAATCGTAGAGTTGAAAGGGATGATGAGGGTCATCTAGTCCAGCCCCCTGCAATGCAGGAATCTTTTGGCCGACACAAGGCTTGAACCCATGATCCTGGGATCAAGAGTCTCATGCTCTACCGACTGAGCTATCCCAGCACTGGAGCCCCAGTGTCTACAGCAAGATGGTTGATTGGAGTGACTTGAGAGGAAGGTAGGTGCAGTTGTTGGCTATCTCAAAAGACAAGAGCGCACCTCAAACTGTTGGAGAGTTACAGCACCTTCTGTGGCTGCAGAGACCAATATGGAAGAGACATATTTTATTGCAAGTGGGGCAGTTGAAGGCATCCCACTTTGCTGTTACAGGTGCACCATGGCGTTTCAAAGAACCTCACTTTCTATCACTGCCCTATTCACACATGCATTAAGCAATCTCAGTGCAGTGCTGCCAGCCAGTGTTTCATATTTAACAGAATACGGATTGCTGTATATTTGAGGTTTGCTTGCAGGGGGATGAAATCCCTTGTCCAAACCATTGTGAATCAATTGGTCTAAACATGAATGGTTCTGAAGCTAAGCAGCGATCAGGCAGTAGTGAGTTTTCATCTGTGAATCAATCCTGCTCCCTCCCCCCCAGTTGCCTTAGTGTTGCTAGACCAAAAGACTGCCCCACAGATTGGCTTGTTGACCAGCCCCCTTTTTCCTTTTCCTTTTTTGAATGAACAAAAAGGGAAGCTGATGGAAATATTTACCAGCTCCGTTGCCTGGATACTGAAAGACAATTTGTTGGCTGCAGTCAATGTTGTGCCATGAAGCATCTGGATGAAAGGCCATGTTCTTTGTTAGCAATTGGTCTGAAGAAGGCCAACTAAAGATTGCGCTTCATAACCGACTTAACGTGAGATATGAAAAGATCTACATGGGTGGCACAATGGGTAGTAAGGCAATTGTACTGACTGATATGGCTACCTATAGTGTCAGGTAGTTCTTTGTTTGTTTGTTTGTTTGTTTGTTTCTTCCTTCCTTCCTTCTCTTTTTTTTTTTTTTGGATGCAAATTGTTGTATCCTATTAGAAAGGTAGGGACGCGGGTGGCGCTGTGGTCTAAACCACAGAGCCTAGGGCTTGCTGATCAGAAGATAAATAGGTACCACTCCAGTGGGAAGGTAAACGGTGTTTCCGTGTGCTGCTCTGGTTCGCCAGAAGTGGCTTAGTCGTGCTGGCCACATGACCCAGAAGCTGCACGCCGGCTCCCTCGGCCAATAAAGCGAGATGAGCGCCGCAACCCCAGAGTCGTCCGTGACTGGACCTAATGGTCAGGGGTCCCTTTACCTTTACCTATTAGAAAGGTATGCAGCTGTGAGGGGACGTGGCTTTGACTATAGGGAAGAGATACAGCACTGGAAGAGATACTGCTGCTGGGCTTCCCAGATCACTTCAGAGTTGCAGTTTCCCTTCCTGCCGTTCTCAAGGCGGGGGCACTGTGGAGCAGCTATCCCTTTCCTCGTACGCCAGGTTGCTTGGGTTAAAGCTTGAGCCTGCTGCTGCCTCCACGCGTCTCGTCAGGCCTTGGTGGAGCTACTTCAAGGGGCCACTGAGTGGCTGCTATTTTGTGTCTATGACCATAGACAAGTTTAGTTTCTGTAATCATCAACTCTCCGTCTAGAGACTGACTGATTACCATTTCCGAGAGACAGAAAAGGTGGCCAGATGGCATCTGTTTCATGGAGAAATCTTTCAAAGAGGATTAATTTTAACACAAACTCTACACAGTAACAGGCAACCAGTCTAGCTTAAGCTGGATATTTCCACGAGTCGGTGCAATTAACATGGATTTGCGCAAGTTTTCGAGGCTCTCCTGAGGCTCCTGAGAACTCCATCACATGCAGAGAAATTCAGCAGAGGAAACAACCACTTCCAAATGTGGAAATCAGCATGGCCGATGGATTCTAGGCTCCTGAACATTCGCTGTGATTTGCTTGCACAAATCTTACGAGGAGGTTAGATTTGATCTGGTCTTTATTGAGTGTCTGTTCTGGTTTGTTTGTGAGTAGATTATGCAGGCAATGAGCATTCATTCTGCATTCATCCTGATTTGACTACAAGGTGTTTAGATGTCTTCCTGTAAATCATCGTTCTCCCCACGCTTTTCAATGTATACCCACGCCACTTTCCTAACTTCAAAAATCAGTTTCGTTTTAAAAGTCGATTTGTTGTGCAAGGGTATATGCTTTGGGAACCTCCAGATGTCCATTTTATTGTGCCTTGGGGGCAATCCTAGACAAGCACAGAACCATAGAGTGGGGTGGAACCGCAAGAGTAATCTAGTCCGACCCCCTGCAATGAAGGAATCTTTTGTCCAACACGGGACTCAAACCCACAACCCTGAGATTCAGTCTCAGCTATAAGAGATCACACTTTGCTTCTGCTAAATGCCTATAACTTTTCGTGCCACAGCTGTTCCGGATTTTTGTTGCCGTTTTGCTTTCGTTGCACTGTAGTGCAGTAGTGCTCCTCCAGATGGCACTAATGTGGAAGCATTGGGGTAGCATTATGGAACGACTAATAAAGTGTGCAGTGGTGTGTGGACAGTCCAGTAATAAATCCACCATTAATGCAGTATTAATGCATCAATGGCATGTTGCAGGACACACCTGCAAAAACACACAAACCCCACACACTGGTCTCCGACCGTAATAATTATTATTATTTAAACACAAACCACACAACCCCAGCAATGTGCACGGGCTCCTTAACTGCACAAAGCTAAATTTCCCAGTTTGTGCTTAGATCCTTTCTTCAAATTGCTGGCCGTATGGAGGTGCCCTGAAACACTGAGCAGCAGGGCTGCAACATTTTGTTGTTGATCTCACTTGCCATCTACATACATCTTTGGGGGAAATGTCACCCAGGCCTTTTTATTTACCAGACTGTCTTCCTGTCTCAGGAAACAATTGCTATGTGGCCCCCGCCCCCAGGGGTGTTTTAAGCTGCAAAGCCTTCAGAGGAGATCTCGGTCAGGCTTCGCTTCGGCTGATTGAATGAAACCATATTTTGCCTGTCCGAGGGGCTTTCCTTAAGCTGATTGAAATGCAGGCTACAATGGGTTTGTTTACTCGTTTGATAGGAAAGGCTAGGAGCTGATTTTACAGCTTCTTCTCCTATCAAGCAGCAGGTAGACATGACTTCTGGGTGGGTCAGTCAGCAAGAGTGGAAGGCAGTAGTTTCAAGGCAAAAAAAAGGAAATGCAGTACAGTATTAATAGGTGGAAAGGACACGGGTGGTGCTGTGGGTTAAACCACAGAGCCTAGGGCTTGCTGATCAGAACGTCGGCGGTTCAAATCCCCACGACGGGGTGAGCTCCCGTTGCTTGGTCCCTGCTCTTGCCAACCTAGCAGTTCAAAACCACACAGTGCAAGTAGATAAATATGTACCACTCTGGCGGGAAGGTAAACGGCGTTTCCGTGTGCTGCTCTGGTTTTGCCAGAAGCGGCTTAGTCATGCTGGCCACATGACCTGGAAGCTGTATGCTGGCTCCCTCGGCCAATAAAGCTAGATGAGCACCGCAACCCCAGAATCGTCCGCAACTGGACCTAATGGTCAGGGGTACCTTTACCTTTATTAATAGGTGGAACTCAGTGACTCAATATGTAGTGCATGGACCCGTCTCTGTGTGCCTCCCCACAAGTGAAGTGACACCAGAATGGGCCTTTTCGGTGGTGGCTCCCTGTCCCTGGAGGAATGCTGTCCCAAGGGAGGCACACCTGGTACCATCACTATCTGCTTTTAGGCACCAGGCAAAAACACTTGCAGACCTTTGGACCTTAATTTTCTGTTTATTTTGAAGTAGGGCTGAATTGGATCTATTCATTTATACACAATTGCTTTTAGTCTTGTTTTTAATACTTATTTTGATGTTTGTTTTTGTAATCTTGGCTGTTTCATAACCACGGGGGGGGGGAACCATGCAATTGGCCCTCATCCACATCAGGATAAAAAGTTATTGATTTGCTTTTACAAAACATACCGTATTGGCCTGAATATAAGCCTCACTCCCCCCCACCCCAATTCTGACTGCGAAAAGTTAAAGTGCGGCTTAAATTCGTGACCTTACAAAAATTGGCTTTTACGATATCGCTGCTGAAACAGACACATGGTAAAATGGAACAGATGTGAGTGCCTACAGAATTTTAAAGAAACAGCTTATATTCTGGTATTCTCTCCCCCCCCCCCCCAATTTTTTTTTAAAGGTGCGGCTTATATTCGGGTGTGGCTTATATTTGGGCCAATACGGTATATACCTCTTACTATAACAAAAGATCTCTAAGCAGCTTTTAAGGCCAAATAAAAGATCAAATATAATAAAAAACATTAAAAGCAAGCTATGTTAAAACAAAAGATAAAGTAAAACCAGTAACTTTTAGGAACACTTATCAGTCTCTACAGCCACAACAGGTGCTGTAACTCTCCAATAGTTTGATTTCAGTCCTGAAGTCACACTCTTTCATTGTTTCCCAAGACAAACAGGTGCCAGCAACAACAACCTACCTAGTAAAATCATTTGTCAAAATTATAGGCCTTGGGAACTTGCTGGAACAAAAGGGTTTTGGCAGGCACCCAAAATAATCTCAATGGGCAGGGAGTTCCAAAGTTCCAAATCTGTTGCCATACTGTTCTGCCTAGGAGCTCCGAAACATCACCACCATGTTCAGCTCATGACATTTCACAACTGTGTAGTTTATGTGATTAAATATGGAAATGGGATGTTGAGCTAAATGGATCTTCCAGAAAGGCAATTCTTTTGTGTGCATCCAGAGAGATACGGTTGGACCCAAATTTGGGCTGCAACCTACCTAGGAGCAAGCTCCATTGAATTCAGTAGGTCTTACTTCTGAGTAGACATGATTATGGTTGCACTGAAAATTACGCTCAGGGTAGATCGAATGGGAAACTTTGACTAAGTGAAGGGAAGGCTTGGTAATGTCACTGTGCTTATTTTAAAGGTAACTAAGTCTGGATCTATATCTGATTCTGATAATCAAACAAGAGGTAGAAGTGTTTCCAAGCTTTATTCCAAATATCCTGTTTTGACTGTCGGTTTTCCAGGTGGCAACCCCGTGTCTGGCTGCACCATTTCAAACTGCAAAGTTGAGACATATATTTGAATGGTCCTAGATAAAAACAAAGAACGACAATAATAATCCCTGCACACAGAAAGCTAGCATGTCAGGGCTAAACTGGATTCTAGTTGCAGCTTGGCAAGTTTTTTAAGAATACACACCCATCTTTCAGTCTCTCTGTCCCTTCTTCAAAATCCAGCAAAGCTTCCCCAGGATGGTGAGTTAATAAAGAGATCTCGCTGAATGAGTGGTTTTAATTGTAAATGTCACCCAAGTGTGCGCAAGCATTCTTTAATTTCTCTTAGTTGCTAATGACATTCCTATTCCTAGGGGCACGATACATTCATTGCAGGGTTTCCCACCCACCCTGTCTTTCTCACAGAAGAATACTAAGCAGTTGATATATTTTTAATGCCAATTTAATTAATTCTACTGTGACGGCGCTAATTTATTCAGAAAAGCAAACCACAAATTAAATGTGCAGGATACTGTATGGAATAGAATGTCTTTGGTAATCTGGGGTTGATCTAATTTAATGTGGCGCATTAATATTGATTTTTTTTCTATGCCACATTCCGTTCCCCCTCCTTTGCAGACGATGTCCCTGGAATAATTAAAGGATGGTTTCTGAACATCTTTGTTGTTCATAAACATCGATGGATAGACGGGGAACCTGCAGCCACAGATGCGCTTGGAGATTTGGAGCTGGTGCATAGGGATGAGTGAATCTTTCCATTACAATTTTTGGGTCAGTTTCTCATTTTTCCAGTCTCAAGTTCAGTCCTCACATTTCCACATCAGTTGGAGATCCTTTTTTTATCTTGCAAAAAAGTTATCATGAAAATTCACCAGCATTTTATTGCGAATTTCTTCTAATATAAGCATTCTTTTGCATGCAATTCTACCTAATATACACATTTTTGCAAAACATTTTCCTGTAATGTGATGCATTTGGGGGGTATGTCATTTTCACTAATATATGCACTAGTATATACCTGGTTTGAGAACTGTGCCGCATTGTATTGGAGAAACGCAAATTTCAATTGATGGCTGTGTTTTGCTTTGTGTTTTGTATTGGAAAGTGTGGATTAAGTAGGCTTGCCTTTAAATATAAAAGCAAACATAAAAGCTATGCGTGATGTAACTGTTAAAAATCACAAGTAGTCCAATAAGAACAGCAGCAAAAGCAAAAAGAGACAGCGCCAAAGATCAATTTGCTTAGTAGTAGCAGAATCAGAAAAAGCATGTTTAAAATGGAAAGTTTTCAGTTCTTGGCGGAACACAAATAAAAGCAAAGTTAAACGAATCTCTTGAGTGCCACGACAGAAAAAGCTGGATGACCTGAGAGGGACACAAAATCTGAGGACTTGGGTTCATTGATGAAACACTGTACAAAAGACACCTTGATGCAATTATTAATTTGTTACGGTGTTTTATCAATGCCAATGGGTAATGTAGAGTTGAAAAATATGCCAGACAAGTGCAAGGGACTCTTAAGCTATAGCAAAATGTTCAGGCTGGAGTTCATGAGTAGATTTTAGAAATATTCCCAATTCAGTCAGTGTTCAGGAATGTGGAAAGCAGGCAGAGGGAATCCGTGGAACAAGAAAGTAACAGAATGGGAAAATCCGCTCACCCGTGCTTGAATATTCATCTAAATAATCCCATCTCGGGAGGGAACATGTCAATCTATGACCAAATGCCAACAGAGGCAAGGAATGTTTTTGATGAAACCATGTGGATGGCTTAAATAATGAGCAAAGCTGAATACTGAAGGGGGGACGACGCAAGCTTTCTGACACCATTTATGTTGATCCATCAAACCCTGAACATCAGTCAAAATCCATCTGCCAAGCCAACAGAAGAGGGAAAGAACAACCTTTGCTCTCTGAAGGAAGACCACTGCCTGAGACGCTGACCTTATAGCTCAGGCGGTAAAGCATGAAACTCTTAATCTCAAGGTCATGGGTTCAAGCCCCACTTGGGGTGAAAAATCCCTTATTGCAGGGGGTCGGACTAGATGATGCTTGTGGTCCCTTCCAACTCTACAATTTTGTGGTTCTAACATCGGAAGAGCCACAGTCCTCCCCACCTCCTATTTCTTCTTATTCTTTGGCGAGATTGTCTTCCATAAACATGGTTTTAACAATGAGTCCGTAAGTGACTGTGGAGGCCAATTCTGGATCCACACGTCCTTCCACAGAGGGGACATAGGTTTCCAGGCGGGAGTTGATCATGGTGAGGGTTTGCCAAGCATGCCTTCCTCTTAGCACGTTTCTCCCTTGCGTCCTGAGTTCGAGTGACTTCAAAGCCCCTGACACCTTTAGTAAAGGCTGTTCTCCAACTGGAGCACTCGCAGGCCAGTGTTTCCCTGTTGTCAGTGTTTATACTACATTTTTTTTAGATTTGCCTTGAGACAGTCTTTAAACCTCTTTTGTTGACCACCAGCATTACGCTTTCCATTTTAAAGTTCGGAATAGCGTACAGTGGTACCTCAGGTTACATACGCTTCAGGTTACATACGCTTCAGGTTACAGACTCCGCTAACCCAGAAATAGTGCTTCAGGTTAAGAACTTTGCTTCAGGATGAGAACAGAAATCGTGCTCCAGTGGCGCAGCAGTAGCAGGAGGCCCCATTGGCTAAAGTGGTGATTTAGGTTAAGAACAGACCTCCGGAATGAATTAAGTACTTAACCCGGGGTACCACTGTAGTCCACTATAGAAAGGATCAGATGGCAGATTTTGATTGGATGGGTGGCACATTACAGATACAGATTTAGATATTTAAAGCTATACAAGGAATGTGCCAAATGCACTTCTGATGTATAAAGATAATTATATCATTAAGAACTACTCTCTAAGTTCATCCAAACTAAGGATGCAAATACTGACATATGTGTATAGTAAGGTGAATATGACGTGTCGGCATTCATCCGTTTCAGGAGACAAGGAAGGAGTGTGCCTTTGGGGATGAGGTCAAGCTGTTGGATGGTTGCATCTACTGCTGTGGCTATAGAGACTGACATGGGTGGGACATGTTTTGTTGCAGCCGAGGCAGATGAAGGCGTCCAGTTGTGCTGCTGCAGATGCACCATGGCGTTTCTTCTCTCTGCGCTCCTCCCAGCGGTACTCTTAGCTACTTACAATTTCCAGTGCAAGGAACTCTTGCTCTTCAATATTTCATAACTGCAAATTTCCCAATATTGGGGGAATGTCAATGGACACTTTGCTCCGACAGGCGCTGGTAGTTCACAAACAGATTTGCATTCAATTATTGCAGCTTAAACATGCACTGTTTGTTTCTTCTGAGGCTTTCCTCATGTCATTGTGACATGTACTGTAAACAGTATTGATTAATTGGCTGCCTGGCGTGAGTTGCATGCTGCTGATTGGGTGGGTGCATCAGAGCATCCTCATCCGTCCAAAAGCATCAGATTGTTCTGACAATTTTGGAACACCTTCAATTCTGGGCTGCTGCTTGGAGAAACACACTTCAACAGTCTCGTAGGCATCTGTGTAACACATAGCACATTCATACTTGGGACTGGTCCTATTCTGCTATATGAAAACGGAAAATGGGAGGCAATTTCATGTGATGCTAAGCTTTTTGAATTTATTTGTTTTTAATTAGACCAGAAATGTAACTGGGGGGGGGGAGTTTTGTGTTGTGTTATTGATGCACTTTTCAAATGAGAGATTTCCGAGCAGAATTCAAAGTGTTGGTGCTGACCTTTAAAGCCCTAAATGGCCTCGGACCAGTATATCTGAAGGAGCCACCCCATCATTCTGCACGGACACTGTGGTCCAGCGCTGAGGGCCTTCTGGCGGTTCCCTCACTGCAAGAAGCCAAGTTACAGGGAACCAGGCAGAGGGCCTTCTCAGTAGTAGCACCCGTCCTGTGGAATGCCCTCCCAACAGATGTCAAAGAGAACAACAACTACCAGGCTTTTAGAAGACATCTGAAGGCAGCCCTGTCTAGGGAAGCTTTTAATGTTTGATGCATTACTGTATTTTAATATTTTGTTGGAAGCCACCCAGAGTGGCTGGGGAAGCCCAGCCAGATGGGTGGGGTATAAATAATATATTGTTGTTGTTGTTATTTCATAGCTGCGTAATTCATTTGGCACTTCTTTGATTTGCAGTTCAGCAGGCACTTCTTTGATTTGCAGGTCAGCAGGCAGGTTTCAGGCAGTCTGAAAAGGTAAACCGTGTGTTTGCTATGTGTGGATGATTTTGGCAAAGCTGATGGAGCAGAAACCTGTTGCTGGTCCCTGACAGATTTGATGATGCTGTGCTGTTTTTCTGTAACAAGCCGAACAGGACAGTCAAAGCCCTGGCTGGGCAGTGGTAGGTTGTAATGTAGTGGCAGCTCATTCCTGCATCCACAGCCTCACTGCTCATGTCAGCTAGGGCAGAAGGGAAGTCAACTGACTTCAGCACCACTGTTCCTGCCTGGAACAGGCCGGGTTAGGACCTAATGCTATCAAGTGATGGCAGGAGGGTCACCTCAGACCCTTGCTGCCCCTGGAATGCCCCTTGGGGCTTTCTGCATGCTATCACCAGTGGATATTCCTCTAGTGGTATTTTGGTCAGTCAGCCAGCCTTGATTACTAGCCATGATTGCTAGTAATGATTGGTCATTATGGATGCCTGATGATCGTCTTCCAAAGCAACTACTCTATTCCAAACTTAAAAATGGAAAGCGTAATGCTGGTGGTCAACAAAAGAGGTTTAAAGACTGTCTCAGGGCAAATCTTTAAAAAATGTAGTATAAACACTGACAACAGGGAAACACTGGCCTGCGAGCGCTCCAGCTGGAGAACAGCCTTTACCAAAGGTGTCATGGGCTTTGAAGACACTCAAACTCAGGACGCAAGGGAGAAACATGCTAAGAGGAAGGCACGCTTGGCAAATCCACACCATGATCAACTCCTGCCCGGAAACCAATGGAAGGATGTGTGGGTCTAGAATTGGCCTCCACAGTCACTTACGGACTCACTGATAAAACCATGTTTATGGAAGACAATCTTACTCAGCTACGAGTGATCACCAAAGAAGAAAGAAGAAGAAGCTGTGTCTCAACTGTTAGAGGCAGTAATGCTTCTGAATACTTTTGTTGTCATTGGCATCTGTCTTGTCTTGAGAGACAATGGAGCACACCTATGGGGGTGGAGTCAAACGGCTGCATTAGCAGCACCCAAGTGACCTCCCTGGGGCATAAGCCTGGGCAGTGTGTATGAAGGTCCTGGGCTGCCCAGATGACAAGACCTCACTCATGTGGTCCAAAGGAAAGCGGAGCAAGACATTTGGCACCAGCTCACCTGCAGGAGTTGTTGGAAAGGGGCGTACAAGGTGCCACCCAACCATCTTAGGGACTCCACTCTGGATTTGTGTAGAGTTTACTCTTTAGCCTATTCTTCTCCTGAAGATATCCCACAAGGCAGCAGAGGTTGAGGACCAGTGTTTTCCTTCTCCTAGGTGGGCTACCTTCCCAGGTTTGTCAGCCCCTCACTTCTCCCTACAGCAGGTGCAGAAACCCAAGTGGAAAACGCAACATGCAAAGTAGACCTAATGATTTCACGTAACAACTGTAGCAGCTGTATTTGCAGAAGGTGAAGGGGGGCGCTGACAATGAAAGACCTCAGCAGTCTTCCATCGACCGCACACACAGCCTTGAATGATACAAATAGAGAGCAAGGGGAGATAAATAGCTAGTACAAGGTAATCCAGAGAGTTGAAGACAGGGTCAATGCCTCACCAGAATAGAAAATCACCTACCCCATTTCCCTGCTTCTTCTTGCCAACTGAGCTCATGGAAACATACTGGAATACTGCATGGTTTTTTTAAAAAAATATACATATATAATGCCCCAAACTAGCTCTGTTTCTGGGTCTCCTCCTCTTCATTCTTGATTGCAGCTAGATTTTGATCAGAAGCTGAAGTGGCAACTGCCAAAAGTAACTGACAATGGTTTTTTTGGGGGGGGGGGTGTAAGCAGCAAAAGGTCATGAGGCTTTTGAGTGTTTAGACACATTACTGATGTACGGAGAGACCCCACCATTCCTTGCAGATCCGGTGTGATTGAGAATCTTTTGAGCTGCAAACTCATTGCATGCCTCATGTTACGACACATGTGAGCGGGAAGAAAACTGCTTGCCACACTAAACAAACACACTGCACCCCCTAGGGCTGGTTCTAGATTTTAGGTGGCCCATGGCAAGATGCCCCCAGTGGGTCTACTGCCTTCCTACAAGGAAGGCCCATCTCTCAGTAGCAGAGCACAGGGCTTACATGCTACTCTTACTTCTTATTATAAGACTGAGATAAAAAGATATAAGTAAATAAAACGCAATAATGTATTTATAAATAAATATATAAAGATAATGAAGGGGATGGAACGAAGACAAAAGGTGTTAATTTTTCTACTTTGCTCATGTTGGCGCATGAGTTAATGTGGCCCACCCCCGTCATTCAGCCCGGATGCTGAGGTCCAGCGCCGAGGGCCTTCTGGCGGTTCCCTCACTGCGAGAAGTGAGGTTACAGGGAACCAGGCAGAGGGCCTTCTCGGTGGTGGTACCCACCCTGTGGAATGCCATCCCATACGATGTCAAGGAAATAAACAATTATCTTACCTTTAGAAGACATTTGTATCAGGAAGTTTTTAATGTTTGATGCTGTATCTTGTTTTTAATATTCTGTTGGGAGCTGCCCAGAGTGGTTGGGGAAACTCAGCCAGATGGGCGGTGTATAAATAATAAATTTATTGTTATTGTTATCGTTGTTATTGTTATTGTTATTGTTAGCCAGCCCTGGTCCACAGCTACCCTCTGCTAAGTACTAGTTATTTACAGTTTCCTCCTAATTCCTTGTTTTGCTCCATATTAGCTTCAATATGAATAGCTATTTATGATTATATTTCTCCATGAACTGTACTCAGAATTTCTTTCACCACCACAATTTGTCCTTTATAGGGCTACGGCACAGGTTCCTGGGTTCTTGTTTTTTCCTGTGTGTGTTTTCCCTAAAACTAAATAAAAATATATAATTTTTTTTTAAAAAAAGAAAGGAAAATAAATCAGCAGCAGAACTCCCGCTGATTTTATTGGGCCAGGATTGCAGCTACTGCAGTCATCAGCCTAAAAAGGGATATGTGAGAGTAGGAGGGATTGCTAGGAAAACAAAGTCCAAAAGGTCAGAAGGAAAAACACTGAAAATGTGTGCTTCTGAATTCTTGAGAAAGCCAACAGACCCCGCCATGTATTTTGATGCTTTCCCAGACATGATAAGAATAATATGAACACCACCGCTCCACTTGAGAGCTGCCAATCATCTTCCTTATGAAAAGTGCACAGATATAAAGAGCTGTCAATCGTACCTGTTATGGGATGTAAAATACAAATGTCTTGGGGAAAACCAGACAGCCTCTTGTTACCAATCCCTCCGCCCATTACCCGTTTTCTAAAATAAAGCCTAGCTAAGTATGCTACTAGTAAATACACACACTGCACCTTCTGTAACAACAGTCCTCCCACATTTAACAGGCCATAGTTTATTTAATGGCCAAGAAATGAAGAGGAATATTTTCACCTGGTGCCTAAACATCTGTAATGATGGCGAGCCTCACAGGGGAGAGCATTCCACAGATGGGGAGCCACCACAGAAAATGCCCTTTCTTGTGTTGCAACCCTCTGAATCTGTAGGGACTCATACGGGCCACACAGAGAAGGGCCTCCGATGATAAGCATAGGGGCCAGTTCGGTTCGAATGGGGGGAGGCGGTCCTTAATTTACAGGGGCAACACACCCAATGCAACAAAAACGCATTAAAATGATTTTTGTGTTGATCCTCAAATATCATGGGAGGCCGTAGCCCAGTGCCAGAGCACATACAAAAGGTGACACATAATAATTTTCAGTTTTGTCCCTTCTCACCTAGGATTTATCCCTTTGTAGAAGTGGTAAAAGACACACTGAGTCATTAATTTCACCCAAACCCAATTAATTTAATTAAATATCCCACCTCTCCTTCCAAGCTCAAGGTGGTGTCCTCTCCCTTTCTCCCTTCCTAATATATGCTGGCTTTAATCCCCTTCTCAGGCATCGTCACACTTCCTCTTCTGACTTTCCATTCGGCATTCAAATATAAGGGCTGATTAAGCTGTTTTTGATTTGGAGAAGCTGTTCAGTCAGTCAGTCAGTCAATCAATCAATCAATCATCACCTCACTCTTGGGAAGGTTAAAATGAACGAAAGAGTCCTGCATTTCGATACAGGTTCATATGCTGGCATCTTCAGGTAGGGCTGGGAGAGAATGGAGAGAGCTGGGGTTAATGGGCAACGTGGACCAAAGGTCTGACTCAGTGTAAGGCAAATTCCTATGTTCCTAAGGAGACGTGCAACATTTCAGAACTGGCATCCCACACTTCTCTTGTACACCCAATGTTACAACTAAGCTGAGAGTTGGCTCCACCCCACACCAGTAAATGTCACGGTTGTTTGGAGATTTGGACCCAGGTTGGACAGTGTTCTCGAAGCTACCAACATGAGTTTGACCAAACTGCGGGAGGCAGTAGAAGACAGGAGTGCCTGGCGTGCTCTGGTCCATGGGGTCACGAAGAGTTGGACACGACTAAACGACTAAACAACAACAACCACCACACACACACACACACAAAGTTTTTCAATCACATATCCAACATACAACATAAAAACAAGATTCCAAAGAATCTCCTGTCCTCCCCTCCTCCCCCTTTGTGGGTCCTATTGTTAACCGTTTCCTCCTGCATCTTTTATAATAATCCAGATCTTTTATAATAATCCAGATCTATGTCCAAAATTTCACCAATAAACTACAAGCGTTATTCCAATCCTACTAATGATTTTAGCTGTTTACAGTGGTTTTTTAAGATAAATTATAAATTTCCCCCATTCCTTATTTAAAAATTGGTCTTCCTGATTTCTGATTCTTCCGGTCATTTTTGCCATTTAAGCATAACCCATCAACTCAGCCTGCCTTTCTTCTCTGGTAGGGACTTTATCTTCTTTCAATCTCTGGCCCAATAACATCTGCATAGCCATGGTCACATACATAAATAGTCTTTCCTGCTCCATTGGGATTTCAGCACCTTGGACCCAGGTCTTCTTGGCTAGCCTCCTAATTGCGCACAAGAAGAGCCCTGCCCATTTTGGGGCCCCCAAATTTGACACCCCCACCTCTCACTCCATTCTAAATAACAGGTGCAGTGCACCCATGTTTCACTCCCAAGGCTCCATGCCCAGGGTGATGGAACAGGTGGAGCTAACTTCTGTCCACCTCTGTGCCCAACACAAGCAGAACCTGAGACCGAAAGCACTCCCATAAGAACCTAAGACGAACCAGATGGACCAGGCTGATGGCCCATCTGGTCTAGCATCTTCATCTCACAGTGGCCACAGGCTTGCTGTCATCTACTGTACAGTAGACTTGCTTTCCAGTACACCTGTCGAACATGCCTAGGGAAGGTATCTTTCCACCCAGGGTAGTAAACGCAGAGGAAAAGGACTTTAGCTTGGTACCTGCAGTGGCCAGGAAATCCAAGCAGGTGATGGGTATATGGTGATGGGTATAATGACTCGGTCTTTGTCTATGGAGTTTTATTGGCAGGGATACTGGAGTGGCTTGCCGGTTCCTGCTCCAGGTGGGATCACGTTTGGTCAAAACTCTCCACTATGACCTGCCCATCTTGGGTGGCCCTGCACGGCATAGCTCATAGCTTCTCTGAGTTATTCGAGCTCCTTCGCCACGGCAAGGCAGTGCCAACAAAGGCCCGTATAGTCAAAGCTATGGTTTCCCCAGTAGCGAAGTATGGAAGTGAGAGCTGGACCATAAAGAAGGCTGATCGCCAAAGAATTGATGCTTTTGAATTATGGTGCTGGAGGAGACTCTTGAGAGACCCATGGACGGCAAGAAGATCAAACCTATCCATTCTGAAGGAAATCAGCCCTGAGTGTTCACTGGAAGGACAGATCGTGAAGCTGAGGCTCCAAGACTTTGGCTACCTCATGAGAAGAGAAGACTCCCTGGAAAAGACCCTGATGTTGGGAAAGATGGAGGGCGCAAGGAGAAGGGGACGACAGAGGACGAGATGGCTGGACAGTGTTCTCGAAGCTACCAGATGAGTTTGACCAAACTGCCGGAGGCAGTGGAAGACAGGAGTGCCTGGCGTGCTCTGGTCCATGGGGTCACGAAGAGTCGGACACGACTAAACGGCTAAACAACAACAAATAACGACTCGGTAGGCGAGCTAAAGCCTTTGGAAACTGGCCTGTGCGTGGCTGGGGCGTGGGTATGTATGGCTCTGCCAAGGCAGGAGGGGGCGGAGCTAAGGGAAGGGCGGAGGCTCCCGCGAGGTAGAGGGCGTCTCCTCGTCGCTTTCGGCGGCGTGCTTGGCATGAAGGCGCTCCATTCATTCCGAGACAGCCAGCGCGGGCGGCAGCGGCGGAGGGGAAAGGCGCGCCTCGCCGGTGGCCGCGAGAAGGAGGCAGCTAGCAGCTGGCCAGCGCCAATCGTCGGTCCCCGGACAGCTCCCTGGCCATTTAAGCCGTCGGAGCTGCGATTGAAGGAGGAAAGGAAGAAAGGGGAGGGGGAAGGAGACCCCGGACTTCTCCAGCCATAAAGGAAGAGGAGGAGCGAGGAGGGGGGAGCAGCGAGGAGGGTGGGGGGAAAGAGGAGATGGGTCTCCTCTAGCGAGACGGGAAGGCTGCGCTGCGGATCTGACGGTGCCGCAGCTCCGAGAAGGCTCGCCATTGTTACCCCAGTTTGGAGAGCCGAGCCCACTGGCGCGCGCACATACACACACACACCTTCCGGCTGCCTCTGTGTGTCTCTCTCTGCAGGCGCTTCGTCTCTTTCCTGGGCTCTCCCGGGGCTCTGGCTGCTGCCGGAGCTCCACATCCAGGCGGCGTGGCGGCTCTGCTTCGGGGTCCTTCTCCCCCCGCGCCTCTCCTTTCCAATGGTCAGGGGTCCTCTCGCCCAGGGACCGAGCAGCAGCGGCGCCCCGATGAGCTGCCTCTCCCGGCTGTGGCTCTTTGTTTTGCTCCTCAAGGTAAGAGATCGCTCGCCCCAGACACCAGCCATCGCTCCCTGTGCCAGGCTCCTTGGCGCTCTTCCTTTGGCCTGGGTAGGGTGGAAGGAGCTAGGGCAACACGCCTGTGCCCGTTTCTTTCCCCTGTTTGTGTATTTATTGAGAAATCTCGGCAATCCTCCACGGTGTTCCTCTGTCTCTCTCTCTCTCTCTTTTTTCGCCCCCCGAGCTTGGGACTTTTCTGAAGCATGGCTAATAGGAGCTGGCACTCAAGGTCGCTTGGTGGGGATCCGCTTCCCAAGGCAAAATGAGGTCACTTTCAACACCACGAGCATCTCTCTCTCTCTCTCTCTCTCTCTCTCTCTCTCTCTCTCTCTCGGTGTCTGTGTCAGCCAGGAATGGCAGGCAAATGGAGGCAGGGGGCAGCTTGGCTGGTTTGATCACCGGGCTGGTTGTCTGGTTGGTGGTGGAGATGGAGGGCTGGAAAAGGTGGCGGTGCGTTTGGTGATTCGAGGCAAGGTGTGCGTGGGTTGCTTTCCGGGTCTTTGTTGTGGTGCTTCTTCAAGGGAACGTGTTGCATGGCTCTCCTCTGCTCCTGCGACTGGCCTGGAGGAGCCAGGGTGAAGGGGGCTGGGTGAATCTGCATCTCAGGGCTTAATCTGAAGTGGGGTGGTTCAATTGAGTCCCTCCTTGAGTCCCTCCTGGCTCAACCCTGGGGCCAGGGAAAGCCCTAACGAGCATCTGTCTTTGCTTCATTGCTCTTCTTTACAAGTCTGGTGAATTGAAGGGTAGGAAAAGTCCTAAGCTCAGGCGGAGAACACTTGCTTTGCCTGCAGAAGGTCCTGGGTTCAATCCCTGACGTCTCCCAAGTAAGTCTGGGAAATACCCCAGTCTAAAAGCCACTTGACATTTAGTTAGACCAAAAGAGCATCTGATTCAAAAGAAGAGACAACTGGTCTGTCTGCTTCAGGATTGTTGACTCCTGCCTTTGCAAACCTGGGGTCCTCCTGGTGTTGAACCAGGTTGGTGAAAGCTTGTCTACAGGATATCGGATGGAGGTCTTTCTAAACCCTGCCTGGGATTGAACCTGGGAGTTTCTGTATGCAAAACACCTGCTTGACCATATGCAGAGAGAAGTGAGGACAGATAACTTGGCTTTATAGTCCTGGTGAGGTGAAGTGCCTCCTGCTCAATTTGACAGACTGTTTATGGGTGGGGAGCAGGAGTGGGGAATTTCATTCCCTGGAGGCGAGTGAAATTCTTATCAAATTTTGGGGTGCTACCTACTTGCTGTCAGTGTTGTCAGAGGTTCCCTGTCTCTCCCACCCCATTCTTCAGAAACTTAGTTTTGCCATCACCTGTTGCTGCAAGAGCAGAGCCACCATTTTTCTCCTCTCAGAATCCCCTTTGGAATTCTGGGTAGAAGAAAGGGCACCCAGGTGGATCTCCATGGATGAAAAACTAAGTTTAAAAAGAGAATGCCTTGTGGCACTGTGGGTTAAACCACAGAGCCTAGGGCTTGCTGATCAGAAGGTCGGTGGTTCGAATCCCCGCGACGGGGTGAGCTCCCGTTGTTCGGTCCCTGCTCCTGCCAGCCTAGCAGTTCGAAAGCATGAAGTGCAAGTAGATAAATAGGTACTGCTCTGGTGGGAAGGTAAACGGCGTTTCTGTGCGCTGCTCTGGTTCGCCAGAAGCAGCTTAGTCATGCTGGCCACATGACCCGGAAGCTGTACGCCGGCTCCCTCGGCCAGTAAAGCAAGATGAGTGCCGCAACCCCAGAGTCATCTGTGACTGAACCTAATGGTCAGGGGTCCCTTTACCTTTATCTTTAAGGCTCTGTAGCTTTCTGTAAATTTTGCCAGCCCCGGACTCCCCAAATCAGGAGTTTCATTATAACTTCAACACATACACACCATCTTGAGATGAAAGTTGTTCATAGAGATCTCTCAGCTCAGCTCTACATCAGCCTGTGGTTGTAAGAGAAAAGATACCTTGGGACAAATCAGGGGTGAGAATCCTGTGGCCTGGCAGAAACCACCAAGACTCCATCTCTCACCATCCCTGAGCATTGGCCATGCTAGAAGGGGTTGATAGGAGTTGGAGTCTAACAAGCTGTAGGGCCACAAATTCCCCATCCCTGAAATTCGCGATTTTTCTTCATTAGTTTCCAGTATAGATTTTCAGAGTGCTTCAACCCCACCTTCCAGAGTGCCTTAATCAGTTAAAACAAGGCAATCCCTCCCCATGAGCTGTCTAAAAAGACAGGGCACACAAGGAAAAGGGGATGGGGAGGAAGAAGGGGAGAAAGCAAACATTTTAAAAAATAATATAGAGGCCAATATTATTATTTTTAAAAAAAACATACACCATTTCTCCAGCTTGGTGCAAAGAAATTTTAAAAAATTGGGAATCACATCCACACTTGTATCCAACTTACATTAGATTAAATTATATATAAATGGATCAGTGCCAAATATTTGCACCTCTGCTATGTCAAAACAATTCCTTGCTACTTTCCCTCTTTTGGTATATCAAACATTTGTTGGATCAAAAGTTCTCTCCTAATTCCTCAGATATTGGCAAACATGGTGACAGCCCTATCCATATATGTTATTAGGCAATGATGACTGAACGACAATTGCTTTCTCATGAGGCCCATTAGCTTCTGTGTTTTCTGGATTCTGATGTCTTTTTCTCAAGTCACCAACTTACAGCTAGGAAGAGTTTTGAGGGAGAAGGAGCTATCCGTTCAGCACTGCAGACCCAATCTCCATTCATATACTACTGTGCAGAGCAGCTAAGGAGTTTTCCATAGCTAATGGGCTTACACGCTCATACCTGAACACACTCTTTGAAAATAAGCTAAACTGGTTTCAGCGGAACGTACTTCTGCATAATGTGCTTAGGATCAGTCTGTTAGAAGGAGAGAAATATACAGCTTGTGAAACTGCCTTAGACTGAGTCCATCTAGTTTGACATTGTCAACACAGATTGGGAGCGACTCTCCAGGGTCTCAGAAAGGGGTCTTTCCCAGCCCATTCTGGGGATGGAAGCTGGGACCTTTTGCAGACAAAGCATGCACTCTCTACCACTGTGCTAAGGCCCCAGTTCCCCTCAGTCCCATCAACTCTTGTTGATTACTAATTGAACATGCAATTATTCTACATTGTTCTAGCCACTGGGTTTGCTTGCACCCAACTGAGAGCCAATGTCCAGGAAGGAGCCATTGTGTGGACTCAGAGCGGGGACTGGAAACCTGTAATCCTCCAAAGGTTGCTGGATGCCAGCTCCCACTGGCCTCAGACAGCATAGCCAATGATCAGGGATCATTTCCTGACTCAAGTCAATGTTCTGGCTCTTACCTTGAAGGCCCTATGAGATCTATGCCCATCCTACCTTAGGGATTGCCTGTTTCTAAATTATTCTCATCCCCACTCCCATTCCCTCTGCTCATCTGGAGAGGCTCTGCTCCACAATGGCATCTGCTTTGCCTTCCCCGTTTTGTGCAGCTGCCTTGCTTGTTGCCAGATCAAGACTTTTATTGATGCAGGCCTTTCTGAGCCGATCGTTTGGTCTCTTTTATGCTGCTGCTTGTAGAAGAGGAGGAGAGGTTTTAGGTCATGGTGTCCTCTGTGACTGAAATCTTGAGAAATTACTGCTGCTTTGGACATTTTTATTGGAAAAGCTGTTAGTGGATGTTGGGAAGCCCATAGCTGTGTGAGGACTGGCTCAACCTGGGGATCAGGTGGACGTTTTGACATGCTTCTTTCCACAAGTGGGGTGGGGAACCTCAGGCATGAGGGCTAAATGTCACCTTCCAAGCCTCTCCCCAATACTATTCTAAGACCTCATCTCTCACTACTCTGCACTCCCCTCAAATGCTTCTGCCTGGCTGGAATGTGTCCTTGAAATGTGAAAGGAGCTCTTGCTTGATTGATTGCTTGCTTGGATGGATGATGAAGATGTGTGTTCAAAGGAAAGAGTGGCAGCCTTTGCCCCACCCACTTTCCTCTCTTGTCCCACTCACCAATTGCATGCTGCCCCTGGAAAGTTGCTAGTGAAGGAATGTGGCCCCTTGCTGTCGAACAATGGCTGTCAGAGGCATTGGCAATCCACTGCATTAACAGGGCACTGGTCCACCTAGCTCCATATTGTCGACACTGGCTGGCAGTGACTCCAGACTTCAGACCAGGGTATCTCTCAGCTCTACTTAGAGATGTTGAGGGTAGAACCTGAGAGCTTTTCTGTGCAAAGCAGATGCGCTACAGTCTTCTCCAGTGACATGGAATGAGTTTCACTTGTTTTTGGCCACCTTTTTCATCTCAGCCGTTGTCTTTTAGCTTTTATTGCATTGTGGCTCGTTTCGTATTTCAGCTTTTATTATAGTTTATTATTGCTGCTGTTACTGCCTGGGATCTATTCCGGTAATGCGTGACTTAGACATGTTAAAAGTAAAATGATCTGTGAGCTATGAAGCCTTGGCTTCAGATCCTGCCTGAGCCACACTCTAGCTAACCTTAGTCAAGTCCTTCTCTCTGCTTCCAACTAACAATGCAAGAGGACAATAGCAGTGTCTTTCCTGCAAGACTGCTAGAAGTATCACTGAGCTAATGTCCCAGTTCAGCTAAACAGCTAGAACCATGGTTAGATGTGATCTAAAGGGCATGCACTGGTTAACAAACCAGGATATCAAGCTATGATTAAACCCCAGTTTGTTTTAACAAACTAGAGTTAGAATAAGCCACAGTTCCTGGAGTTGGACATAATGGGAAACTGTGGCTCTGTCCATGTGCAGAGCTATGTATGATCAAATGTAAATGGCTGGTCCTGATTTCCCTGGTCCTGAGATGGGTTGCCTCACTGAGTCTGCTCCCTGATGCTCACACATTTCGGAGGGATACCTTCAAGAGAGCACCTACTCACTATAGATGTCCTGATCAATACATCAGTGTTTATACATCAGAAGCTGCTCACATGTAGATGCTTCCCTGGAAGCAACCACATTGAATGCATGACTGTTGAGAGGAGAGGGACATCAGCCAGATGCATGGTCCTGTTTTCCCTCAATATTGCCTAGTCCTACACCCAGGTAACATCTGAATAGACATTGGCGTTTAGTCAAAAGTGGAAGGGTTTCAGTTTATTTATTGATACTTTGCCAAAGATATACAAAAGTTTATACCCAAAGATATAAAAAATTTCACACCCACCCTGTGGAATGCCCTTCCACCAGATGTCAAAGAGGGGGAAAAACCTACCAGACTTTTAGAAGATATCTGAAGGCTGCCCTGTTTAGGGAAGCTTTGAATGTTTAGACTATTGTATTTTAATATTTTGTTGGAAGCCGCCCAGAGGGGATGGGGAAACCCAGCCAGATGGGCGGGGTATAAATATATTATTATTATTATTATTATTATTATTATTATTATTATTATTATTTACTGAAATAAAAGGGATTGTTTATTATAAAAAAGGAACAGAGGCGGAAAGAAAAAAATAAAATAAAAAAGGAAATAAAGGAAAGAAGAGAGAGGGGAAATAAAGAAAGATAAAAAGACTTCCAGTTCTCTGTCCTGCAGCTAAATGTAGTATTTACTCATTAATTTCCAACCATTCTATCTTCTATAAACCCATATTTTTTTCAATCTTCAAATACAAATACTGCAATTTCAAATCTGGATATTACAAGTGGAGGGGTTTCAGACAGGAGTCTCTCCACAAAAGACAAAAGATGTATATGATCTGAAGAGAAACTAGAGTATCAGGCGGGGTCTCTCCCAGCCATACCTGGAGCTGCCGGGGATTGAACCTGGGACCATCTGCATGGAAGGCAGATGCTCTGCCACTGAGCTATGGCCCTTAATGCACGCAACTAACTTAGGACTAATCATTTCAATGGATCGATTCTAACATAGTTGGATACAACCTATTGTCTTTGGGAACCTATTCCCTCCCCTCCAAAAAGCTCCAATCTCTAGGTCAAGTGTGCTGAGCGTTTGAGTATCACATTGTCTGTGCTCACAGCATATTCCCAGTCTCATGGCTGCACCAGTGACACACTGATAGAAGAAAGAGCCAGTGCCATCTATATTACCTTTGCCCCCCTCGCCAGCCCTTTCCAATTACTGCAGAGCCAGATAGAACAGGGTCAGCGTATTTTCTTGACGGATTCATTTCTCTGAGTTCTGCTTAACACTGCAAGCTTGGTTACACACGACATTTTAGTCTGTGAGCCTGTTGGTCCTTCTTCCCCCCTCCACCCCCCCCCCCCAGAGTGCATTTCATACGCTCCACGAAACTTTGCTACAGAGAGAGCTGCCAGCCACCCAGGCTCCGCGCCATTGGCTGTAATTAACATTGCGCTCAGATGACAGCGTTCGGCACATATGCAAAAAAGGAAAAGAAAAGCTAGTGCCCGAGAGTTCCCGATCTCTTCCCCAAGAGAGAACGGTGATGGTCATTTTTCACATGACTAAGCCTTAATCATTAGCGTTGCTTGGAAATGGGTGTGTCCTTTCCTTAAAATCCTGGTCCTGTAAACCTCCGATTCAGCAACACAAGCATGAAACTTGCAGAAAGCAGCTGGCAGCGATGCCAATTTGCATAAAATATTTTTTTTGGGGGGCAGGTAAGACCCACCCTAGGTAATCAATTGCAAGATGTGGCACATGCACCCCATTTGAATGGTACTGTCCATCAACTTTTGGGATTCTCACTCCCCTCAAATACTTTATGGGGGGCAGGGGGTGAAGGGACCTCTGCCCCTAGGAGTTGGCTCCTATGATAGCCGGGAACACTAAAGCCAAGAGAATCTCATCGTGTTGGAGGGAGAAAGCTCTGCTCCACTGGTCTAAATAGGCCTGTGAGTCTGTTTCAGCCAAGTCATATCTATGTGCCCTACTGTCAGGCGTCAGGGAATCTGATCCCCACCCCCACCCCCAGGCAGGCTGCCAGGGATAAATAGACAAGAAAAACTCTTACCAAAGTCATTTATTCAATATTCACAGAGAGAGGCTTAGAAAGGGAGCCACTTGGAGTAATGGCATTGCTCAGAGTAATCTCCACCCCCTTCCCTTCTCAATCGTCAACAGCACCACTCCTATTACGGTGGCTTGCCTCTTTTCTCTCAGTACTCACCGGGTTTTGGGAGAAGGGGTGGTGGTGGTCTGGAATGCTTTCTAATGCTAATGTGTCAACCAGTTGCTCTGGCTCTGCTTCTCCCCTCCTCTTCTCCCATTTTTCCCCAGCTTTGTCCCTCATCTATCTCTGAGCCGTGACCTTCTGCAAACTACTGTTGTAAATCTACACTGTCTTCCTCTTCTCTGTGTGGTGTAGGAGGAGAGGGGGCAGTCTCCACCATGTGGGAATGTTCAGGGATGGAGGAGAGGATATATTGTTTGGTTATAGCCTTTCCAACTTGTGTTAACAAGTTCACAATTTAGCAGAGTAACATCCCCCTTTTTAAACTCACAGCGGAGTAACAACTGTTCTGATATTTACCCCTTATTCCCTCATAAAAGATAAGACACGACACAGTCTTCTATAAAAGTATAAAAAGAGTTTACTCACATTCTGTTCACAATCGGATCCCAGAAGGCAGACTTAGTTTAGAACAGTAACATACACCTGGAAACTATTTCATAAGGAGACAGTCCCTTTGTCCTCTCTTGGCTGAAGAGAGCATCTTTGGCTAAACAGATGTTGCTTCTTTGATGTATGTAGTCAAAGAGAGAGAGATGGCAGCCAGTCCTATGCTTTTGTTACCTGCACAGGTGAGGCCACGCCCACCTCTAGTCACATGCAGAGGAAGTCTGTCCCAGCCCAGAAGGAAACAGGAAGTTTACCTGCTGGCTGGACAAACATTCCTCCCCGTGTGTAAACATGTTCACTCTAGGAATGTTGTACTTGACTGCTCTTGTGTTTCACATCCCACACACCACTCTTCCTCAGTCCAGCCCCTGACACCTACGCTTGACACCAGAACTTTCCCTGAGTGCAGAGCTACATAAGAAGAACCCTGCTGGATGAGGCCAATGGCCCATCTCGTCCAGCATCCTGTTCCTACAGTGGCCAACCAGATACCTGTGGGAAGCCTGAAAGGACTCAGGAGCAACAGCCACTCTCTCCACTGGTATTCAAAGGCATAATGCAGGCATAGGCAAACTTGGCCCTCCAGATGTTTTGCAACTACAACTCCCATCATCCCTGACTACTGGTCCTGTTAGCTAGGGATTATGGGAGTTGTAGTCCCAAAACATCTGGAGGGCCGAGTTGGCCTATGCCTGGCATAATCCCTCTGGCAGTGGAGGTGGAGCTTAGATATCATGGCTAGGAGTCACTGATAGCCTTATTTTCCATGAATTGATCTAATGTTCTAATCTAAAGCCATCTAGGTGGGTGACCATCAGTGCCTCTGATGGGAGCAAATTCCATAGGTTAGCTATGCACTGAGATTAAAATATACTCTGTGTGCAGCATTATGGCCAGGATGGATAAGCCTGTTGCCCTCCAGAGGTTGTGAGAATGCAGTTCCCATCAGCCCCAGGTCTGCCATGTTTGGGAGTCCAACAGCATCTGCACAGCCACAGGTCCCCCTCCTAGCGCAGCAAGCCAGAAGATGATGAGGACAACAGCTTAGTGTTGACTCCGAAGGCTGGGGTGATGGTTTGAAACAGGGATGTTCAAAGAAGCACAAACGCCTCGGCTTCAGTGAAAGCAGCCCTAAGTGGAGCTCCCACAGCTCCCTTCCCTTGAGCATGCTGGCCCAAATTTGGCTTGCACCCAGCTGCTGCCACTCCCTGCTCACTCTGCCAGTCCTTCTCCTGGGGGAGGTGGAAGGAGAAGGAGACGACTTGCTAACAAGGAGAGGGTTGGAAGCAGCAGTGGTGGCGGACATTCCCAGAGGCAGGAACTGATGCCGATTGCCTCTGCTCTGGGGATTCATAGACATGACTCTAAGCCTCCTAATCCCTGGCTGGCAGTGATGCTCCACTTGTCATTTGCTGCTGAGGAGGAGGTAGAGGTCTGGGCTACTTTCCAAAGTTTTCACTTGTGCGGAAACCAAGTGTTCTGTGGCACTCTTGACAGCACCCTGGCAAAATGACAAGTTGTCTAGTTTCCTTCTGTCCTCTGATCCCAGTTGATCCTCCCTCAAACCTCAATAGGCCTCTAAATACCAGTTGTTGGGTCCTGCTTGTGGGGTTTCCATTAGCACCCAGTTGGCCACTGGGAGAACTGGATGCTGGACTTTGATGGGCCTCCAGGCTGATGCAGCAGCCCTGTTATGTGCAGATACCTAGTTACGAGTTACATATTCTACATCACGTTTTATGGGTGCATTTCTGCATAATTTTCTGTCTTTACTCTTCTGGTTTGCCCTTGAGTGCCTGTACAATTAAACACTGTGCACAGTGCAAATTGACTTCAGATAAAATTAAAAGCCAATAAGTCTACATTAAGTAAGTATTTTCAGCACTTGCTAAAAAGGCTTTTTGTTTAGACTAGCCTGTCCAGACACATAGATATTGTGTTTTGATCTCTTTTTGGTTTAATGTTGATTTTAATATGTCTTTCATATGTTTATAACTTCTTCTTCTTAAGTGTTTTTATCAATAATTTAATTTTTTTATAAACCCCTTAGAGTTTTTGTTACTAGGAAGCGGTATATAAATTTTGCTAAATAATTAAATGATGTATCAATGCCAGCTAGCCAGAGACTTAAAACCTATAAAGTATATCATGAGAATAAATAAAATCAGATTGGTCAGGTTCACCAATGGCTTTCTGAAATTAAGTATGTCTTGGCCAGCCTCATAACAAACAGAAGTGAATGAGTGTCAGATGATCACAATGAAACTCAACACATTTGATTGATGGGGCCTTTGGAGAGACCTCAAAGCTCATGGTTGTTGGCTAAACAGCATTTTTGGTACCCACTAAATATTTTCTGAAACGTTGGGCTGAAGGTGTGGCTAGAGCAGTGATGGCCAAACTTGGCCCTTCAGCTGTTTTGGGACCTCAATTCCCATAATCCCTGACCACTGTTCCTGTTAGCTAGGGATGATGGGAATTGTCGTCCCAAAACAGCTGGAGGGCCAAGTTTGGCCATCACTGGGCTAGAGAGACCTATATCATCATTCAGTGGTCCTGTTCTATCTCCTAAATATGCAAAACCCAAAATGATCCCTTCTTCTTTTCACAAAAAAAGGAAAACGCATTACTCTTTCCAACAAATGAAATAAATCCCTTTTGTGTTAGGATTATTGAATTACTTATTTTGTGGTTGAAACAAAATCTTTAAGCAGTGCTTTCCAGCTTGGCAATGGATCTGAAATAAAGTAAAAAAAAAAAGCCCAGAAATGTGCAAATGTAATACCGAAAGCAAGGAGAGAGGCTAATCTCTGTGTGCTGGGAAATGACTTTGTCTTTGAAATGAAGCCAAATGTATGGACTCATTTTTAATGTAGCTGCACATTGCAGTAGTCCATCCGCCCCTATCACCCCTCCACCATGTAACTGTGCATTTCATAAGGAGAGCTTGTTGTACAGGAAGGAGAAAGAATAGCCAGACCAAATTACTGTAGATTGTTTGCAGGTTTCTGAGCACCCAGCTGATGGAAGAGCAGGATATTCATTTGCATCTGCGTCATGGCATTGGCTAGCTGCTCTTGTTGCCAGCCAATATGCACCCCTGCCAGAGACCGCTAGCTGTTGCCTGTGATTTGTGGAGCATGACTATAGGTGGCTTGCTGGGAAGCCAGGACCCCCTCCTGACTAGTATGCCATACCCTCCAAGTTCCCCGAATTTCCAGGGACAGTCCTGGAATTATGAAAGCCATCCCAGCTTCCGATTTGATCCCAGAATGTCCCTGTTTTCCCCACCAGTGCTGCCACTGCTGAGCTCAGGGAAGAGGATGAGCTGATTCTTGTCCCAGGCAGGAGCGATGAAGGAGCTTCTCATTAGCCATCCATGCCTTTCCATGGCTGCCTCTGCCAGCCTTCTCCCTTGGGCAGCTCATAGGGGCTGCTGGAGAGAGGGCAAGGAGCAGGAGAGGCTGCCATTTCCAAGGCCCAGCTCTGTGTGACATACCTGCTCTGAGGGGCCAGGCCGCCCCGGGCGGGAAGAGAGGGGGAGCGCAGCAGAGCGCAAGAAGTCTTGATTTTAAAAATAAACATTTTGTGCATCTGCAACTCATCTTGCCCATTTCTAAAATTTATTTATCGGTGTGTGTGTTTTTCTTTTTGTGAATCTACCAAGAATAAAATACAGTGGTACCTCGGGTTAAGAACTTAATTCATTCTGGAGGTCTGTTCTTAACCTGAAACTGTTCTTAACCTGAGACACCACTTTAGCTAATGGGGCCTCCCGCTGCTGCCATGCGATTTCTGTTCTCATCCTGAAGCAAAGTTCTTAACCTGAGGTACTATTTCTGGGTTAGCGGAGTCTGTAACCTGAAGCACCTGTAACCTGAAACGTCTGTAACCCGAGGTACCATTGTAATATAGAATCAGGATTAAGGTGTTTTCTTAGGACAGTTGAGGGCATGTGATCCATTGGTGTAGTGGTGCCAGCGCTCACCCTTCTTCTGACAGGAAGTGAGGGGACAAAAAACCAGGGGTTGAGGAGGATCAATTTTTCTTGAGGGGAGGAGTGAGAAATGTCCCTATTTTCATCTGAGGAGTGTAAATAACATCAGAATATCCTGCTGCCTCAGGCCAATGGTCCATCCCCAATGCTAACTCATATATTTGGAAATGTTCCTCATGTAACCTGAGAGTACTCATCAGAAAACCAGGATTAGTTGCTGCTCTCCATTGAGAGTATACTGCTGGCAGATGTGAGGCTGGCGCCACATAATGGTGTAGAACATCCCTTATCAGGCCCTTGGAATTAGACTCTCTCCAAGTGAAAAACCTAAGTAAACAACAGAGTCCCGTGATTCCTCTACAAGAGAACAATGCGTCTTCAAGAAGGTTACAGGGCGCTTGTGTGTTTATATGTGTGAGAGCAGCAAATAATGGATTAGCAAATCCTTTCGCAAAAAAGCCTTATGTTTCTGAGAGCACTTCTTTGATTTTGAGCAGGAAATGTAAGCAGAATAACCGAAACAAACAAGAGAAATAATCAAAACAAACATAATGACTCTCAAAGTGTGTGTAGGCATGCATTCCTCATTGTCTTCCCCATCAATCCTGCTTCTGTAGAGCTGTGATGAATACATGGTGGTTTGGACCGGTGGGATCTCTCTGTGAAAAGCCTCTTCAGCTTACGCATGGAGGCTTCCTCACTGTAGACTGTCAAGCATCAGCAGGTAGGTTAGGATGATCTGTGTGAAGCCAGAGGTAGAAATACCTGGCATGGCTCCATTATCCATTCACTTGTTGACTGAAAACTTAAGAATCATTTCGGACCGAGTGCCTTCTGGCAGTTACCACACTGTGAGAAGTAAAGCTACAGGGAACCAGGCAGAGGGCCTTCTCGGTAGTGGCACCCACCCTGTGGTAAAAAAGGTAAAGGACCGATGGACAGTTAAGTCCAGTCAAAGGTGACTATGGGGTTGCGGTGCTCATCTCGCTTTCAGGCTGAGGGAGCCAGCGCTTGTCCACAGACAGCTTTCCAGGTCATGTGGCCAGCAAGACTAAACCGCTTCTGGCACAACAGAACACCGTGATGGAAACCAGAACCCACAGAAATGTTGTTTACCTTCCTGACGCAGCAGTACCTATTTATCTACTTGCACTGGTGTGCTTTCGAACTGCTAGGTTGGCAGAAGCTGGGATGGAGCAACGGGAGCTCACTCCATCGTTAGGATTTGAACTGCCAACCTTCTGATCGGCAAGTGCAAGAGGCTCAGTGGCTTGGACTACAGTGGAATGCCCTCCCAGTGGAATGTCAAGGAGATGAGTAATTATATATCTTTTAGGAGATATCTGAAGGCAGCCCTGTATAGAGAAGCTTTTTAAGGTTTAATGTTTTGCTATATATGCTGGTAGCCACCCAGAGTGGCTGGGGCAACTCAGTCAGATAGGCAGGGTACAAATAATAAATTATTATTATTATTATTATTATTATTATTATTATTATTATTATTATGGCTTTTCTCTATCCAAGCACCTCCCGCCTGGCAGAACTCGTTGGCACCAGGTGAGTTTCTCTGTGGACTACAGCTCTCATAACCATTGCCCATCCTAACTGGGGGTCAATGGGAATTGGGGACCCAGTGTCTGGAGATCCACATCTTCCCCATCCCTGACCTCTACTCTTGCCTATGGCCCCTTCTGCACTATACATCCATAGCAGGATCATACCACTCTAAATTGCTTCCCACAAAGAATCCTGGGAAGCATAGCTTGCTTAGGGTGCTGAGAACTGTTAGGAGATCCCTATTCCTTTCACAGAGCTGCAATTCCCAGAAGTCCCTGGGAAAAGGGGTTGACTGTTAAGCCATTCTGGAAATTGTGTGAACTGCAGAACGTGATGACACCTTACATTTTTATGTATATAAGAAGATATGAAGATTCAATGAAGTCAGGTGCCACTTAGGAACTAAATTGTACCTAGTTTATCCACAATCTAACCAATAGATTATGAACCAATAGGCCAGAGCAGATAAGACAATACTCCCTGACCCCATTACAAGCTTTCTGGCATCCAGGCTTACTTGTGGGTCCCAGGAACTAAGCTCAACCACTGCCCTATCTGCATAGGAGCTGCTTAAGTTGAAACTAGATTGTGCTCTCCTCTATAAACTTAGTGGCACTTTCATTTATTACAGTCTCACAGCTACCATCAGAAATTAGCCCCATGCTTTTCAGCTTTGCTGGCCACTTAAGAGAAAAATAAATCTTTTAAATTATTGCACCCAGTCTTCAAAGTTTCCCTGAAGAGCTTTTGATTCCTTCCCCACTTACCTCTCCCACCCCCATGAGAGCCTTTGCAATGAATTTGTTTAGGTCTTTTTATCAGAGTCTTGAGTGGATTACGTATATTCTCCCCATTAATTGTGCACCGCCACCCCCAACCTTTCTGATAGGCAAATGTGTTCTCCTCTACACCAGAACAAATTGATGGCCCATAAAATAGATACTCGGGCATTATCATTAAGATGATGGGATTTTACATCAAGGTCTCCATGGGTTCTATGCCCATAATCAACAGCAACCGAGGTGCTTTTGCAAAATGCACTGGGATTTAGGCTGCCATATTACCAGTGAGTATCAATAACATCTGGGTACTGTCATTTCAGTCCTTGCATTGCAAGAAACAAAGTGTGTGCATCTCTCATGCAGGTGTGGATAACATTTGGCACTCCAGATGTTTCTGCACTACAGCTACCAACATCTCTGGCCACTGGCCGTGCTTGCTGGGGCTGATGGGACTTGTAGTACAGCCCCAACTGGAGGGCCAAAGGTTCCCCACACCTAATGGTTCTTGGATAAGGTCTAGTAGGATTGTGGCTCCCAAGCTGTTGCTGTGGTTGATACTGTTCAGCAGGAAGCCAGGTTCAGATCCCCACTCAGCCATTGAAGTTACTGGGTGAGTTTCACCTAGCCACTTTCTTTCAATCTAATCTACCTTCCAGGAGGGGGCAAACTGTGTGTGACGTCTTGAGCTGCCTGGAGGAATGGATCAATATGATTTTTTATTTTTTAAATGCTATGTGATCAAACGATCCTTGAAATCAGATACAAGATTCAAAGCACTGGCCTGGTTCGCACTTCATAGCAAGCCAAACTATGGGTTACCAGGAATAGGGGGCTGTGGTGGCTTCTAGGGAGCAGCTTACCCTACTTTGCTTCTCCCTGGTCTTTTGAGCTCATCCCAGCACAGCAGCTAAGCCAAGTGGTGTTGTGGTTAAGCCCTCTCTTCCTTAACTGCAATATGTAGTTAAGAACAAACAAGAACCCAGGGTCTGTCATGGAGAGGAGACCAAATAGAGGCTTCGTAACCAAAACCCAACTTTCACACATAAGAGCCTCATTTAGTCCAATACTCTGTTCTCACAGTGGTTAACCAGATGCCCATGGGAAGTCTAGAAGCAGGATCTGAGTGCAACAACAATCTCTCTGCTTGTGCTGGTCTTCAGAGGCATACTGCCTCTGACAGTTGAGGGAGAACATAGCCACCATCATGACTAGCTTATCAAATGGTTTACGGGGGGGGGGGGGCAAATCCATTTAAATATATATATGTGTGTGTGTGTATAAATTTTCCAAATTACATTTCAAAATATCCATTTAAACAACCTTAAATCATTGACTTTCCTTCTTCTCTTCCCGTGGTTCATTTTGCATACCATACATCCCTGCATATTTTACATGAACTTAACCATTTGCTAATCCATTGTTTCATCCATCAAAGCTTATTTAAACTGTAGGATTTATCTTAATGCTGCCAGCGTTTTTAAATGAACACAGTTTTCACCCATATATTCAGGAAACATTTTCCAGTCTTCTTTAAACGTGCATTCTTCTTGTCTTCTTATTCTATATGTTAAGTCTGGAAGCTGTGCATATTCCATTAGTTTAAGTTGCCATTCTTCTTTGGTTGGGACCTCACTCGTTTTCCATTTTTGGGCTAACGAAACACGGGCCACAGCACCAGCGTACATAAGCAGTCCTTTTTGACACCTGGGAATTTCCCTCAGAATTATCCTCAACAAAAAGAACTCTTTTTTAAAAATGTACTTTAATTCATTATATATCATTTCCCAATACTCTTGTACCCTTTTACAAGTCCACCACATATGATAAAAGCAGAATGCCACTTTTAGTGCCATTGGCAGTTCCTGGTATGGCAAGCCAGGAAAGCCAATAATCATCAGCACCCCCTCCTCTCTCTCATATTTGACAAGGGCCCTAAAGGGACAGGCATGTTGCATCCTCTCTGGGCCTCCAACTACCCAAACTTTGCTAGGGGTGCGGTGCCCATTGTGCAGAGCTCTGTCTGCTAGGGGCCTTGAATGGAGCAGGCCATTAGGGAGTGTGAAAATAATTGGGTCTCTATTGCAGTGCATTCAGCCCAGAAGCAGAATCAGCTGCATACCCCTGGGGTCCCTTGGAGAACCATAGACAGAGGGTGAGGATCATGCCCCTTCCATTTATTCACCGCAAAATTGCGGTGTGTGGTTTTTTGTTGTTGTTGTTTTTTATTTTAAGGGAAAGGCTCCGCAGGTTTTTGCAGAAAAGGAAGTGATTTATAATATGTGTCAGTGGAACACTGTCGTACAGGGAGAAGATTAACATGCATAATTTCAGACGCAACAGTATTTAGAATTCAGAATTGCCCGCTTAATGCAAATGTCCTGACTTAAATACTGTGCTTCGTCTTAATTAGATAAAATAATCCTTCATTGCTTGGGTAGTTCAGTAAATTAGTCGCTGGCCTAACAGCCCCAGAATCGTGATCACACATTACTTAATCCATATGGATTTTGAAAAGGGAGACAAAATGGGAAAGAGACAGATATATTTGCCTGTGACTGAACCCATCAGGTGTCATTTATTAAACTGTATTGTACGACCCAGATATAAAGCCATTGGGGCTGATTGGCAAGGATTGCAAAGGTCTGGCTTGGTGGCCCCTGCCTTGGAAAGGAGGTGGGTACTTAGAGCATCCACACCCAAAAGACCGAACTGCTCATAAGCCTTGCTGTGCTCTCCAGATACTGTGGACGAAAACTCCTGTCATTTCTGACAATTGGCCATGCTGCCTGGGTCTGACAGCTGTAATCCAAAACGTCTGGAGGGCACCAGGTTGGGGAAAGCTTATGATCTGTGAACAATTACAGTAGAAGCCTATGGATTCTCACTCAGAGGTGAGCTCCGCTGTTTTCAATGGAATTTGCTCCCTGTGTAGGATTGGGGGGGGGGAGGACGCAGGTGGCGCTGTGGTCTAAACCATGGAGCCTCGGGCTTGCCGATCGGAAGGTTGGTGGTTTGAATCCCCACAGTGGGGTTAGCTCCCTTGGTTCAGTCCCAGCTCCTGCCAACACTCTGTGAGGTGAGTGGGGCTGAGAGACTTCAGAGAAGTGTGACTAGCCCAAGGTCACCCAGCAGCTGCATGTGGAGGAGCGGAGACGCGAACCCGGTTCACCAGATTACGAGTCTACCGCTCTTAACCACTGCACCACACTGGCCACAGGTTCCCCATCCTTGATCTAGGGGAAATATTCTGGCCCGTAGCCCACAAGGCTCACCCCACAGGGCAGTTTTGAACAGAACTGGGGGCTTCTGGTTCTTGCCTTGGCAGCTCCTGACAGACTTAGAAGTTTAAGTAAGTTCCGTGGATTACAACATCCAAGTTTGTCTGCTTAGGATCAGCCCATTTGTAGAAAGTGTGTCGCCATGGCTTTCCCCCTGATCCATCAGCTGGACCAGTCACTCGTCCTGAGCTCCTTTGAGAAGAGGAGCATTTGAAACTCTAATTGCCCAGTTGGATGTGGTGGATCCTTGCCAGGAAAACAATTTTTTAAAAGTAAAGTATTTTTGCTGCACGAACTGAAACTCCTTTAGCTGCTTCTAGCAGCATTTGCATGGTGTTGCTTCCATTTCAGATGATATCACACGCTCATCTGTGGGTAAACAAAAGACTTCTAGTACCACATGAGACATCTTCGTCTTTTGTTTCCACTCGCTTCCATGCCGAAACCCTCAATTGCTTGTTGGAGGGAAAGGTAACTATTTTACAGGATATCCAGAGCTCTGTAATTTCCTGGTAATGACTGCATAACAATGGGAGCAGAGCACAACCTGCACATCACAAGACTATTATCTAGCACTTGGAATTTAATACGATTCTCTGCTGTTGTGCACTTCAGGTTGATTGGCTCACATGGCAATTCTGAAGCTCCCCCAACCTGTATTGTTAGAAATCATTTCTGAAGTACTCTTCGCTTAATGTACAATCATTCGCATTCATCTTCAAAATGAAATTTAAATGGAAGGTTCTGGCTTTGGCTGGTAAACACTCATTAAAGCTATAACAAGAGTGGTCTGTTTTCATCTTGCTTTTTTTTAAAAAAAAAACATGGTGGAACTTCCAGAGTCCAATAGCGCAGGGGTAGATCAGAATTTCCTGGTAGATCTCTGAGTAGATCTCTAGGTCAGCAAAGATTTCTGACTCGCCACTGTTTTTAACCATAGGAAAAAGACATGTTTTCTTTTTGGCCACCTAAATTAGGTTGCTGGGATGCAGAAGGTTAAGAAGGAACAGAGGTTTTTGTAAATGTGTGATTTCATTTTGGTTCTGGTACTGAAAATAAATTATTAGGCTCAGAAAATGTGCTTGGAGGCACCATGTTCACTTCTAACTATGTCTTTTGCACTTTGCTCTCATCTTGGGACTCTGGCAAATATATATATATAGAGATGATCTAATGAGACTGGTGTCTGTCTACCTCTGCAGTAGTGAGTGAATACTGAAAACTTCATAATGCGGGGATAGGGAACCTGTGGCTCTCCAGATGTTACTGGACTACAACGCCCATAATCCTTGGCCAGTGGCCCAGCTGAACAGCCAGATGGGAGTTAGAGTCCAACAACCTTCAGGAGAAAGGCAGTATACAAATTTAATAAATAAGAACAAGAATTAGTGGCTGGCTGATGAATGCCTGTAATATTTACATTGCCAAAAGCCACATTTTGCAGAAGAACACACGCGAAGCAGTGGAGAACCAGCGGAAATCAAGCATCATAAATAAATTGGCTTATTTTTATGACTTCCTAGAAGTCATGGAAAGCAGCTCTTAATTGCTTATAAACTGGATTTCCTATTAAATAAAAAACTGCAGATGGCGAGCACTTCGTCTGGTTTGGCTGTTCACATGGTCCTCTTCCTTTTCTCATGGGGGTTACGTAACATACGTACCAATTTTATATTTATTTAAAATATTCCTATCCAGCCCATCATCATTGCAGATCCTGGTAACATCTGTTTAGCCCCAACAACACCTGCTATCTGAAAGGTACATTCTGGAAGTTATGTACTGTGATCCATAAATGTCTATAATCCTCTATTAGTTCATTCATACGTGATCCCAAGTATCCCTCTCTGTCCAGTCATAAAGGAGCAGGCTTTGGTGACAGCTCTGATTGCAGAGAGAAGAGGAAGCTCTTGTGTAGAATGGCAATTGTCTTTGGTAGCTGTGCCCAAAGCCCAGAGTTAGGGCAGACTGGCATGAACCCATTCCACCCTCCACCAACATGTTTTGGAGCAGAGTGGATTAAATGAAAACACCTTCAGTTTTAAAAATGAGACTACTTGCAATGGGTTGTTTTGCTTCTGTACAGCCTTCTATCGTATTATGAAAGCCACAGACTAGAAAAAGGTCCTTCAATTTCTTGGGCCTGGGGCCACATCTGTAAATCTAATAAATTGCCATGGGCACTACAAAATGCCTTGGCAAGTACGTGTGCTTGAGAGTGCCATGGTGTCTACTAACTCCTTGTTGCGGACTCCAGGGTTAGAGGAGCGATATGCAAACTAATATTCCTTCTTTTATTACCTATACAGTGGTACCTCTGGTTAAGGACTTAATTCGTTCTGGAGGTCCGTTCTTAACCTGAAACTGTTCTTAATCTGAAACACCACTTTAGCTAATGGGGCCTCCCGCTGCTGCCATGCCACCGCCATGCGATTTCTGTTCTCATCTTGAAGCAAAGTTCTTAACCCGAGGTACTATTTCTGGGTTAGCGGAGTCTGTAACCTGAAGTGACTGTAACCTGAAGCGTCTGTAACCCGAGGTACCACTGTATCTCATGATACAGCAACAAAGGAGTAGAAAACATTTTTTTAAAAAACACCCATTGTGTACTTTTAATTATGATGGAAGTCCCCCACATCCCTCCTTGCATGATGAAACCCGAGCTGCTTTTAATTTCTTCATTGGCACTAGAATGCTTGGGGCCAGAGTTCAAACCAATTGCCGTCATCCAGAACTGACGTTAGGAACTTTGGCTTTTGCAATTTCATCTCTGAATTCTGGCAAATCTCACTTGGGAGCTGCACTCACTCTGCAAGGTGCTCATTGCCATTGTCAAGGAGGGCACACACAATGTGCGAGGCATCGTGGCACATTTATAAGATCCAGGGGGGCCTTGAACTGGGAGACTCTCGTGGTACCAGGAACCACATGATGGATTCTAACTGTTGTTGTTGTTGTTGTTTAGTCGTTTAGTCGTTTCCAACTCTTCAAGGCGAAGCACAGTCAAGGAAAGCTCAAAGCAAGGTCAATGAGGGATGTCGCCTGGAGAGAGTCCTGAGGGCCAGATAGAGAGGCTTGGATGGATGCATTTGGCCCCTGGGTATAAGGCTCCCATTCCCTGATCTAAGCCACTGGGAAGGAGAAGGCTGTCTGCTCTGTGTTGCAATTCAGCACTAACATTGTGGACAGTCAGAGGGTTTGAGTGTAGCTGCTCGTTTAGCAGGAGCCAGATGTAGGATGCCAACAGGGCTCCTTGATCTAAGCATCTGGGTGCTGAGGTGTAGGCCAAGTTCTTAGAATGCCACCAGTCCCTGCATATCGGCTTCCCTGCTTCCTGGCTGGGTTCCCAAACTGCCAGCTCGTGACAGCAGTTCAAAACAAGTGACAACTTAAAAACAAAACAAGGAAACTTGAAAGGCAGGTAGAACATGCAGAACTCTCGGAATTAATCGGAACAGTGTGCTAGAAGATCCCTGTAAACAAAAGAGTAGCGTCGTGCCCATCACAGACCTTGAATCTTAACAGTTTGCAGAACAGGAGAGAAATGTGTGTAACAGCAATATCAAAGCCCAAGACGTATATGCTGTCATGTCTACAATTTAAGCTTTTTGCCGGGGTTTCGTGTGTGCATATTTCCAACCTCTGGAAGAGAATGCAATGCTTTCAGAAAAAGAGCCATAATTATCCACCCGCTGCCACCACGCACCCGAGGATTTGCGGCCTTGATGTAATTCTTCCTCCTGCTTGTTAATAGAACTCAGCGTCGAGCAAGCACATGTGATGCGCGATCTGCTTTTCATTTTAAAATAAATGGGGGCGAGGGGGTGGCAGAGATGGGTAGCTTCTTATCTTTGCAGCCGGGCAGGAGCTGTAATGGAAGGTGTTATTCATGAGTGCCGCCTCATGGGGAGATAAATGCTAAAATGATATTTGCCAACGGCAGCAAGGGTATTATAGATTGGCTTCATCAGAGAAGAGGTCCAACAGGCAGGGAGGGGAACCTTTCTTATTAAGGAATTGCTGTCCGCTGGTCAGATATTTATGGGAGGCAGGTTTCAGCTGTTGGGCTAGGCTTTGCTAGACCAGAACAATGGAAAGCCTTCTTCAACAGGAAAGCAGAAGGAAACAAACAGGGGGTTGCCGGGAAGGCACTGGCAGTGATTATTATTATTATTTATTAAATTTTTATACCACCCTTCAGCCGAAAATCCCCCTTGTTCCTGATGCCAATCTTCACTCACTCCTTGTCCCCTGGTGCGGCAGGTGCTATTTTGTGGTCACTTTCTAGTAATTGTTCACAACATAAGAACACAAAAAGAAAGGAGCAGAATACATAATGAAACAAAAGCAAACAAACCAATAACCCTGCTCCCACAACACATTTAAAAGGTCATAGAATGTTAACCAGCCAAATGCCTGATTGTTGTTGTTTAGTCGTTTAGTCGTGTCCGACTCTTCGTGACCCCATGGACCAGAGCACACCAGGCACTCCTGTCTTCCACTGCCTCCCACAGTTTGGTCAAACTCATGTTAGTAGCTTCGAGAACACTGTCTAACCATCTCGTCCTCTGTCTTCTCCTTCTCCTTGTGCCCTCAATCTTTCCCAACATCAGGGTCTTTTCCAGGGAGTCTTCTCTTCTCATGAGGTGGCCAAAGTCTTGGAGTCTCAGCTTCAGGATCTGTCCTTCCAGTGAGCACTCAGGGCTGATTTCCTTAAGAATGGAGAGGTTTGATCTTCTTGCAGTCCATGGGACTCTCAAGAGTCTCTTCCAGCACCATAATTCAAAAGCATCAATTCTTCAGCGATCAGCCTTCTTTATGGTCCAGCTCTCACTTTCACACATCACTACTGGGGAAACCATAGCTTTAACTATACAGACCTTTGTCGGCAAGGTGATGTCTCTGCTTTCTAGGTTTGTCATTGCTTTTCTCCCAAGAATTTTAATGTCATGACTGCTGTCACCATCTGCAGTGATCATGGAGCCCAAGAAAGCAAAATCTCTCAGTGCCTCCATTTCTTCCCTTTCTATTTGCCAGGAGGTGATGGGACCAGTGGCCATGATCTTATTTTTTTTTTCATGTTGAGCTTCAGACCATATTTTGTGCTCTCCTCTTACTCCTAGTGCCTAAAGAGTTCTAAGATCTTCCCAAAGTCAGGCATCTCCTTGCCCCACAAGGGCTGGCATGTGTGTGCAAAAATTTGGCCTTGCACAGGGTCCATAGTGCCCAAGTCCACCACTGCATGATGGGGCCCAGCAAAACAAGATGGAACCCTGCCTCCCAGGGGACAATGCCACCTAGCCAGGTGCTTGCACTGCAGCCGAGTGCCAGCTATGTGTGCAAGAAAACTCCTTGAAGACGAAAGGGCAGCGGGTGGAATTGGCTGCTAGATAGCAGCCCTAGACAAATACTGGCGTGGCTGGAGGGAAGATAATCACAAACGCGGATTGCATTTATTTATGAGGACGGTGCTTTGGCTGGGGCGGAAGATGGAACAAAGCTCCTTCCTCCATGGAATGCCTTTCCAATTTTGCAGTGTTTGCCTCCTTCTGACTTTGCCCTTTGCAAAGATCCAAGCCATCCTCCTCCAGTGACCCAACAATAATAGGCAATTAACTCTCCTTCCCACTCTTTAATCATTCCGGTGCTTTACATGTGGCAGCTGTTGCTGTTGCTGTTGCTGTTGCTGTTGCTGTGTGTGTGTGTGGTGCAGTGGCAAACACTCAGGGAGAGAATGCAAACATTATCAGCCGGGTCAGTGGAGTCGCCTTGGAGAGGGGGCTTAGTGCTTTGCGGGATTGGGGCCTTCGCAGAACTTGAGTGGAAACATATTGAGACCTGGAGAGCAGGGAGGCAGCGCCAAACAACTCCGCCCTTCCATTTCTGCTGCAAGTGCTTCCCAAATCCCCACCCTGCTGGCAAAACAAACAAACAAATAAATCTCATTTTGCCTGTGAAGCTGCTGGGCCTGCCTTTGATGTGTGTCTAATTCCTGCTTCTTTCCCCTTCACACTCATTTCCCCCCTGTTTCTTCCTGATTGCTGTGGACAAAGAGAACAGCAGAAGACCATTTAGCACATTTGTCAGAGAAGAGTCCTCAAGGGGCTTGGGAGGGGGAATGAACCCAAGTGCAATTTTCTCCCCTTTTGTTTTTCAAACCCTTCTGTACACAAGTAATTGCTTTGCCATTGACTAGATTGCCCCATTCTTCCTTGTGGTGGAGAAGATAGATGGATTTCTGGTGGTTTAAGCATCAGAGAGGAGTTTCTCCAGAGAGTGGAGTTAAAGTCCTAGACATTCTGCAATGCTCTGATCTCTTGTGGAAATGCCCAAAGTGAAACAACCATGCATAAGCATCAGAAACAACATTATGTGTGCCCTTGCTGGGTTGAAGCAAGGGACTCTCTATTCCAGGGGTCCCCAAACTAAGGCCCACGGGCTGGATACCCCTGACACCCACTGCCACTGCCCACTCTTACCGCCACTGCGCTGCACAGCTGCCCACTTCCAGGTCAGAGGAGCACCAGAAATAGCTTGTGCGCATGCGCAAGCGTTATTTCTGGTCCATGTATGGGCATGCGCTCCCCACCCTCTGGCCCGCCACGCGATTGGCGCTGGAGATACCGACCCGACGTGCAGTAAGTTTGCTGACCCCTTCTCTATACCAACCCTCCTGCTTTCGCTTCATCTGCTGGATGCTCTTGGGAAGCTCATAAGCATGGGGCCAGCCCACCCATGAGGCAAAGTAAGGTGACTGCCTCAGGCAGCAGGATCTGCAGGGGCAGAAGGTCTGGCCTCCAAGGAATACATTGCCTGCCGCTGTGGCAGCAGCAGTGGCACAGTCCTTGGAGGTCAAATCTGCCCAAGCTGAGCTGATGCTAGAAGGATAGTCAATAAATCCTTAGTCTTTGTATCAGGCTTTAGGCCTTCAAAGAGGGGCAATAAGCACGACAGGGGTAAGAAATCCAATCTAAAGATTTTTTGTTTTATTTTAACCACTGCAAACCTCAGAGTTTCATATTTTTTTAACCTGCATTTTGCTTTCTCCATTATTATTATTTTCCTGATGGGTAGCCCTTTTAGTCTCTCGTACAAACAACAGAAGAAGCTTAAAAACTAAGCAGTTTATTATGGCATAAGCTTTTGCAGACTTAAGTGCTTCGAAGTCTGATGAACTGGGCTCAACTCCACAAAATATTGCCTACCATCATACATTCGATAAAGAGTCTTTAAGGTACCACAAGCCAGTTTGTCATTTATTATTATTATTATTCTGGTTACATTGCCTTATTTGTTTGCTTTGCTTATTTTACTAACCCTCTTGAGGCTCACGTGAAAGGCGAGATACTGTATACGTTCCCTTAAATTCATTCTTATTCATCGTATGCAAACATCGCATATTCCTAATGGCAGCTAATGATGTCGAACATGAAAAGGGAAACTTGCAGCATAATGATGTCAGGACAACTAGGCAATTAGCGCTACCCTGTGCTTGACTGCAGGCTGCCATTTTCCAATGTGCCTCTCTGGGTTTGCCTATTCCGCTCCCTTCTCCTTTGTATTGATATGGGGGCACCCCAGCCTTTGAGCGGAAAGAGCTCTCAGCGCTCTCAACACATATTCCACATTTCATTGCCTTGGAATGAAGGTCACTGGAGGCTTCTAGCGCCTTTGTGATGTATGGGGTTCTTTTTTTTTAACACATCTATACAGGCTGCACATAAGATAGATGATTCACAGCATTAATACTCCAACACATCTTTGACACACACCCCCATTAGGTTTTGTTGGGGGGAAGGGTCAGCAAAGCTACACTTGGATTCTTGCAAAGAGCAAATTGGGTCTCTTCCAGTTCTGGCGCAAGACAAGACTATCTTTCATATCCCCCCCTCAGTGGCATGTGTGTGGCATGCGCACAGCGCTGCCCCCCTCAATTGTGGGGGCAAGCCAGCACACTTGTCGACCTACGGCACACTGTCAGTGAATGAGTCTAAGGAATTTAGTGTCTACATGTACTTGTATGACACTTGGTGCTCTATAAATAAAATGTGGCAATGATAGGTGGTCCTGTTTACTGCTGGGTTCAGTTTGCTCCTGAAGGAAAATGCAGTCCGTCATGTCTGGAAATGGAACCAATTGTGACAACAGTTTTAGAATGACAAAGGCGATTGTATTAGCCAGACTCAAAAGAGAGAGAGAGAGAGAGAGAGAGAGAGAGAGAGAGAGAGAGGGAGGTTTAATATTTTTCTGTACAGTGGTACCTCGGGTTACAGACGTTTTAGGTTACAGACGCTTCAGGTTACATACTCCGCTAACCCAGAATTAGTACCTCGGGTTAAGAACTTTGCTTCAGGATGAGAACAGAAATCGTGCGGCGACAGCGGGAGGCCCCATTAGCTAAAGTGGTACTTCAGGTTAAGAACAGTTTCTGGTTAAGAACAGGCCAACAGAACAAATTAAGTTCTTAACCCGAGGTACAACTGTATAGTATATTGTAGTGGCTTAAGGATTCTGTGGAGAAGAGGTTTAGTTATATACAGTACTAGAAATCTATGTATGAAAGCTGAGATAAGAAAATTATTTCATACAAGCAAGTTATATATATATAGTTGTGTTTGTATTGCATGTTATGCTTGGCTTAAGTTGTTACCTGCCCTGAAACACCGGAATGGCAGGATATGAGTTTGTTGGGGTAAGAGAGGGGAGATCATCCTTTCGAAGAAGCAGAAATGCTTATGATGATGGATGGAACAAACTCCTTAGTGCTCCACTGAATACAACCTTTCAATTTCTTTCTTCTTCTTTTTAAGAGCTGCAATTTCTCCAAGATTCTTCTAAGGGCAGACAAGCCCACAGAAAGAGCTACACCAGTCAACATGTATTCCATTGGCTGTCAAAATAATCACGCTGTCATGCCTCCATTGTAAAAATGTCCCTCAATCACTAAACTGATATTTCCTGTGTATTGTCTAAAGTTCAACCGCAACTGTGTTAGCAGGGGGCAAATCTACCTTGGTGTCATAGGTGCCAACTCCCCGGGGCCCTGGGTGCCTGAGCACTCACAAAATTCCCCATGAAGGGGCCGGGCACCCACAAATTTCAGTGCCAGGGCCATGCATACTGCATGCCACCCACGGTTGTGGGGCCAAGCTGGATTTCAGGCAGGCCACTTTCCCATCATCAGCTACCTATTCCTTTCTTATCTGGAGGTGCTGAGGATTGCAAAGCGTGCTTGAACGTCAGAAGCATCTACCTGATGGACCAAAGGTCCATCTAATCCAGCATTCTGTTCACATGGTGTCCAACCAAATATCTCTTGGAAGCCCACAAGGACACGAACACAATAGGACATGCACTTTGCCACTGAGCTATAGCCTATCTGCCCCCCAATAAATGTCAGTTATTGCAGCAGAACATTGTTGGCCAATGATGTTGTCATTCAGTTGTTAAATGTGTTGAACATGAGTTGATGGAAGTTGGAGTTCAGCAACATCTGGAGAGTACTATGTTGACTACCCTTGTGCCAGAACCTTACCTCCTTTTGCTTTCACAATCTGACTACTCCAATGTCTGAACCCAAGCAACTGTTCGGTCCCATTGTATTACTATCTAGCCAAGATTCTGTTTCCTCTAATTAGCTGAAGCCAAACGCATGAAGTCTTCTACAATGTCCTTTTGCTTTCAGCACGAGTGCTTTCCTGAATAAGAATGCACAAGGTTTGCGCTTTTAATTAGCAGAATAAAATGCAGTCCTCCCTCTTCATGCTTTCATCCAGACTATGGTAACCTTTTCCTTCCATCTGTTGCTTATCAAATCCCAGGCGTAGCGGTGGCGGAATTTCCACATACATCAGTTCTGCATCAGGTAATGAGTTGGGTTAATGACCTTGATTTCTCGGGAGCAAAATGGAGACTTTTGCCATCGCAGTGGGTAATTAGGAACCTCAGCTGTTCTACGTGGGATGAGCTTGAACTGACAAGGAATCGGAGCTGACGAAGAAGTAATTACACTTCAGTGCATCAAAAGAGCAATGCTGTGGGCTCTAATTATGTTCTGCCATGAGTTGTTGATACTTCTCATTTTATTTTGTGGTTGCTTCTAACTTCATTATCTTTAGCTGAAGTAGGGAGGATGGAAGGTGGGGATGCCAAGAAAAACACATCTAGTGTTGTTATGCTGAACTGGTGTTTCTGGCATTCTTAGCAAAATCTTCACAGGATGTTAAAGGATTGGTTTGCTACCTGTCATGAATCCCCTTCAGGCATTTGCCTGAACACAGGAGGGTTAAAAGTGAATAGAAGGCCAGAGCCTTAAACAAAGCTTTTGGATAGAGATGCAGGCAAAGTTCTTTGAGCTTCAGGGGGCTTGTGAAGCTCACCTAAAATAGAAAGGGTGAACTTTACAGGCTCCCGAATTCTTCTCTGGATTGGATTCATATCTGACCTGGAGAAGAATTCCTGGCTTTCTCTCCAGCTATTCCCTCCCACCCAACTACCTTTGTCTTAGGCTTGATACAACGGTGTGCTTCTTCTGTTCTTAGACTGTTTGCCTTTTGGTAGGCCTATTAAGGCAGTGTTAGACCCAAAGGCTCTTGTGGCGGGTCATAAAGGCACTATACACCTGAACTGTCTGATGTTCTGCTCAGGGTAAAGATGTGCGTCTTCATCATTCTCTGAAAGCTGAATAGTGAAGAAGCTAGATGTGTCTCTGTGGAGAAAGAGCTCTGCAATTTAGGGGCCACCATAGGGAATGCCCTCTCCTCCGCCGCCACTACCCTAAACTTCTGAGGGTGGTGGAACTACCAAGAGGGCTTCCTCTGCTGATCTTAACACTCAGGAAGGTCTGTAGGGAAAGAGGTGGTCTTTCAGGTATTTGTGGCCTGAGTCAGTTAAAACTTTAAACAATAATGTGGGCTCCTTGAATTGATGGAGTTACTCTCCTTTTTCACTGAGGTCAGTGGTGGTTCTGACTGTCTTGTCCTCCCTTAGAAGCACCCTCTGTCCTCCATTCAGATTCAGGACCAGGTGACTATGTCCAGGCAGCCAAAAGGAGAAGACAGTTCCTGCCACACAGTTCTTCCCTTGGACAGCTTTCCTTAGGCATAGGCAGGGGTGGGGGGATATGGACACCTGCACTCTTCTTTGAGGATCAGGATCAGGATCTGAAACAGAAGCTTTCCCACCTCTTCCACTTGACAGCCAGGAAACTGGCTTTCCCCTGTATGGCTGTTGTTTTTACATCCATAAAGTTTATTACATGTGCATTCCTTCTGCTTGATTTATGGAGGGATGTTAGTGGAAGCCAGAGGAGGGTACAAAGAGGTGTCATTAACTTTTACTGCAGCTCATTATGGACAAGCCACAAGCCATGCTGTCTGGAGTGTCCCTCAAGGACTGTTAGAGGAAGAGTGTGTTTTTTTGTGCGTCTGGGATGGGGGCAATCTGTTTGTAAAGGCAGCCAGTATCAAACAGGTTCTTGTCTATAACAAGAATGCCAGCTTTTCAACCAGCCGCTGTAGCTGTGCCTTTAAGTGTGCCTCAGTGTCCAGACTTTATGAAGTGACCAATGTTCCTCTCCATGCTGTGGAAAGCTTCACCTGCTGATTTGGATATGATTTTGCCCAGAGCTGTAATTCCTGGAGTGGTTTCACCATCAGCTCCTCTTCACAGGCAACTCTCACTGAGAGCCAGTGTGGTGTAGTGGTTAAGAGCGTAGTCTCGTAATCTGGTGAACCGGGTTCGCGTCTCCGCTCCTCCACATGCAGCTGCTGGGTGACCTTGGGCTAGTCACACTTCTTTGAAGTCTCTCAACCTCACTCACCTCACAGAGTGTTTGTTGTGGGGGAGGAAGGGAAAGGAGATTGTTAGCCACTTTGAGACTCCTCAGGGTAGTGATAAAGCCGGATATCAAATCCAAACTCTTCTTCACTAAGACATAGCTGTCAACGTTCCCCATTTTTAAAGGGAAATTCCCTTATTCCGAGTAGGATTCCTCGCAAGAAAAGGGAGAAGTTGACAGCTATTCTCTAAGAATTAGGGGCATCAGGGGCCTCCTAAGAACTCTCAGCACGTTTAACAAACTACAGCTCCCAGAATTCTTTGGGGGAAAGCTATTACTGTTTAAAGTGGCATCATAGCACTTAAAACGTGTGGTGCGAACATGTCGAGAGCCAAGTCAGCAAGTTTTATTTAATGCAGGATGAGGTACCATGCTACTCAATTAAACATTCTACTGGGGAGAATATTCCCAGTGTGCAGTCACCCTTATCTGTGCTGCAGCTGTCAGACTTTTGAGTTACAGGTGCCTCTGCACTGATAACAGCCAATTACATTTTATTGTCTCTGTTAAGGTATGACAGCTCACCTGAATTACAGCTCTGCAATTGGGCGATGAGTACCCTTTTAATGTAAAGCAGGCTGGTTTGATGGATCTTGTGGAGATTGATTAAACGGTGAGCCTTGATAAGGAGTCAGGGTTGCTGTGAGCTAATCAGACACAGGAGAACTTTGCCTTTCATTCCCCTTGAAAGCATTAATCACATGGAAATGATTCATAAAGTAGCGAACGCCAAAAAAAATACAGTTGGTGCAGTGTCATAGCTTAAAAGCTGAGATGCGATCCAGGAAGCCCCTCATTCAAATACCAGGTAAGTCATCAATCTTTTAGTCCTTTTGTAAAAGACATCTCATATTCGATGGCGTTCGAATGGCTGAGTGTGACAAATCACATCGGAATCACAGCGCAGTATTAGTGTGTGTGCGCACGCACACACACATACTCCTTTCCCCCCCTTTTTTTGGTCTTTATCCAAACCAATCTGCTCACGTTTTCAACCCAAAGTGAAAACAGAACAAGCAGCTGAAAACTGGCAGTGCATAAAATGTACATAGCCTTCAAACTCAATTGTGCTCAGATTGAATGCCGACTGGCTCCTTCTAACTCGGGAGAAAACGGGCTTCCACGCTTTCTCTTTTATTGGATGCATCTCCACCTGCCACTCAAGATGAAACTCTGTGTATAGAAATGAAATATCATTATTGTCATTAGGACAATTTTGTTTGCCACTATAACAAGGTAGTTGGGGTGGGAAGACAACAGCGCCAAATTATATTAAGAGATGGTTGAAGAAAGCAATCCAAATAGCTGTTGAGAAACATTTTTGCAAAAACAAAAGAGCCCACCCATCTCTTTATGCTTTCTGATGGTGTAATTAGAGGAGGGTTTTTTGTTCCTCTGTTCCTTTCTCTCTCTCATATATTGCATGCCACCCCAATCTCTGAACACTGCAAGATTCCAGGGGTTCCAGGTGCTTACCCAAGGTTCATATTTCCTTTTGGAAATGAGGCACAGAGGAGACTGTGGTGTCTTTAGGATATAGGGTTTATTTACACATATTTACAACCTGAGCCTACAGTGATGGGGTTCACAGCATTAGTGCCCCAAGAGTGCTTTGCTTCTCCCATAGCCTTAACTTCAAACAGAAAACCAACAGTTCTCAGTCTGTCTTGGTTCCCAGTTCGCTGCATTGCTTCTAGCCCATATCACTCCAACTCTCTGCTCTTAACTCTGCCTCCATCTTTCTAACTACCTGCAAGTTGAGAGAGGGGACCCTACCCATCTGCGTCTCCCACAGTGCCCCTTCCTTTGTTCTCTTTAATGGCCCATCACCCAGGCTATTGCCTCACCCGAGGGCTAGCCTGGCTATTCCAAGAATAAGAAGCATTGATTAAATTCTAACACTTTCTGATCTTGGAGTTCTTGGTCATGCTGGACTGTCAAGAGTCTTTTGGGAATCAGTCCCAGGGAGACACCTCTTTCAGTTCATTCTGTAGGTTGATTTCACCCATAGAAACCAAGGTTGACATCAGTGGCAACACTACCAAGAAGATATCACCTACCTATTGTAGTGCCCAGGATGGCTGATATTGTGGAAGGTGGTCTTCTTGGGCAAGCCTATTCTAGCCCTGGGTGTATGCTGCATGAACGTGTGTGTTTGTGTACATTGTGGGCTGAACGTATGGCAAATGCAAATGCATCTACTTTGGCCACGCCCACTTTTGTTCTTGCCACACCTATCATTGGCATGTTCGCTCAGAGGGCATGGAGGTATTGGGCTGAAAAACATTCCGCACACCTAGCCTACTAGGAGAGGTTGGTTGTTTGTTCACACAACAACTTTTCTCCAATTCAAGGTTATTTTCCCTCTATTCTAAAGTAGCCATCAAACTTTCTCCTATGTAAAAGCAATTTTAGAGGTTCCTCCTTCACAGGGTGTGGATTATCATGTCTCTGCTCCTCCCCATTCCATCAACCTCTGTTCTCCTGGCCATAGTTCAGAGGTGGGGAACCTGTGCCCCTCCATATATTGTTGGACTACAATTCCCATCATCCCTGACCATGGGCCACGCTGGCTGGGCTGGTGGGATTTGGAGTCCAACAACGTGTTGAGGAACGGAGGTTTCCAGACTCAGCCATAGCCTCATAAATTGGCTTGAATAAGGAGTTAAATGGGGACCATAATCTGTCCATTGTCCACTAGCTATGCTTTCCCTTGAGGTCAAAGGCATGTAGTGTCAACAAAAAAGAAAGGCCCATCACAGATATAATCTTTTGAATGCTAAAGACCTCCAGATACAGTGTTAGTGAATTCCATGTGACACAGAAAAACCAAGAGTGTGGTTCTAGTTGCTTGAGATTGTCATTCTGGGATTAAATGCAAGTTTAAATGAAAACAAAGCTAGCTCTTCTGATGTCCAATGCCCCAATTACTGATGAAAGAGCTAAAGCTCTGCTAATTCTTTTCTTGCCACAAATCTCCATGATATCTCACCTCTGTGTGTTTTTCTGCTTATGCAGTACAACCCACTGTATGTTTCCACAAAAGTAAGTCATGCTGTGCACAACTGGACTCCAACCCCCACCCTCCCCTGGAAATATGCATAGCATTTTAGCCTCATTTGCATGTATATGAAAACTAAAATGCACAATCCCTTGCATATTTACTTCTGAGTAAATCCCACTGAACGTCTGAGTAAAGATAGGTAGGATTACATGGTAAATTGCTCAAAATGATCTGCATTTATCTTTCTCCTTGACTCTAATCTTCCTTCTAGTAATATACAGATAGACAGTGTGGAGTCTTCATAGCTATCAGCTGAAAGAAAGCTATTCCTGTTATCTTCCCTTGTCTATGCGGAAATAAATTTGACTCTCAGTCTCATATAGAAAATATATGATCTTTTAAGAATGCTTTATATCAGGCATTCAGGAGCACTGACCCCTGATCAGCCATTGGTTCTGCTATCCAAAAGCACAGATACAGCAGTCCTTCAACAGTGAGTGGCATAAATCACACCCAGAGACATTGGATCATGGATGAACCATTGATCTGTGCTGGAAGGACATGGATATAACACTAACATGAGCCATGTGATCCTTCAACAAGGATTACTCAATAGCTATTGATCCTGTGGCTTTCAGTGGGTTTGTTGCATGCCAAGGATATAGCACTGATATTTTATGGGCAGACTAAACTCATGGCAACAAACTCACATGGTTGAGCAGCTACCTATTTGGAAGTGAAGCAGAGTCATCAAAAATTAAGGTACTGGTGATTACATATTTGGGGAAAACCCTGGATATGTGGAAAAATATATATTTCAATTAAATGAGCAAGCAACATCTTTTTAAAAAGACGTTCTTCCTTTCATATAAATGAGAATAGGCACTCCTTGCTCAAATGCTACTGTTTTAACCAATCAATCAGCTAAAATGTATATGGTTTACTGACTTAGATCAGGTGCCAACATTAATTGCAGGATCCAATTTTTCAGTGCACAGAAACTGGGTTCATTGTTTTAGGCTTTTGCTTTGCTTTTGATTACAGAGTAGTATAAATAATCTGGAGTAACCTTTGCTGGATTGACTCAACTGAAATACTTGAGTCAAAGCAGCATGGCGGGGGCGCTTCTCTCCAGAGAGCTGCTGGCTGGGGATTGTGACTGATAAGTCTTTAGATGATGCAATGGAAGGGTGTTGATCTTTTCAAGGCCCCTGATTGAAAGACGTGGAAGTACATTATTATTGATTAAGCACTTTCAGGGTTTAGATAGCAACATGAATTGTTGACATTTAATTACTGAAACAGCATGCCTATCAGACTTCTTATGGTAAGTAGAAATAAATAATGCAGGTGACTTCAAAGAACCTGGTCGACATCCTCTTGATGTCTGAAGCAAACACACCAGAGATGAAGCACGGGCTTAAAACCTTTTCTGAGGAGAAGGATAGCTTAAATAATTCAACCGGTACACAAAGAAAGAGCCTTCGCTGTTTGACTGCTTCTTTGCCTACAGTCTTAAGCACACTTAGGAGAGCGGGGTGGTTAGTGTACTGTCGTTCATATCTTGGACTCATTTCCCATCATCTCCATGCAGCATGGCCAATGGTCAGAGGATTATAGTCCAACAACATCTGGCGACCCCTAGAACTACCCCATGACTTAAAGCAGAGGTAGGCAACCTCAGGTCCATGGGCCACAAGCGGCCCACAGGGGTCGTTTAACCGGCCCCTGAGCTGCCCCTGAACCGAGCCGCCCACTTGGCGAGTCCCCACGCACTGCGCTAAACCGGTGCAGCACAGCGTGGGGACTCGCTTCCATTGTGCCAGAAATTGTGTCTGTGCAGATGCCGGAAATAGTGCATACAATCCAGCCGATGGAGGGATCTCTGCTGGAGTGAACTGGCCCAGGTGAGATAAACCTTGCTGACCCCTGACTTAAAGTCTCGTTGAACTCAATTGTTGTTGGCATCCATCTGTCTCAAGAGACAATGGAGTGCGCCTCTGGGGGTGAAGTCAAACCAGTGCACTAGCAGCTCCAGAGTGACCTCTCCGAGGCATAGGCCTGAGCAGTGTGTTTGGAGGTCCTGGGCTTCCCAGATGCCAAGACCTCCCCTCTTGGCCTTACTGATGTGGTCCAAAGGAAAGCAGAGCAAGACATTTGGCACCAGCCTGCCTGCAGGAGTTGTTGGAAGGAGGCGTACAAGGCACCGTCAACCATCTTGGAGACCCCACTCTGGATTTGTGTAGGGTTTATTCCTTAGCCTGTTCTTCTCCAATGTATGTCTGGCCTGGGTTGGCAACTCATGTAGTGTACTGGGCTTGGAGGGCGCTCATCACAGGCTATCTATACAACTATAACCTCAGCGGCTGAAACAAAGGGGGTGAATTAATATAGCATAGGAGGGATTCATACAGATTCAGATTCCATTGCACCCATTTATCATCTTATACGACAGGGATAAATCATGCAGGCAAATAATCCATCAAAGTCATGAAATGGGCGACAAAAGCCATTTTTAAAAATGAGCAAAAGGAGGTGCATGCCCAAGATGCTCCTTGCCTGGGACATCATTTGGCCATGTGTCTTTCATGTTTCTCATGTGTATGACTACGTGCTTAGGGTTTTGCTGTTGAAAACAAGTGTACCAACTAATATGTTGTAGGCATTTTTTGTTTTTGTTTTTTTAGAAAAGATAAATATGCCCAGGAACAGTGATTTTCAGTCTTTCTTCATCTTATTAGTTTCTGTCCTAGCCTCCTTAGGGGATCCCCAGGACCAAGAGAACAACTTCTTTTGAAATTAAGCAACTTATTGGGACTGCAGAGATAAGAAAAGCAGGAGTCACTGCACAAAAGTGGGACCCCAGCCATGTATGTGGGCTACTAAAAGGTAAAGGGACCCCTGACCGTTAGGTCCAGTCACGGATGACTCTGGGGTTGTGGCACTCATCTCACTTTACTGGCCGAGGGAGCTGGCATAGAGCTTCCAGGTCATGTGGCCAGCATGACTAAGCTACTTCTGGCAAACCTGAGCAGCCCACGGAAATGCCGTTCACCTTCCCACCAGAGTGGTACCTATTTATCTACTTGCAGTTTGACGTGCTTTCGAACTGCTAGGTGGGCAGGAGCTGGGACCGAACAATGGGAGCTCACCTGCTGCAGGGATTCGAACCGCCAACCTTCTGATTGGCTACTAATGGTGTGCAAATGAGGCAGTGCACCACAGAGATTGAGTTAGAGCTGCTTCTTCTGTTTCAGCCATGTTTTGCCCGTGTGTGGTACCTTTCACCCGAGAATCTAAACTGAGGGGCTGTGTGTCACTCTTAACTCTTCCATCCCTATTCTCTAGGATTCAATCTGTGCATCGCCTGGAAATGGTTCTAACATGCTAGAGGTTCTGACTATGCCCCTCTTGCTTCTGATGATATTGAAGTTCAATCTTCTGAACTATCTGGGGGAATTGAGGAGGTATTATTAAATGCAGCAGATGTAAAGTCATGGAAGGGCAGACTGAAATTGGCCTCTTTTTCTTTTTTAAAAACCCAAGCAGATGAATTAAAGGGAAATCTAATGGGAAGGAACCCAAGATTAATCAATTGCTAATGGTTAGTTCCAATCTGAAGAGATGCCTAGGCCCCAATGGTCTTCTGATGACATCATAGGCAGCACTCAGCCTTTGTTCTTCCTCCTTCTCTTCCCTCACAACACTTTACTTAGTGAAGGTTCAGACAGAAGAAAAGCCCTGCTGGTTTAAAAAAACAAACATTAAAAACTTCCTGATAGAGATATCTTCTAAAAGTTGTGTAGTTCTTTATCTCCTTGACATCTAATGGGAGGGCGTTCCACGGGGAGGATGCCACTACCAAGAAGGCCCTCTGCTTGGTTCCCTGTTAGCTCACTTCTCTCAGGAAGGGAACCGCCAGAAGGCCCTTGCCACTGGTCCTCAGTGTCCAGGCTGAACGATGGGGGTGGAGAAGCTCCTTCAGGTTTACTGGGACATTTTGGGCTTTAAAGGTCAGAACCAACACTTTGAATTGTGCTTGGAAATGTACTGGGAGCCAGTGAAGATCCTTTAGGACCAGTGTTATATGGTCCCGGCAGCCGCTCTCAGTCACCAGTCTATATGAGTCTTAGCCTGGCAACAAGGGTTGCTGCTTGTATCACACATAAACTACAGAATTCACAAGAGGCGCTGATGGCCAACAGTTTGCATGGTTTTAAAAGAGGATTGGACAAATTCATGGAAGATAAGGTGATCAACGCTCTATCTCCACTGTCAGCGGCAGTGTGCTTCTGAATACCAGTTGGCAGGAATCCCCAGTAGAGAGAGAGTGGTTGCCCTCAAGTGCGTTTGTGGGTTTTGTACAGGCATCTGGTTGGCCACTTTGAAAGCAGGATGCTGGACTGCATTGACCTGATCCAGCAGAGCTGCTCTTAGGTTTTTATGTAGGCCTTCCAGCTTAGGCTGAAAGCACCCTGACCAAATCTAGATTCCAGTGTGGATGCCCATAGCTTCAGCCTGGGCCTGACGGACACCAGAAAGAAACAGTTCAGTAGTAGTACAGTTGCAGAGAACAAGGTTGTTGTGCATCCTACCTTGCAGAGGAAGTCGTCCTCTTTTTGAGGGCTGTCAGAGGATGGTCCTCTGTTTGAAGGCCTCCTCTGTTGGAAGAGTTGCCTAGTCAAAGAACCCTAAGAAAGGAGAGCAGAAGGGAACTTGAAGTTGCCCATCACCAATTCACCCTTGGACAGCAGACGCAGCAGGCACACAGGTTTTGTAAGCACAGTCTTCGCACCCATGGTGAATGTATTTCTATTCAAGCAGTAATAATTATTTCTAAATTTGCATCTGTACATATAAATCAGCATATGCAAATGTTTATGTAAATCTGTGCCTCTTATTTTTGGCAAAGCATCAACATCTCTCCGGTACTGATTTTGGTCAGTTGTCTTTTCAGTAGAAGGTGGAATAATATCTTCCTGCTTCTGTGGTCTGAAATACTGATGCTTGTCTGTCCATATTAAGCTGTAGCCTAGATCCTCTCCCTTTCATGTCACCCCCCGCCTTGTGCCTTTAATGCCGTAAGTAGGTCACCAAAGATCTAAACGCTGTTATTTCCATTTCTCCCTATTACATCTGGCGGCGGCTGGAATGCATGTATTTGCAAAGCAACACATCAGAGCCAGGCCAGTGGTGTTTGCTCAAAATGAATGATTCCCCCTCCCCGGTTTTCCCCTTAGTGCTATGTCAGCAAATAATAAATAAGTAAAAATGATTAACTGTTATCATGATTCTCAGAAGAAACCAGGTCTTGCCTTGCTATCAGTTCTGATGTTCAAGGCATTGTGCAGCCATGAGACACAGAGCAATCCATTGCCATGCAAAATTAGATGGTTGACTTCAGTGCCCAAAAAAGTCACATACATATTAGCCACATCCCCTATCACAGCTGAATAGGGTGGACCTCTCTCTCTCTCTCTCTGGTTTTTCAGATTAAAAATTTACAGTCACATGGCCAACATACAACATAAAAACAAGATTCCAAGGAATCTCTTGGGTCCTATTGTTAATCATTTCCTCCTGCATCTTTTATAATATTCCAAATCTTCTATCTCCCCATTGTATCCAAAATTCACCATTAAACTACAAGTGATATTCCAATCCTACTAATGATTTTAACTGTTTGCAATGGTCTTTAAGATAAGTTATAAATTTTCCCCATTCCTTATTAAAATTTTGGTCTTCCTGGTTTCTGATTGTTCCGGTCATTTTATCCATTTTGGCATAGTCCATCAACTTGATCTTCTTCTCTGGTCGGGACTTTATCTTCTTTCCATCTCTGGGCCAATAACATCCGTGCAGCCGTGGTCGCATACATAAATAGGGGGTGGACCCTTACAATGCACCACCCTTACAACGCACCATATTATTTTCCATATATTAATTTAAAGGCATAGATGCAAATTTAGAAAGAGTTAGAATACATCCCACTGTCATGCACAAGGTGGAGACCCATTGATCCGTATGCCTGGTCAGACTGCTGTCCGACTGCTCACTGTTGATATAGCAGAGAGAAACAAGAGTAATTCTGATTTGCTAGATGTAGTCATAAATAGAACTGGGATTTGACCTAATCTGGACCAGGAGAGCTCAATATTACCTCACAATTCTCATTATTTGCAGACTCACCAGCTAGACAAGACCCCTGACTACATTTCTGCTCCCAGTGCACAGTAGGACTGAATTTTTATATTTTGTGGGAATTTTCAGCAAAGCCTGGAATCAAGAGTTTGGCTGATACTGGCCTGTGCATATGTTTCTTATTGAATTCAGCTGCCTTGCCAAGCTACAGCTACCTTCTGTATTAAAAGCAATTTGATCTGAGCGAGTAACAAGGGGTTTTGTCATTTGGCCAGACTTGTGAGTTCCTTGGCCAAATAAATACATGGTTTATCAAGAGCAGAATTGATTCTGGGGCTGTAGAAGAGAAGCAAGAAACCAGAATACCCAAAAGGGAGTTGCAATAGCATTCTGTCTTGTAGCTGTAGTTTAGCATAGGTGCTTAAATGTCACAGGTAAAGTCACAATACTTAGAATCATAAAATTATAAAGTTGGAAGGGACCCCAAGAGTTATTCAGTCCAACTCCCTGCAAACTTTAAAGTGTTAAACAATGTACAGATTTTTCTAGGTGATGCTTAGGCCCATACACACTATATATTTAAAACTCCTGCAGCCAATTGGAAGCTGCGGAACCCATATCAGACATCCAGATTCCAAAGAACGTTCGCAAACTGGAACACTCACTTCCGGGTTTACGGTGTTTGGGAGCTAAAACATTCGACTCGCAAGGCGCGTGACTTCCGAGGGACGATTGTATATTAATTTTTAGACTAACACTGGTGTATTCCATGTCTCCCCTCACATCCAAAGCAAGGTGCAGTTGCACCCCCAAAACATTATGGTAATTTGCTTGCGGCTTTATGGTTCCATATGATTTCTTCTTCTATGTAAGGGGTGAAGATGGGTGGCGGATCAAGCCCTGTATAGTTGCATATATGAGAGACGCTGTGCTGTAAAAAATTATGCAAAGCTGACAGTTAATTTTCGTAACGAAAAGAGGGCCTGTGCGCAATTAACTTGCTGAAGGAATTACACAGACAATTATCTTATATTTGGGGTAATGAGGAAATACCAGCTTTCTAAATTGATGTCTTGGAGAGAGTAAACAGCTACTTCCAGCCTGAACCTCATTTATAAAATGGATTGTATTTGGAAGTGTAATACATTTTGAAGGATAATGGATACCCTCCGGGGCACCCGCTAATTTAAAATGTGTCTATAGTTAAAAGCTTCCTTTTAAAAGGGCAATGTTGACACAATGGACATATCCTCTCATGGGCACCAGACGAATGTTAATTGCTATAGGCTGACAAGGCAACTCTTCAGAGAGTGTGTTACTCTACCTGTCCTAATGCTAACTCTAATAGCCAAAGAAGAAGTGCCATATCTCTCAGCCACAAATATGCAAAACACACATGGGTGTCATCTGGTGCAACGGAGCTGAAATGAATTTGCTCCCCATGATTTTCTGTGAATTTCAATGCCTGTTCTCTGAATCCTTGGTGAATGTTGTCTAGTTATTTAAAACTGCGAGAGGGAAGCTTTTTCCAGGCCAATGTCATATATTTATTTATTACTTTTCTATACCCACTTCCCCCAAAAAGGAGCCCAGGGCAGCGAACCTACGCAAGGGATAAAACAATAGAAGCAGACTGTGAATGATCTCAAGTAAAAAAAAGGGGGGGGGAGGCTAGTTGAAAGAGGAAGGTCAGAAAGCATCAAAAGGGCTATATAAGAGGTGCCTCCAGCATAAGTGAATAATCATAGAGGATTATGCAGAATTATGTGGAAATAATCGCTCCCGCTAACAGCGAACTCAGGTGGTGTTAGTGATGACGTAGCCAAAACAGGCCCCCTCGAGGCACAAGAAGATATCCACCTGCTTGGGGGAACCTTGCAGTTTGCAGAAGTACAAAAACTGTACGACAATAAAATATTAGGCAGCAAAATATAAAACAAATATGATCCAATGAGGACTGAGCATGCTTGCTCCTAGCTGAGGAAAGTTGAGCTACATAGCGGATAAAAAAGATGGGAATGAATGGAACGGCATGTTCTAGAGGAGTGCATTGCTGACTGGAGGCTAGGGATGGGGAAGAAATTATTCAACAATGCAAAGTAAGTAATCTCACCTTCAAATAAGAACAGAAAATAATAGGCGAACTGAAAAGCCACTGTCCTTTGAAAGTCACACTTCCCCGAATTCTGCGCTGCTGTTCTCCAGCCAAGTAGCAGGTACAGTGGTACCTCGGGTTAAGAACTTAATTCGTTCTGGAGGTTTGTTCTTAACCTGAAACTGTTCTTAACCTGAAGCACCACTTCAGCTAATGGGGCCTCCCGCTGCCGCTGCTCTGCTGCTGCAAGATTTCTGTTCTCATCCTGAAGCAAAGTTCTTAACCCAAGGTAATATTTCTGGGTTAGTGGAGTCTGTAACCTGAAGCGTATGTAACCTGAAGTGTATGTAACCCGAGGTACCACAGTATAGAACTACATTTAATCAGGTAAAATCTGCATAAAATTGCACACATTGATGACGATAGTATCAAAGGTGCATTGTATTAGGAGAAATTTCTTGCAAAAATGTGCGCATTAGGCAAAAGTGCATTAGAATTAGAAGAAGTGCATGCTAAAATGTTGCTGAATCTTCACGAGGGCTTAGAAAGAAAAATCACAAACAGATGTGGAGATAAAGATTGGGAAAATGAGGAATCCAATGCAATATTTTGTTGCGGGACCCACTTGTAATGCTAAAATCAGTAGCTTATCTAAGTGAAAAGCCAGTGAAGCAACTGAAGGGTAAACAGGTTAGCACAGGAGGATTTCAGGAGCTGCATCTGAGTCTATGTGCATCCAGGCCTCTGAGTTCTCTTCAGATGCAGATGGGAAATGCAACATTGGTGCCTGTGACTGGCAGGCGGGCTGTGCGTCTTTTAGTGCCTGTTGGTTGTTAGCATCCCAAATGTATCCAGATCTTCGGAAGTCCAGCTGCTCTTAATTTGAATGAATACCTCCCTGAAACAAACAAGAACCTCCTTAAATTGCAACTTTAAAGTGCTCTGCTGCACTTACAGTAGTAGCAGCAGCAGCTAAAGGAGGTATGTGAATCTCTGGCTCATAGTGGCACCCGCCTTCTCATCAGATGTCAAAGAAATAAACAACTATCGGACTTTTAGAAGGTGTCTGAAGGCAGCCCTGTTTAGGCAAGCTTTTAATATTGGATGAATCATTGTATTTTAATATTCTGCTGGAAGCCACCTGCGACGGGGTGAGTTCCTGTTCCTCAGTCCCTGTTCCTGCCAACCTAGCAGTTCGAAAGCACATCAAAGTGCAAGTAGATAAATAGGTACCGCTCTGGTGGGAAGGTAAATGGCGTTTCCGTGCACTGTTCTGGTTCGCTAGAAGCAGCTTAGTCATGCTGGCCACATGACCCAGAAGCTGTACGCCAGCTCCCTCGGCCAATAAAGCAAGATGAGCACCGCAACCCCAGAGTCGGTCACGACTGGACCTAATGGTCAGGGGTCCCTTTACCTTTACCTTACCCTACTTAGAACTGTCTGGTATTTTTCTGTTCCATTGGCACATTCCGCTGGCACACTGAATGGGCACTTTGCACATGCTCCATCATGCCCCTCACCCCATTTTCATCTCGGTGAAGGGCATTGCTCTCATTGTTGGTTGGACAGTGGGTTCTTGATGCCACCCAGGCCAATTATCTAGTTACCAAACGTGGCTTTTCCCCCTTGAGTTGTTATGTTCACTTTTCCAGCTGCTGCATCACAAATTTGCACTCATCCATATTTTTTTACAAAGGTAAAGCCCAAGGTAAGCAGAGGACAAGGTGGCACCATCCCATTAAGACCAGGGCAGTTGATACAGTCACCTCTGGTGAAGGGCAAGATGCCTTCTCTCCCATTCTGACCTGGGGAGCTGGACCTTACTTCAGTGTAGCAGCAGAACAGCATTCTGCACTCCATTGGAGGGCAGTAGGCTAGTTGGTTACCGGGGCGGAAATTATTCTGTCCTCCAATAACTTCACGTATCTCCCTGCCCCTTGGCATGTGCTGCCTGAGGCATTCTGCCTAACAGTAGGGCCGGCTGTGGTCTTTCAAGACATCTCACACTGTTCACCAGGCCTGCTTTTTGGCAGGAGGAAGCAATCCATCTCAGTCAGCCCCTCAGGTGTTGTTGCAAATGGATTAAGGCAGGAATTGGTGGCTCAGTGGTGCAACAAAACATTTAAGCAGGGTGCGAAAATGTCTTGGGTCTGCAGTGCCCACAGTGGTAGATCTCTGAAGTAAACGTCTGTTCAGGCTGAACATTGATTTCAAACCAATCCCACTTTCTCAAGGTTGTTTTCTGCTGCTCCAGAGAAGTGGACACGGAGCAATGGATCCAAACTACAAGAAAGAAGATTCCACCTAAACATTAGGAAGAACTTCCTGACAGTAAGAGCTGTTCGACAGTGGAATATGCTGCCAAGGAGTGTGGTGGAGTCTCCTTCTTTGGAGGTCTTTAAGCAGAGGCTTGACAACCATATGTCAGGAGTGCTCTGATGGTGTTTCCTGCTTGGCAGGGGGTTGGACTCGATGGCCCTTGTGGTCTCTTCCAACTCTATGATTCTATGATTCTATGATTCCTCTATCTAGTGCCAAAGACAGTCAAAAATCAAAGGCACTGCCGCTGATCCAAGGAGATTCTGACAAATGTAACAGATTATGATACTTTTCTCACAGAGAGTAACTGGATTAAAGGATTGATTTTTTTCCTGTCCCCCCCCTTTTTTTTCTCTCTCTCTCTCTCCCTTCCTCCTTTGTACTCTCAAAAAATTGGTATCTTTCTTACAGGAGGAAATTGCCTCAAGTCTGAGGTTGTGGAGGTAGAGATGCCATTCTTGAGCATGACTTGGATAGTTCAGAGCGAGAATGGTTTCTTTCAGCGCTAGACCAAAACATCTTAATGTCTGAGGCAGAGCAGCAAATGCACCTCTTCAAGTCAGACGGTCCATGATAGTGTTGCTGGAGGCAGAGCTAGTGTATTTGTCCCCTGCAATTTTGTTTTTCATCAGGGTGCGGTACCCAAGCCTCACATTCCCCTCATGTGAGAACAGGATACTAGACTAGATAGACCATTGAACTGGTCCAGCAGGCTCTTACAATGTTCTTATGCTAGGTAGAGAGGGCCTGTGTCTGAGTTTCCCTTCCCTAGCTCTATGTACTGACATAACACCCCAATGAGGCTAATGCATCATGTCCATCAGCCACAACCCAATGCTACTTTTCAGTTGCTGCATTAAGCCACAGGTCACCCTTGGCTCTGTCACTGGTGCTGTAGCTCAAATCCTGAACCACCCTCCAAATCTCTTTGTCAAGTCAGAACGAGCAAAGTCCATATTTTGCCATCTTCCCCAATGAGTGGTGTGTCAACAAGTGCTCTGCCATCAGTTCTTATAAGCCAAGCCCCTTCGTTAATTATAAGTACGCATTCTCAGCAAGGGAGCAATTCAGGCTGGCTATAATTCTGGTAAGATTTCAAGAAAAAGCACTTACATTACTAGAGGCTTTTCTTAGAACACTCCTGCGAATCAATGTTATTTTTTTAAATGGACTGGCAGGGAAGTGCGACCGTGTCCAGCAACCTTCCCAACACGGTACCCTCCAGCTGGGTTAAACTACAACTCCCATCAGGCTGGGGGTGATGGGGGTTGTAGTCCAAATCAGCTAGAGATCAGCAGGTTGGGAAAGACTGGCATAAAGCAACCTGGATAGCTCAGTTGATTAGAGCGTGGTGCTGATAACACAAAGGTTGCAGGTTCAATCCTTGTATGGGACAACTGCATATTCCTGCAGGGGTGTAGACCGGATGACCTTCATGGTCCCTTCCAACTCTACATTTCTATGAATCACAGGAGGCTCTGTGAAGCATCTTGAGGTAGGATGTTTGTGTTCAGATTAGGCATGAACCCAAATGTTCCCTATTTGACTACAGGTGCCGAAATGGCTGGAGACATTTCTGCAATTTGTGGAGGGCAGGGGTAACCCAACTCAGCGGAAGAAGTGCGTGTGCATTAGAAGTGAAAACCACTGGTTGCCTGAAGCTGTCTTTATCCTGCCATTCACACACAGTAATTAAGAACTGCTGAGGAAGATGATGCTATTGCACCAAGCTCTGCAGTGGCAACTAGAAATGGTACTGACCCTGACTCTATGGAATGGGTGGGGATGGTTTGAGTGCCATGGTTATCCCACTGTGAGTGGGCTGGTATCACAGGATAGGGATGGAGAGATGTGACTTAACTTCTCAGATGTTTCTTTTCCTTGCATTTTTTATTTATTTATTTTGTCTTTTGCAGCTGTTGTCTTGGTTGTTGGTGATTATTCATTTGCTGTAATTGGGTCGGAAGGTTGCTTTATTGTTTGCTGATAATTTAGCCGATATTGCCACATGATATGCAAAATGAATTCTTTCATTTTGCTGACTAATTTTCAAGTTATATTTTGGGTTGCAATAGGAAGAAAGGCCATCACTCACTGATGGAGCATTTGCTTTAGATATAGATGATGCCGGCTAAGGCTGGAAATGTCTCCTGCCTCAAACCCTGGAGAACTGGGCTAGACTGACCAATTATCTCACTCAGTCTAAGGCAGCTTCCAACGGTGGCACTGTGGTTTTTGTTGTATATTTTGTCATCTTTGTCTTGAGACCAGGGATATAGAAAGGTGGTTTGCAATTTTTAAATGAATTGAAAACGCGTGGCTGGGAACTGATTAGTGATGGGGTGGCAAGGATTGCTCATGTAGCTGCAGTTCACACCCCCTTAAGTCACCTAGGGACGCGGGTGGCACTGTGGGTAAAAGCCTCAGCACCTAGGGCTTGCCGATCGAAAGGTGGGCGGTTTGAATCCCCGTGGCGGGGTGCGCTCCCGCTGCTCGGTCCCAGCGCCTGCCAACCTAGCAGTTCGAAAGCACCCCCGGGTGCAAGTAGATAAATAGGGACCGCTTACCAGCGGGAAGGTAAACAGCGTTTCCGTGTGCGGCTCTGGCTCACCAGAGCAGCGATGTCACGCTGGCCACGTGACCCGGAAGTGTCTGCGGACAGCGCTGGCCCCCGGCCTCTTGAGTGAGATGGGCGCACAACCCCAGAGTCTGTCAAGACTGGCCTGTACGGGCAGGGATACCTTTACCTTTACCTTTTAAGTCACCTAGGAATGGCACCATGGAGCATTGTTTTCAGATAACTACAGGAGAGAGAGCTAAGGGACGCGGGTGGCACTGTGGGTTAAACCACAGAGCCTAGGACTTGCTGATCAGAAGGTCGGCAGTTCGAATCCCCGTGACGGGGTGAGCTCCCGTTCCTCGGTCCCTGCTCCTGCCAACCTGGCAGTTCAAAAGCACGTCAAAGTGCAAGCAGATAAATAGGTAGCACTCTGGCGGGAAGGTAAACAGTGTTTCCGTGCGTTGTTCTGGTTCGCCAGAAGTGGCTTAGTCATGTTGGCCACATGCTGTACGCCGGCTCCCTCGGCCAATAAAGCGAGATGAGCGCCGCAACCCCAGAGTCAGTCATAACTGGACCTAACGGTCAGGGGTCCCTTTACCTTTACCTTTACAGGAGAGAGAGAAATGAGCTACTTCAGGGAGAAGCTCTTCTTGATCCCTTAGGTCATGGGTGAAGAAACTGTGGCCACTCAGTTGCTAGACTCCCAACTCCTGTCAGTCCCAGCCAACATGGCTAGTGGTCAGGGATGTTGAGAGTTGTAGTTCAGCATCACTAGGAAGCTGCAGGTTCAGGGGAACTGTAGGGAAGCACCCTGTTTGTTTGGAGCCCTGCACCTCCAACTTCTCCAATGGGCTCATCCATGCTACCATTTGTACCATGATTTGCAGGAAACCTGATTGACATTTGTCCCAATTTAGCAGTAAACAGCTAGACTGGTGACTGGGAGCGGCCGCTGAGACTACATAACACCGGTCTTGAAAGACCTACACTGGCTCCCAGTACATTTCCGAGCACAGTTCAATTAAAAACCTAAACAGCCTCAGTCCAGTATACCTGAAGGAGCGTCTCCACCTCCATCATTCTACCCGGACACTGAGGTGCAGCGCCGAGGGCCTTCTGGAGGTTCCCTCATTGCGAGAAGCCAAGTTACAGGGAACCAGGCAGAGGGCCTTCTCGGTAGTGGCACCCGCCCTGTGGAACGCCCTCCCACCAGATGTCAAAGAGAAAAATAACTACCAAACTTTTAGAAGACATCTGAAGGCAGCCCTGTTTAGGGAAGCTTTTAATGTTTAATAGGTTACTGTATTTTAGTGTTTTGTTGGAAGCTGCCCAGAATGGCTGGGGAAACCCAGCCAGATGGGCGGGGTACAAATAATAAATTATTATTATTATTATTATTATTGTTGTTGTTGTTGTTGTTGTTATTATTATTGTTATTATTATTATTGTTGTTGTTGTTGTTATTATTATTATTATTATTATTATTATTATTATTATTATTTCCCCGGGGAAAGCAGTGGTACCAAAACTAAAACAATAAACCCTGCTCAGACCTGTGCCTACAAATCACAGACCTGTGCTCACAAATTGCAGCACAAATGGAAGCGTTAATAAGTCCTATCTCTCACTAATTAAGAACACCCACTGATTATGTCTTGCTTGAGGACCCTCAAACAGGGTGCTTCCCTAGAACCCCCGCCTTCACCGAGACTCGCAAAACAGAGGCTGACTTCTCAGAGTTACAGACCAAGCAGGCATCTCTTGTAACAAAGAGGATGTTTTCAGCAGCGTCGCCATAGCAACAGTCAGATGTTGCCCCAACCCCCCGGAATGAACTGAATGCATCATCATCAAGTTGGACCTTCAGTTGGATTCTTCCCACCTGGTACTTGAGATGCGTAGATGGCCCACTTCACACCAAGAAAAATGAATCCATTAATATTTGGAAACGGGAACAGCCTGTTAGAGAGGAATGGTGCTCTCTGCAATTTTTCAGGTGTTGCTGATTCAGAGTCTAATTCAGGAGAAATACATTTAATCAGAGATTGCAATAATGATTACAGGTGCCTTGGAGAGCTCTCTGTCATGTCGCAGGAACTTGGGAAGCTGCCTTATAGTGAGCCAAACTATGGATCATTGTTCCATCTAGATCAGTGTTGACTATCAAGGATTTCAGACAGGGGTCTCTCCCAGCCAGACTCAGCCATCTTTTCATCTTCCAGTTCTGAAAACACCACCCCTCCTATTTTGCAGTCCCCTTTGTTTTCACCTTCACCTTCATCCCCATGCCACCTTTGCCTTCCTCCTTTTTTGCAAACTGCTCTTGCGCACAGACACATATAACCCCTGAGATCTCCCCACTGAATGCCGTTACTAACCCCCTTTTCATGACAGCATTTCCAAAGTCACACAGAGCCCCTCTTGCCCCTCCCATTTTTGCCTTCACTCTGCTTTAGATACCTCCTCCTCACAGGCTTTTTCAGCTCTCAGGGAGCGCTAGATGGTTGTAATTCTTTTGTGATGCTAGCACCATCTGTCAGCAACCGCATGAACTACAGTGTGATGACAGACCAGTGCATAGAGAAAAACAAAAGATTCAGCACAGCTCTTTGCTGATCAATCTGGAACCTGCTTGTGAAAGGACTGCCTTCAAACTAGAGACAAACAATTCTCCCAATTTTCATTTCTCTGTTTCTCATTTTTTTTTCAAATTTTAAGTTCAGCTAATTCCTTTTCCACATCATTTTGCAATTTATTTTAAATTTTTCGTGGAAATTCATCAGCGTTTTAATACACATTACTTCTTTAAAATTTAGTTTTGTCTAATGCATACATTATTGCAAGCCCCTTCCCGTAATACAATGAATTGTGTGCATGTTGTTTTTAATAATAAAGTGTAACACTTTCCCCCAATATAATGCATGTCCCCACCTTTTTTTAGTTGGAGAACTGTGTCAGAAAATTTAGAGAATTCAGTGACTTCTGAAGGGTAGCTGCATTTCAGTTTGCATATTGCTCTTGAAAGTGCAAATTGAACCAACTTTCTCTTCCACCCCTCCTTTATACATGTTGTGAATCTACCCAAATTTACAGATTCACCATCTCAGTCTCTGGTCTCCCTTTGATATCTGTGTCATGCCCTCTTCGCTGTGTGCATTTCAGCTTTGGGTATTTTTTTCATTCCAGAAGGCTTTTATGATTAATTTCTGTATATGCTGACTTTGCTTGTCCTTAAAAAAATTGTTGTTATTTTTAATGATGTCTAATGCTTGGATCTTACGGTTGATTTTTTTGTTGTTTTTGAGGCAATTATCTATAAGCCACCTTGTGAGATATTCCCACCCCCCAAAGAGGCAGAAAAGAAATATGCACATAAATACATACAAATTTAAAATTAACCTAGCAGGGAAGTGGTTGGGATTGGTAGTTCAGTATTATAAAGTATTTTCTCTGTCCTGGTTCTGTTAATTATGTCCTTGCCAGTGGGCATGTAAAGCTTACAGAAATTAGCACGTTTAAAAGTCTGTTCCTATACAGACTTCATTCTTTTCTTGAATGTTGTATTTTCATTAATTATCTGCGAAAGCTGTGACTTGTTTATGGATGCTAGGTAATGACCTCTAGTCTCCCTGGCATGCAATTGTGTTATATGGGGCAAGGGCATCAGGTACTCTGGAACCTGGACTGAAAGCCTCCTCTTTTGAATTTGGTACCCAGCCTGGGACTGAGTCTACTGGGAGTCTTCTTCATGAGCAGAAGATGGGAGTGCAGCATTAGCTCTTGCCATAGTTCTCTGTCAGGTAGCATGAGGACCTCTGGACTTCTGGTCAGGAACTTTGTGGTGATTTGTATCATTTGCCCACAGGGGATCCTGGTTTGAACACCTAGCATCTCCAGTTAAAGATTCAAGCAGTGAGTTGTGATAAATCCCTCTATTGGATTTAACACAGGATGTTAGTTGCAGTACTCTGCTCTTAAGTGCAGGGTTTTGTTTTTAACAAATAACACAGTTGACCTATCCAAATTAGGACCCTAGTATGAGGGTAGACTAGTGCTATCCCTTTGCCCTTGCTATAGGTCTCATCCAGGTCAATTTTTGCATTGACACAGTGTGTCCCATTGCAGCAAACAGTACATTTATTGGCAATGCAAACTGTAGTTGCAGGGAGGGGCATGTCCCAGAGTCTGAGGAAAACAGCTGATATATTTATATTGGGTTGAAAGTCCTTCCTGTGTATCACAGACACCTCCCAAGTCGCTACAAAGTCTGGCGCCTTCACCTCTCCTAAAATCACAATCTCATATCGCAATAGCGGCTGCTTATTGTTCATGTCATTCATGTCCCCAAAGTCCCTGGATCCCCAACCTACTGGTTGAGAGCTTGCACCCTTGGCACTTATCACATATCATCTGCTTCAACATAATTGATTGGCTTGTCAATACACATTATGCAAAATATAGTAAGTTAGAAATAGACCGTGAGATGAGGAATGCACTCAGTGCATTCAGTCGAACAGCTGGCGATTCCTACTTGGAGAACTGAGAAGAGGTGACAAGCAAATGTGCTTAAGAATGCACTGTTGGATTAGGTCTGATGCTGTGTATTGAGGCAACCATGCACATATTGTGACCCACCCCATGTATTGTGACTAGCTAGGTACTTGATCCCCACCCATTTTTTTTCCAGAGCCAGACAAGCAGCAAACAGAAGGTGGAGTGTTATGGAGGCTGGGTCAGGCCACTATACATCATAGAATCATGATGGATGGACTATGTTCTGGGTGGATAACAGGTTGAGTAATCCTGCATCCAGGTGATTTTATTGATGGACAGATTGCATTTATATTCCACTTTTTTCTCCAAGGAGATCAAGGTGGTGTACATGGTTCTCCCCCTCCCTGTTTAATCCCCACAACAACCCGGTGAGTCTGAGAGGCAGTGACTGGCCCAACATCACCCAGTGTGCTTCATGGCTGAGTGGGGATTTGAACCCTGATCTCCTGGGTCCACGTCCAACACTCCAACCACAGTGGCATCCATTTGTTTATTTTTGCCTAGTTGGGGGCCAGGGAGTGAAGACGTCTGACTGTACATGCAGAGCTTTCTGTCCACTGCACCATCTTCAGGAGTAATGTATGTCTCTTACAGCAGGCAGGGGTTACCAACATAGTTTCCTTCAGAAGTCATTGGACTGATGAGAATGATGAGCATTGTAGTTCAGCAGCATCTGGAGGGCAACTTGCCTTCTGTCTCTGCTCTACAGGTATCTAAGCCTTTAGCTTGAATTTTTGACTTTCACAGGCAAAGCACACGATCAAAGTGGGCATATCACATCCATAGATGCTCCCCTGTTGTGTGAGCAGGAAGTCAAGTGGCCACCAAAAGAGGGCATGAACTGACTTGTCTCTTTCTGGTCACTGGTCACACCGAAAAAGCAAAGGGCAAACACTGAGCCACTAGGGCCTTTCCAAATTTCAAAGCCAAGCTGCTCCAGCTCCTGCTTTGTGAACCATTAAATTGCACTGAAGTTGCATGCTTGTTCATTTCCCAGCAGCTCAGCACAGATCTCTTGCTTTTCCTGCTGAATTGATCCGTTTTTAATCTTTCTTAAGGTTCCAGCTGCCCATTACCCTTCATTCTTACTACTTTTTGTTTTTAAAATGGCACATTAAAGAGCGAGAGAGAACGTAATACATAAACTCAGTTTGAACTTGGGTGGTTAAGTGTCTTTTGGATGGGGCCACCTAAACATAAGATATTCTTGGAGGACTCCCAAGGCATGCAGAAATATGCAGAATTATAAATCGAAAGAAAAAAGGGGAGAGGAGAAAAACCCAGTTTGTAAAAGTGGAAACTCAGGGATGGAACTGAAGCAGGAAAAGGAGGGTGGAGGTGGGCATGCAGTCTTCCCCTTCTGCCCCTCTCCTCCTGATATTGACACATGCAATGACCCTGCAGCACCATTCAATGCCCACTGCAGCAAGTCCTGCCTCCTGCTGTGGAGCACATGCATTCAGTAATAAATGGGGTGATGGATGGAACACCTCTGCATCTTACAGTGTTTGAATCCAATATTCTTCTAGGAAAATGTGAGCAAATGCCCATATTCCTCTTGGTTAAGATTTGGTAGAATCTCTAAGAGCCAAAGAAAATTGGTTCAGGCCAGGGGTCGGATCTAGTCAATCAGTCATTGATTATCTATCATTGGCCTGATGTTACACCCATATGAACATAAAAAGTGTATGTTAGAGGGACTTGGGAAGCTACCTGATACCGAGCCAGATTATTGATCCATCTAGCTCAGTATCATCTACACCAGGCTTCCTCAACCTCAGCCCTCCAGATGTTCTGAGACTACAGTTCCCATCATCCCTGACCACTGGTCCTGCTAGCTAGGGATTATGGGAGTTGTAGGCCAAGAACATCTGGAGGGCTGAGGTTGAGGAAGCCTGATCTACACTGAGTGGCAGCGGCTCTCCAGGATTGCAGATGGGGGTCGCTCCTCCACCCTATCTGGAGATGCCAAGCGTTGAACCTGGAGCTTTCTGCATGCAACCCTCTGAGCTGCACCCCTTCCCCCAAATGCAGAACAAGGAGCAAATGCAGAACAAGGACTGCATGCAGTTCTTCCAGCATCATTAGTGTTTGGGTGAGGAATTGTTCTCCTCACAAAAGAGAACAGCAGGTGGGATGAGGGGAGTCAGCTATTGAGATTCATACTACAGGGACCAATTAAGCACTGGCAGGGAACTCAGGGGATGATGCAATAATTGCATTCAAAGTTTTAGATTTATGCTTCCCTGACTCTGTGTGGAATATCCACGTTCCCCAGCTGGCGAACAATTGTGTTGTAACTGCAACTATCGGTTTCCTGTGCTCATGTAATGTAGCATTCCTTTCACCCTTATATAAAGACCGCTCTCATTAGCCAGTTCTAGTGCTTATCCCCTGTCCATGGTGCTGAAATACCCAAGCCAGGCCATTGTGGCCTGTTGGGGGAATGAAAGACAGTTCACAACATGAGTGGTTGCAGGGAGAAAATCCCAGTACAGTCATACCTTGGGTTATAGACGCTTCAGGTTGCGTTTTTTCAGGTTACGGACCACTGAAACCCGGAAGTACTGGAACAGGTTACTTCTGGGTTTCGGCGGTCGCGCATGCGCAGAATCGCAACCCGTGCGTGCACAGACACACCACTGTGGGTTGCGAACGCTGCGGGTTGCGAACGTGCATCCCGCACGGATCACGTTCGCAACCCGAGCATCCACTGTAACACAATCATTGTTTTTCATCAATGAAGTCTCTAAAAACTTGTTTGGGTATTGATTAAAACCTCATATATTGAACAACTACTGTTCATTCCTAACATAGAAAATCTAATCATCTACCTACCTACCTACCTGTCAGAGGGGTGTATGTGTGCACAATTTAGACTAGAATTGCACTCAAGAATTGTACTATTGGGAATAATCTGGCATTGGTAAAGAGATCCATTAGATGAAGTCATCTATCTTCCCTGTTTATATCGTCCTGGGTTTTGAATAAGGCCTGCGTGGGAAGGAGCTTTTTAATTGCTTCGTATAATTCATCTTGCACTCATTTGTGTATTTACATGTGCTTATTCACTAGGGAACAGTTAAAGTTTAATTGTCATTGCTTCCTAAGTAGCTGAGTAGGTGGATGCATACGGAGCTGGTAGTTTGTGCATATGGATTAGTCTCATGTCAGAGCAGATTCCTTGCTGAGGAGACTGTACAGATTTATAGATTTGTCTTAATTGCTTGAATAAATGGTTCACATCTGTAGAACATGCATTTCAAGCATCCAAAGCAGTCTGCAAATATTACCTTTGTAATCACAAAAAACAGTGCTGTATAATAGGATAGCATTATTACTCTACTATTGCAGGTGGAGGGGTGGGTGCATGTGTGTTGAACTTATAATGAAACTCCTGGCTGATTTGGGGAGTGTGGGGGCTGGCAAAATCCACAGAAAGCTACAGAGCCGTAAAGGTAAAGGGACCCCTGACCATTAGGTCCAGTCGTGGCCAACTCTGGGATTGTGGCGCTCATCTCGCTTTACTGGCCGAGGGAGCCGGTGTACAGCTTTGGGTCATGTGGCCAGCATGACTAAGCCGCTTCTGGCGAACCAGAGCAGCGCACGGAAACGCTGTTTACCTTCCCACCGGAGCGGTACCTATTTATCTACTTGCACTTTGATGTGCTTTCAAACTGCTAGGTTGGCAGGAGCTGGGACCGAGCAACGGGAGCTCACCCCGTCGCAGGGATTCAAACCGCCAACCTTCTGATCGGCAAGTCCTAGGCTCTGTGGTTTAACTCACAGCGCCACCCGCGTCCCTTTAAAGATCACGTAGAATGCGAAAACGATCAAGTAAGGAAATGTTGGGGAGATAGAATAAAGTTCTGTCTGAATGCAGCTGAAGAGTCTGACCTGGTATAAGACAGTGTTCCAAGTTACTCTAGCGTAGTTATTGTATTGAATTAATTGTAAATTTAGGCCACAATGTTTGGTCTGGGTTTCCTGAAAGAGCACATGCTTTAAAAGGTTGCTGGGTGGGGTAGGGGGAATTTGTTGGGACATTCTATTCAGTTCTGAACTTCTTGCCCTGCCCATTCCTGTGCTGGAATCATGACTCCTGAACTCTGTACCTGTTGCTGAGCCTATTCCATTACTTGCCTGAATAAGATCTCTTTCTTACTTACAAGAGTCTCTGTCTGCGTGTTTTGGGTGGGAGCCAGGACAAATGTGTAGATAGGACCAATGAATGGTAGAGCAGGCATGACTGCTGACAGTTTGCCCCCAAGGTTCTCGACGTTTGCAGAGAAAGGTTGTGCAGGGATTTGACCTCTGAAGCACCACTGGAAGTGACAAATTTGCCACCACTTATTGCAGTGGGAAGTCACTGTGAGTTGGGACTGACAGCATCAGTATGGCAAATACACATTTCATTACTTCTGGTCAGCTACCTTCAGGATTTAATTTGCTAGTGTCACAGCTGGAGAGGCTGTTTCACACCTCCAGGGAAATTTGGCAAGACCTGCCTCCTAAACCAAATGATTGCATCTAGCCTCCTTCACGGTTTATTATTACAAGCATGACAAGCCCAAGTCATACCAAAGCCCTCAGAAAAGCTGGGAGCAGACAAAGACCCTCAATGTACTACTACTATCTGTTTGCTTTCTCTCCCTGCAGAAATACATCTCATAAAGATTTGAGGCCCAGCCTCCAAACAGAGTTAAGGCCAGAAGGTGTTTTGGACTACAAGTCCCATCGTCCCGTACTCTTACCTATGCTGACTGGGGATGGGCTGAAAGTTAGTCTGGGGAGCATCAGAGATGATGCACTTGGCTGGGGAAAGCTGGTTTACACCTTCAGTTTCATGGAAATAAGTGGGGAAACCTAGAATGTGCCATAAAATCTGTGTGCCTCCTCAACTCTCTTATAATAATAATAATAAATTTTATTTATATCCCGCCCTCCCCAGCCGAAGCCGGGCTCAGGGCGGCTAACAACAATAAAACAGTACAAAAGTACAGCACAAACAACACTCTAAAATCATTCATTATAAAATTGATTCAAATCAAGCCACTGGCAACCATTGTGCCAGAGCTCCACGAAGATTGCCGAGGGAGGGAGTCAGGCTGTGCCCTGGCCAAAGGCCTGGTGGAACAGCTCTGTCTTGCAGGCCCTGCGGAAAGATGTCAAGTCCCGCAGGGCCCTAGTCTCTAGTGACAGAGCGTTCCACCAGATCGGAGCCACAGCCGAAAAAGCCCTGGCTCTAGTTGAGGCCAACCTAACTTCTCTGTGGCCTGGGACCTTCAAGATGTTTTTATTTGAAGACCGTAAGTTTCTCTGTGGGGCATACCAGGAGAGGCGGTCCCCTAGGTACAGGGGTCCTAGGCCGTATAGGGCTTTAAAGGTTAAAACCAGCACCTTAAACCTGATCCTGTACTCCACCGGGAGCCAGTGCAGCTGGTATAGCACTTTACTCTCATATGTTACTTCATTGTCAGTGGGTGGGGGATCTGAACCCCCCTAAACCACAAGAAAAGCCCTGCTGGGTCAGGTTAATGTTTCATCTAGTCCAGCATCCTGCTTTCATAGTAGCCACCCAGATGTCCATGGGAAGCTGCAAGCAGGACCCAAGCTCAATAACACTCCCCCCTCCTGTAGCTTCCAGCAACTGGTATTCACAACCATTACTGCTTCTGGCTGTTGCACACCACCCCAATCTCCACAAGCGGCGTGACATGACAAGGATGTCAGACGCACTTTAGCCTGGGTTTTCCTTTGATATGTGGTTTGTTTCCACATATGTGCAACCTGAGAATATGATGGGGACTGCTCAGAGCATTCATATTCCAAGAGGGTCTCTTGCTTCTCCCATAGGCACAGAAGGCTTGGGTCTCAGAACAGAGAAATCAGCCATGCTCTTTGTCTCTTTGTCACAGTCAGCCCACGTGGTGGTGTTCACCCCACTTCCTCTTCCTTGTATGTGAACCCAGTGAAAATATTCCCCTCTAGCATACATCGTCCAAACTCAGTGCTTTCCCCCCCCTAAAACAAATTGTTTAGGGGTACTCTCATTTTGACTCAAGAAAATCAAAATTTTATAATTCAAATGGGGGGGGGAATACAGTAAATGGACAAAACTACAAAGAACATGTAGAGTATTACCTCACACATTAAACGCTCGCTTCCATCTGAGACTCAGGAAACACCGGGAAAGGAAATGAGGCTGCCATTGGGGATAGTAATGTGCTAGAGAAGAAACTATTAAAAAAAAATTAAAAATTAAATTTTTTTCCTCTTCCGTTATATAGTGGTACCTCAGGTTAAGAACTTAATTCGTTCTGGCGGTCCATTCTTAACCTGAAGCTGTTCTTAACCTGAGACACCACTTTAGCTAATGGGGCCTCCCGCTGCCGCCGTGCCACCGCAGCACAATTTCTGTTCTCATCCTGAAGCAAAGTTCTTAACCCGAGGTACTATTTCTGGGTTAGCGGAGTCTGTAACCTGAAGCGTCTGTAACCTGAAGCATCTGTAACCTGAGGTACCACTGTATTCACAAAATGTTTAGGGGTACACGTACCCCTGCGTACCCCCCAGAAAAAGCACTGTCTAAACTGAAATCCCAAACCCTTATTTGTCTCTGCCCACTAACACACAGCTGGAGGAGGGGCTCCACCCCCTTTGCTGTCTGCCATTGAACATCCCGATGGCTCATCATTTGATGGGATGTAAGCAGCCTTTGTTCCCCACTCAGCTAGCAACCGCCAAGCTGGCTTGGCTTGTTAACATAGGCTTAATCCAGGGGTCCAGTGTATGGCATAGCTTAACTCTTCAAACATTGATTAATTCCAATTTTATTTGGACCCAGGACCCCACAAAGTCATAACAATAAATCAAGGATTGCTAGTGAGTGGCAGAGGCCTAGCGGACTATTTTCATTGCTGCCCATAACAGCCTTTTGTTGCTTTGAATGCAAGAGAGGGTAAAAGAGAAGTTGTGTTTGATGAGAAATTTTTCATGAATGGGTAACAAATAGAGCTTGCACCTGGTTTCTGAGCACCTGGTTTCTGATTGGTAAGAATGATCTCCGAGAAACCAATCAGGTAGGGGAAGCTTTTATTTGTGGCGGGGCAGTGAATGACTAATACTTGGTGCATTATAGACAAACCTTTGTGATATTTGTTGACTTATTTCCGGGGGTGGGGGTGGTGATAGAGGATTAGTCACACTGCTGAAAGATTTTCAGAACTCCTTGTGGAGGGACACCTAACTGGCTAGCTAACATCCTCACTCGATATGTTGCAAGAGCAAAGCCATTTCTGCTGTAGGAGCTGCAGAGCTGAGGCGTTTGAAGTTGCTCTGCTATGGACCATCAAAGGGCAAAGTGATTCAGAGGAGCTGAAAATATCACCTGGTGCTGACTTTTTGAGCAGCCAAGAGGTAGAGATCTAAGCATCGCCATGCCAATTAAATGGAGGGAAAGGGCTGGGAGTGATGGTGGAACTTTAAATGTGGTCCCTTTTTCATTATAATTACAGTCGCTGCATTTTGGAATTCCTGCAGACTTGGCGGTTTCCTTTCTGACAGATAGTTTGCAATTAATGAATGGAAGAGGGTTTTATTTTCCTTCCAAATCAGCCAAAGAATTGATTTTCTGTGTGACAGATGGAGAGAGGGAGAGAGAGAGAGAGAGAGAGAGAGAGAGAGAGAAGGTTAAACTGTTCCATTTTCTTCTATACACTTGAGTGACAGAGTTGTCTAATATGAAAAGGATTGAAGCTTCATAGAAAATAAATTGGGTGAGCAGGAAAGATTTGGGCTTCCTTGTATCTAAGAATGAGTGGATTCCCCCTGTTTCGGTTCCTTCATTTTTCTGTGGATTCACTCCACTTCTCCCAAATCCCAGTGTAATTATAGCTTTATGAAGGAGACATGGGTGAAAAACCAATTTTTTAAAAATAATAATAATAAAACCCTTAGAGCCACACTATTTGTAAAAGGAGTGAAGTCACACAGTGGGAACAATGCCCCTGTGCTGGAATCAAACTTTAAAAACTGGGAGGAAAATCCATGGTGGTAGAGAAAACTTATGGCACTATTTTATATATTAGTGTCTGGGAAGGAAGATTGGTATTGCCATTTGGGTTCACCTGTAACACACTTGTAGCTTTAATTTCTATAGATACAGGGTCCTGAAGCTGAAATCCCTTCTGTCGTCATCATGCCACATATAGGGTGTGATGTCAGAGATGGAGGGGAGGGGATATGTGGCCGTAGGAGGCGAGGAAGCAGGAGGATGATCCAGGGCAAGGGGCCAGTGATTTGTGGGGTTCTGTCTGCATTGAATGCCACTCATTGCCAATTTCAGGGCCACTGCTGCCTTGCTCTGGGGGCTAGCAGTGCTGGCATGCAGAACAGTCATGTTGCCATGTTACCGGAAGCACTACAAAAACAATCAATGTCCAGAGCAGGGGTGGAGGAAGGGTGTGTGGTGGGGGCAGGCTGCCCCGGATGTCTTCGCTGATGGGGTGACATTGTTGGGATGCGTCCAAGGAAACAGGGGCAGCGGCGTAGTGTGGGTTGTCAGCACCCGGGGCAAGGCAAGTAATTTGCGCCCCCTAACCCGGGGCAAGGCAAGTAATTTGCGCCCACTAACCCCTAACCTGCCGCCACTGCCAGCTTCTTCTTGCTGCTGCCTGGGCTGGGGTATTTACGGTAAGGTAGCCGCGGCGGGTCCGTGTCAGGTGATCTGAGGCGAGTTGCCGCTGGCGCTGCCGCCCAAACGACGCCGCTTGCTCGGAGGAGGAGGAGGGCAGAGAGGCGAGCAAAATGCAACAAGGCCCAGCAGCTGCAGCAGCAGCAGCGGGGGAGGCGGGGGTCTGTGAGGAGGGGCTGCCTGGCGCGCCCTCCGCGGCCCTGACGCGCGGGGACCGCAGCGAGCGCTGAGAGCTGCTGCCTGCTGGACGCGCGCACAGCTCGTCGGTTCCGCGAGACATGGGGCTCTGCTACAGCCTGCGCCCGAGGCTCTTCGGCGACTCTGGAGGTGGCGAGCGCGCGCCCCCAGATGTTGCGCCCGGTGCGGCCGGCCCCCCCTGCACCCCCACGCTACGCCACTGAACAGGGGCAATTGGCAGGCCCCCAGCTGGCTCCAGCCCCCCAGCCGGCAGCCGGGCGATATCCGGTCCTTGGATCAGAATGTAACTGCGCCTGGAGCTTCAGAAACCTTCAGAAGCTGAGCATGCAAGCCAGCAGAGAGAAAACAACTCATCGCAACAGAAGGGCAGATAGAAGCTGTGTAAAGCGTATTTACAGGCATTTTATTTAGCATCAGGACAAAGGGAAAAACATGTCTTCTCCCCTTCGTGTCCAAGCAAGCAGCATAAGCAAAAGCTATACACACAATGGAAGTTCCCAGCAAGCTGTGCTGGAAGGTAAACAGACATGTGACATACAACTCCGCACATTTGTTAAGGTGGAACGGAATATCGTAACAGACATTTGGTGCGCTGCCACCCACATCTCCCAAGCCTACTCCAAGCTGTTGGGGGAAGGGGGGAGCTGCGCCACTTTGCCAGTGGCATTCCCCCTTCCCCCTTCATTTTGACAGCTGGGGGAGGCTTGGGAGTTGCGGGCGTGCAGTGTGCTGAATATCCGCCATCAGCAGCTCGCTCCGCTCCCGGCTGCAGGGCGTGTGTGCTGCTCTGTGTACCCGAGCAGCTATCCCGCGCCTGGGAGGGCACCCTCCGTGCCCCGCCACCCTGGGCAGTGCAGGCATATGGTCTACCGCTGGTCCAGAGATCCCCACATCCTTAGAAGCAGTGGCAAACAAACTTGTAGAAATGGCAAAATTGACAGCAATTATTAGAGGCCACTCAAATCAGAGAATAATTAGAGAGTGGGATGGAGTGAAGGAATACATGAAAAAATATGGTTCCGGAATTGAAACGAAATTGATGTTTCAGTGTTTATTGTTTCATGATTTGTAAGGTGCCTTCTGATGGGGATGTAAGAAGGCATTTGAATTCCATTCCAGCCCATGTTTATTGCATGCAGCACTGTTTTTCTTTTTCACTACAGTCAGCTTCTGACAGACACAGCATTATCTCTCTCACTATTTACTGTGGCAGAATCTTACATACATACATACATACATACATACATACATTATTATGTTATTCCATACCATTTATTTCAGCGCAAAGGGCATTCCTTTAAATGCAAAGGAAACACAATAGAAATGGAAAAAATATTGTCAACTATGTACCTTTTATGGACTGAAAACAACAGCAAATACTGACTGTATTAGCTGGATTGATTTCTGTTCTGGACATGGGATGAATAAACTAACAACTAAACATCAGGAAGAACTTTCTGATGGTAAGAGCTGTTAGTGGAACGAACTCTCTCAGAAGGTGGTGGACTTTACTTCCTTGGAGGTTTTTAAGCAGAGGTTGGATGGCCATCTGTCATGGATGCTTTAGTTGAGATTCCTGCATTGCAAGGGGTTGGACTAGATGACCCTCAGGGTCCCTTCCAACTCTACAGTTCTATGAAATATTAATAGTGAATGTGTAAAATGTGCAGGGGTAAGCAAGAAATAATAATAGAATCAATTGAATAATTATTAAATTATAACAACACAAGAAGATGGAAGACGTAAAATATTGAGATTACACATGGATGAAGGGGAGTGAGGGTATATGGGAACCTATAATATCATTTATAATATAATTTGTTAATTGCGTTGTATTTACATATAGCAAAGGGAAGCCTAGAGCAATTAGATATATTTTAATTTAGGTAATCTATGTAATAGGCTTATGTTAGAAAATGAATATGGATTTTGAATTTGGTGTTTGAAATTTTTTGGGGGGTTTTGAAATAAAAAATAAAAAATAAAATAAAAAAGAAGAAGCAGCAGTGCTCATGCCAGAACATCATTTTCACCCCCAGGGAAAAAATGCCAAAATGGGTGTGTGTGTGTTTCCTCTCCCATCCTGATCCTCTCCTTCTTGATCTGACCATTATTAAAACCTTCCTAAGCATGATCCACGCCTCTTCTCTGTTGGCGGCAGAGAAAACAGCAGCGCCTGCTGAGCGGCTTTTGCCAATGCGTTTCTTTTGCTTATTCACTTGCAGAATGCGGCGCCTTTCCACGTGGCAGTGCGAGACGACAACTGCATCGCCGTCTCCCTCGAAGCAGCGGACGTGGTGAGCTCGTCCTCGGTGTATGTTGTCAAAATCACCGGCGAATCTAAGAACTATTTTTTCCAGTTTGACGAATTCAACAGCACTTTACCTGCTCCTGTGGTTTTCAATGCCTCGTACCATGGCCTTTATTACATAGTGACTCTGGTCGTGGTGAGCGCAAACATGGTTTCCAAGCCAGCAAGATCCATCACGGTGTTAACCAGTAAGTAACTTTTAAAAATCAAAGTGAACGCATTTGAAACTTGGGCACTACACCTTTTTTCAGTTTATTGGTGCCAGACATGGAGTGGAGTGAGGAGCCAGTGAAGTGCAGTGGTTTAAGTGTTGGAATAGGACCTGGAAGACCAGGGTTCAAATCCCTACTCAGTCATGAAGTTCACAGGGATATCTTGGGCTGGTCACTGCCTCTCAGCCTATCCTCCCTCACAGTGTTATTGTGGGGATTAAATGAGGAGGGGGAGAACCATATGTGCCCCCTTGAGCTTATTGGAGAAAAAGATGGAATATGAATGCAATCAATTAATAAGAGGCAGGCATCCCGAGAAGGAAAATTCACAGCGCATCCTGAGAGCCAGCTGCCATGAATATCACAACTGAAATAATAGGCAGGCACACCAGCAGACCTACCAGTCTGCCTTCCTCATGCCTCTGCGTTTTCTGAATCCATGGCCTTTCATGCGTTTGATGCTGTGTCTTTTGGGGTGTTGCTGGACTTCAGCTCCCATCAGCCCCAGCAAGGAGGGGCACCAGTCAGAGACATAGCTGTCAGCCGTCCCTTATTTGGCGGGACAGTCCCTTATCCCAGTGCCGTGTCCCGCTGCTGTCCCTTATTGATGATGTCCCTTAAATTTCCTGGGTTTCAAAGGAAGCAGCTCCTCTCCCTCCCTCCCTGTCGACCAGGGAGGAGGGAGGCTCCAACTGTGTTGCTTGGCTGCGTTGCTCACCCAATAAGGAGTCTAAGAACGACTGGGGGGTGGAGCTTGCATGCCTTGTGCCGATCAAATCGGCTGCATTGCCTGGGGGCTCGCTTTTGCTCAGTGCTTCCCAGCGGAGAGGTGACGGTGGTTTTCCTTGCTGCATCCCCTTTGCCGGGTTGCTGCACTGTGGGAACCACCGCTTGAGGCTTCGTTTGGCTGCTGGCTGGGCTTTCTGCCTTTGGCTCAGAGGGGCTCAGAAGTTGAACATACCTGTGCTCGGAAAATCCCTTATTTTGGCTGCTGATCCCTTATTTTCAAGGCTGCTGGTCCCTTATTTTCAAATCTGTAAGTTGACAGCTGTGGTCAGAGATGTAGTCCCTCAACATTGGTAGAGCCACAGTTTAGCCACCCCTGGTTAGTGATCCATTTGGTCCCCACCGCCTGGACTGGGGTTGCTATTTACATACATAGATGCCAATGTCACCTTTCATCTCTAGGCAAAGAGGAGCTAGGGAATTCTGCTCTGGAGGGTAGGACCTGTGCCAGTGACTTCAAGTTACAAGAAAGGAGATTCGGACTTAACTTCAGGAAAAGCTTTCTGGCAGTAAGAGTTGTTCAACATGGGAACAGACTCCCTAGGGAGGTTGTAGACTCCCTTCCTTGGAGGTTTTTAAGCCGATGGTTGGGTGGCCATTTGTCATGGGTGCTTTGGTTGAGATTCTGACACCCTTGGGTCTCCTCCAACATTATAATTCTATGATTCTGGGGCTGAGGAAGGATCACAGGGGTAACACAGTGCCTGGATTTGATTCCTCTTCCCTCCCCATCCCTTTCACCTTGTGTGCCATGTGGTTTGTTTGTTTTTTTGATCGTAAGGCTATGGGCAGGGACTGTTGTGTTTCAACCGATTGCATGCAAGTTTCTACTAGCCTTTTTTTCTGCTTAAGAGTACAAGCTCGCCAAATAAATAATTAAATGAAATAAATATGAAATGCCCCACCCCCTCAGTCTGGACCTGGATTCCCCCACATGCCTGCCTGCTATTTATTAAACAAAAGCCACGTGCCCAGGAGTCAAACATGTCTAGTTTGGCCCACAGATGGAGAGAAACCGGTGACAGGTGTAGAAAAATCCTGGTGGAAGACGGTTTAAAAAGACACGAGGAATGAGAAGGGGAAGGCGGAAGGGTTTTCCCAGTGTTCGCCGACACTCGGTGGTTAAAACACCACCTTCTTTATATTGCGATCCTTAATTACCATTGTTGTCAATGGCAACCCGTGCGGCAGTCGAAACTCGCTGCGCCATATGGCTCCCTGTCTGCTAAAGATCACTGGCTTATGGAGACCATATGAGAGCATATTGACAGAGCGCATGCCTAATTGCGGCTGGGCCTTACAGACTGGCGTGCCACTTCGATCCAGGCAGGCGTCGCGCTCCCAGCCTGTCCGCCGGCGTTGGCTGCCGTGGGACACAGCAAACGAGGCCCCCGAAGAGGCCTCAGTCTGCGAAATAAGCATCACCAAAGCAATTGGTCCCTTAGTTGTCCTTTGACATTTCACCACAGTTCCTCAGGGCCTATTGATGTTTGCAGGAGAGCTGCTCATCACTGTCACATCTCTCTTCAGGGAAAGAGCGCACAAGTCTTCAGAACAATGGCTTGAATGTCTGCCTAATATGCATGAGGCTGGCGCTTTCCTACTTAGGAGTTGCATGGGCATCTGGTACATGCTATCTTCAGCTACCTTCACTATGAGTCGAGATAGATCCTGTTCACATTTTTCTTGGGTGTTAATGCTGGGTGCATGGAAATTGTTCAGAATAGAGTCATAGAAATGTAGAGCTGGAAGGGACCACGATTGTCATCTAGTAAAACCTGCAATACAGGAATCTTTTGCCCAACGTGGGGCTAGAACCCACAACGCTAAGATTAAGAGGTTTAGGCTGTCAGGAGGTTGGTCAGTTAAGCCTCCCCTGAAAAAGAGGAGGTGTCTCAATAAATAAAAGAGTGGAAGGAGGGCACAGGTTTGCATAACATCTACCAGGGCTGATTTAATAATAATTATAATAATAATTTATTATTTATGCCCCGCCCATCTGGCTGGGTTTCTCCAGCCAATCTGGGCGGCTTCCAACAAAACACTAAAATACAATAACCTATTAAACATTAAAAGCTTTCTTAAACAGGGCTGCAGATGTCTTCTAAAAGTCTGGTAGTTGTTGTTCTCTTTGACATCTGGTGGGAGGGCGTTCCACAGGGCGGGCGCCACTACCGAGAAGGCCCTCTGCCTGGTTCCCTGTAGCTTTGCTTCTCGCAATGAGGGAACCGCCAGAAGGCCCTCGGCGCTGGACCTCAGCGTCCGGGCAGAATGATGGGGGTGGAGATGCTCCTTCAGGTATACTGGACGGCGGCCGTTTAGGGCTTTAAAGGTCAGCACCAACACTTTGAATTTCTATGTACAGGTGCCCTTGTGGAAAGGATTAGTGCAACAGACGTAGGATGCCATGCCTCTCACCTTGGCAGGGGAGAGTGTGACCAGGTGACTTGAGGGTCTGCTCCATCTGCTGTCCAGGGGCTCGCTGTTGATGACAGGCAGTTCTGACGCCCTTACCTGCTCTCCCTTTTTAAAGGGTTATTTCTCTTTAAACTGGGCTCACACCAGACAGCCCTTCAAATGGATGGCTCCCACAAGTAGAAGCCACAGGACTGCCCTAGCTGGCAGCCAGCTTGAGAGTTATGTAGCATAGTGAGAGACAAGAGAGAGAGAGAATATGTGTTCTTTCCATCCCGATTGCTTCTTGCTGAAACCTCCCACCCCCAGGTTTCAATCAGCACTACAAAGCTCCTTTCCAGGCTGGCTGGTTCCCGGGGGGGGGAGGGAGCACTCTTATTAGGGTCTGGGGAAACACTGTTCTATTTTGATCTCTTCCCCCCCCCCGCCCCATGTGCATATGAGGAACTCTAAGAAAATAAAATACCTAGGGAAAGTTCCTCTATTTATTCCCAATAATTAAAATTTGACTAGGCACTGGATTCTTAATTATCTGCTCTCTCTGCAATGCCTTAGAGAGGTGGAGAAGCAATATTAGTGGAGCCTAACAGAAGGTATACCATAGCATACCTTCGCCAGTACCAAACCGCTGGTTTAATGAAAACAACTTGCCATATAATAGTAATTTTTGGAAGTCCAGAGACCCATCCTTTGTCAATTAAAACACACAATAAAACACTCCCGTCGAAACAACTCGGTAATCAAATCAGGTTGGCAGATTAAAAGAATGTCCTTGCAAATATCCCATGAGCTGTGGGATAATTTGTAGTAGCTTGGCAAAGATTTCTGACATCTAGTGGTTCAGTGATAGCAAGAACAAAAAGGGTTATTGTTGTTGTTTTAAAAGAAACACATTAAGTTAGGTATTCCTACTAACTCAAGTGTAGAGTTGGACTTGCATATGCAGTTTCCCCCTGTGTATGAATAATGAGGTACAGTAGGTCATTGGATCTATTCGCCAATCCCCTGATTCACCATTTTGCATTTAGCTCCACCTCATCTGTTATTTTGCACCTGCCTCCAGCTCGTGGATCTCAAGGTTCTCTAAAGAAACGAAGAACATTCAGCCAGCCTAAAGATTGCCCGTGCAATTTTGGTTTCCATAAGGCAGTGAAAACCACTGCACTGTGTGTTCCAAAGTCTGCTCACTCCAAGTTCGTTGTACATGAAGTCAAATGTGACACCCAGCTCAGAGGTGGAGAATGTGCTTCAGCTGAAAAAGCTCCAGGTTCTGTCTCTGACATCTCTGGTTAAATGGGAGAGGCCCTTGCCTCACATCCTGGAGAACCACTGCCAGTCAGAGTAGGCATTATTGATCCAGGTGGACAAGTTGCCTAACGAGGTATAAGACATCTTCCTCTGAGAGCATGGAGGTTGCAGCCAAGCCTGTGAATTGGCTTTAGGCATCACAGAAGAAAATCCCCAGATTTATTTTTCTTTGAATGAAATCTGCAGCATGAATCTCAGCCAATTTTATCGATGCTTTCAAGATACTGTTTTCGTTTTTGGAAAGCAATTTAAAACTTTGCTACTAAAACAACATGCTTGCATCATCGCTCTTTCTCCATCTAGAGGCTTAGGTTTTAAGGCAAGCCTAATAATATAGCCAAGTCTGGGTCAGATCAATGCAATTTATTTCTTTTTTCGTTCTTTCCTTTTTCCCCTCCTCTCAGCTCTGTATCGATCTTGCTCCTTGTCACAGAGCTGATCACACTGAGAGAATAAGAATGATATGTTTATGAGAAGGGGAATAGCAGCCTGCTGTAAATACACTTCTTCCTCTCTTTGGGAAGAGTTGGAAAACAAATGTATTCTTCAACTGGGATATTGACTGGAGCGAACCACCAGTGTGATGGAATGCATATTGTTGGACACAGATTGCAAAGGTGGTTGCAAAGAGAATATTGCAGGCCTAGGGAGCCTGTGGCCCTCCAGATGTTGTTGGAGTCAACTACAACTCCCATCAGGCCTAACCAGTATGGGCAGTGGTCAGGGATGATGGGAGCTGGAGTCCAGTAACATCTGGAGGGCCACATGTTCCCCATCCTTGAGCTGTAGGATAACTCCTAAGTATGACTCCACACATTCTTCCTTGCTGCTTCTTAAAAGACTCCCCTCATTCTACTTCATGTCTAGAACCCCTTATTTGAATTCAATGCAAACTTCAGGGGCTCCTAATGCTCATCTCAATTAATAGGCAAGCACTGCAAAATCCCCAAATCATTTCAGATTAAAAATCCAAGCTGGAGAAGAATTCCTGGCTTAATTCACTTGCTACGCACCCAGTCCTAAAGAGAACTTTGCATTGCTAGGACTTCTCCTTCTGGGATCTCTCCTAGCCATACAGAGCTACAAAATACCTCCATAGCTGTGGAAGCTGTTGATGCGAGGGAAGTCTAACCCATGAAGGACCCTTGAGGCAAGAGAGTCACCTGTGGTGGGTGAGTTTTCCCCACCAAAACGATCACTTTTTCCCCATTGTGTGCCATCTCTGTTTTTTATTGGCTTGTAAATGAGTTGACCCATCACCCCAGTTTGTGTTTCGGGGTGATTTCCAAGCCAATTTGATCTGAGCCATTAGCCGTTGGCCCAGTTCTGCTCCAATGTGTCACTGTCACTCTTCTCCTCTTGGTGCTTGTGATTGGAAATGTAGCCTCTTGATTGCAACAGTTGGTTATTAATTGTTGTCAGTCTGTCTTCCAATGCACTGATAAAATTGGAGAAGTAGTGCTGTTGTTTAGTCGTGTCCGACTCTTCGTGACCCCATGGACCAGAGCACGCCAGGCACTCCTGTCTTCCACTGCCTCCTGCAGCTTGGTCAAACTCATTCTGGTAGCTTCGAGAACACTGTCCAACCATCTCGTCCTCTGTCGTCCCCTTCTCCTTGTGCCCTCCATCTTTCCCAACACCAGGGTCTTTTCCAGGGAGTCTTCTCTTCTCATGAGGTGGCCAAAGTATTGGAGCCTCCGCTTCAGGATCTGTCCTTCCAGTGAGCACTCAGGGCTGATTTCCTTAAGAATTGAGAGGTTTGGTCTTCTTGCAGTCCATGGGACTCTCAAGAGTCTCCTCCAGCACCATAATTCAAAAGCATCAATTATTCGGCGATCAGCCTTCTTTATGGTCCACCTCTCACATCCATACATCACTACTGGGAAAATCATGGCTTTAACTATACGGACCTTTGTTGGCAAGGGGATGTCTCTGCTTTTTAGAGACAAAGAGAAGAGGTAATAGGGGTTAATTCAGCAAATTCCTCCCTTGGCCCTTTTGTCTGCCCTGATTCCTCACCCACAGCAGCACAAACCAGCAGTACTATTGCAAAGGAAGAATGGGAGAAAGGAGCTGTTTGTCAGGGTTCAGCAGAGTTTAACAGTACAGTACGAACAGCCCAGCGATCAGGTTCCAAAGTAACCTCTGGCAGTCAAGGCACCAGAGGCAGACTGCATGGGCTAAGTTGGCGAGGATCAGGCCTTGTTTCGCACCTTCTCTCATAGACCAGTTGCTCAGACTACAGAATCAAATTTAGGAAAGTTCTTATATAGTGCCTTTCAAATATAGACTCATGGAACTGTAGAGTTGGGAGGGACCCCTGTGCATTTATAAAGAAGCACACTTTCTCCTGGGCTGCAGTACAACAACCACAACAAAACCAGGTCTAGCCTCCTCCTCTGATATTGGGGGTCTTACATCTGATGAAGTAGGGTCCGCTGGCTTGAAAACTGATGCCATTAAAGCAACCTTTCAGGGTCTTGTTGCTTTTGCTGAAGCACATTAACACGGCTGCTCTTCTGGAAATCGACCTTGAACAGTGAGTGCGTAGGGTACCTAGCTGCTGAGATATTTCCAAAAGACGCAATGTTGAATGCAGCATCTCCAAATGCTATTCATTAATCCATGTTGATTTGCTGGCTGCAGCTAGAAAGAAAACAGAAGAAGGGAGAGCTTAATGATGCCTCCCACTTGATCTAATCATCACTTAATTAAATCAGAAGATCAGGGCCAAAATAAAATTGTAATAAAAATGAATACCAAGCTTGCATTCCTCATCTGATTTCTTCTGGGAAGAAGTAACAGGGTAATGCAATCGCTCAGTCTATAAAGTTGCCATAATTAGAAAATTGTAATGTGATTATGGCATAGGGAGGCTTCATCAGGCAGAAAGTCATGAAGGATAGCTAAGCCCCGTGTGCCTTCAGACAATAGTAGAGGCAAGCTGAATCCAGCAGGAGTCCCAAGCCAGACCATCATGCCTGATCCTACCTAGAAAATTGGCTGAACCTAACCCTGTCCAAAGGTTTCACTGCATTGGTTACTTTATAATTTGCCTTTCCTCTGAAGACATCAAGGCAGTGTACAGTACATGGTTCATCCTGACCTGAATTTTATCCTCACAACGTCCCTGTGGGGTTTGTCAGGCTGAGGGAGTGCAGACCCGAGGTCTTTTGGTAAGTTTCACAACTGGGTAGGGATACGCACCAGTTCTAGGGAAACACTCTAACCACTACACCATGCTGTCATTATGTTGCAAAATGTCAGTTGAAACATGACTCTTGCAATTAACATCTCTGAATTTGGTCAATAATATGTACAAAGCTGCATTTATGAGGGGAAAGCGTGCAGAAATATATTAGGGGGAACTTGCTGTGTATATTAGACAAAACTGCAGACCGAAACATCAATATTAGGAGAGTTTTCCTAAAGGTGTGTGTTTTCTTGCGAAGATGTGGCAAACTGAATTTAAGACTGAAAATGTGAGAGGTGGTGATAAACTGAAATTGGCAGACTTGTCCGTCCATCCCTGGTGTGATAGAACATTAGAGGCATTGGGGGAAATTAAAATAAAGGCTCTCCCACATCCAGCTTCCTGGAGCTCTTCTGAATGCTGGCATGCCACATTTGAGAGATGTCCCATGGCAACATCAGGTGTCTGGGGGGCACTGGGACCCCAAGAGCTGCCCAAGGGTGCCACATGCTGGTCACTGCAGGCAATGGAACAATTCACACATTTACCTTTTACAGACTGAGAAATTAAGTCATTTATTTGCATGTACAACTAAGACCCCAAGTCATTGCAAAATATTTATCTCTTTCTAAAACCTGATTATCTTGAGAACTAAAATGCATTGTTTCTCTCTCTCTCTCTTTCAGAACCTCTACCTGTAACCAGCGTTTCCATCTACGACTATAAACCATCACCAGAAACCGGGGTGCTGTTTGAGATCCAGTATCCAGAGAAGTACAATGTTTTCACCCGTGTGAATATAAGCTACTGGGAAGGGAAAGACTATCGGACCATGTTATATAAAGGTAGGTGGAATCTTAAACAATGGTAGTTGAGGTCAGAGCCAAAAATGAGGAGACAGAACCAAAAGTGGGCAGGACAGCCCCTTTTTCTCTCAACTCTCTTTTTGATACCTCCCCCTTGCTTCTCTGCCTCCCTGTCTTCCTCTGCCGCTCACCAGACTGTCAGGAGAAGGGCAGATTATTCTAGTTAGAAGTCTGAGCAGATCACTTGCAGGGGGCTTCCCCCTCCACCTTAGATCACTCCATCCACCTGGTCTCCTCCTGAACATTTCCCCCTCCTGACCTTCTCTTCCTTTGGACTCCACCCAACCACAGGAAATTAGGCTTCATCCAAAAGTTCCCCACCCCGGGGGATATATCCAATTGTCTTCACATACAGAACAGTCAGGTAGTGCTGCCTGCCTACACTCTTCTCTGTTCCACCAACAACTCCCAGCCCTTCCTGTCCCTGGGCCCTGTATGCTGACCTTGTCTCAAACCTTTGGGCAAGTTAGAATGTTTATAGCCATTCCATAGCACCTCAGCGAGGGAGATCTCCTTTCAATATGATGCAATGTAAATACAATGTAAATACAGAAATATCTTGGTTTGCCCAGATAATCATCACCTACTGAAGGTGTAAAGTTCACATGAAGCTGGAAATAAGGGGCAATTCACAAAGCCAGCCATTTCATTAGTTGATTATCCTCTTGTGATGGCATTATTGTTTTATGTCAAGACCTGGGGGATAAAGTTCCTGCTAAGGGTGCCATTGAACAAATACTCCCCCTACAAACCATGCTTCTTACTACCCATTACATTAGCTTGATGATCAAGAACAGGCATAGGCAAACTCCGACCCTCCAGATGTTTAGGGCTACAATTCCCACCCCCCCACACTAACAGGACCAGTGGTCAGGGATTATGGGAATTGCAGTCCCAAACATCTGGAGGGCCGGAGTTTGCCTATGCCTGATCAAGAACATCCTTTGCATGCTGAAGGTCCCAGATTCAAACCCTGACATCTCTAAGTGGGGATTGTCCCCTGCCTGAAGCCCTGGAGAGCTGCAACCAATCAACACCAACGGTATTGAATAAGATGGGCCAATGGTCTGTCTCGGTGTAAGGCAACTTCCTATTTTCCTAAGCAAGAATCACTTTCTGTCTTTTGTTCAGCTGAATAGCTGAAGAAGCTGGGAGGTTACTATTAATTATTATGGGTCATTATTTGGGGGAGGCCTGGAGCTCTGTGCTAGAGCATCTGCTGAATACACAGAAGATCCCAGGATCAACATCTCCAGGTGGGGTGGAAAAAGACCCATATCCAAAACTATGGAAAGCTGGTGCCAGTCAGTCCATAGGGAATACTGAGGTATGGAGCAGACAAATCACCTAAATAGTAATTGCTCTGAATGGGGGGGAAAGTAGATTGCAGGCATTGGGGGGGCATTGACTCAGAATAGGACCATACCATGGTGCAGGGATTGGGGGCTTTAACACTTTGTCCCTCCCCACTGTAACTGTAAAGAAACCCCCACAACTTTCCATCTTTGGTTTGCTCCTTGCAAGTTTTGCCCCTTGGCAATTTGTTAGGAATGAAGAAGCTTGTATCATCCGTTCCTCGAAATGTTTCATGTCACACCGTACATAATAATAATAATTTATTATTTATACCCCGCCCATCTGGCTGGGTTTCCCCAGCCACTCCGGATGGCTTCCAACAGCATATTAAAATACAATAACCTATTAAACATTAAAAGCTTCCCTAAACAGGGCTGCCTTCAGATGTCTTCTAAAAGTCTGGTAGTTGTCTGGTATGTTGCCACTTGCAATTCCTTTGCCTACTTTCGTGTTTATTTTCCTGGGTCTCGCTTCTAAGTACTTTTGACAGCCAGGAAGAAAAGGGTGGAGGCACGGAGTGGGGGCAGGAGTGTAGAAATGTTGTTGAATGCACACACATCCCGTATCTCTGAGACTGTGCCAAGCAATATCCTTAAGGCTGTGATGTCGGGTCGTCTGGCTCGTGTAATCAGTGCTATTTGTTCACCACCCTGCAGATTTCTTTAAAGGCAAAACTGTTTTCAACCACTGGCTGCCGGGAATATGTTACAGCAACATCACGTTTCAGCTGGTGTCTGAAGCGACGTTCAGCAAAAGCACCCTGGTGGAATACAGCGGGGTGAAACACGAAGCAAAGCAACACCGAACAGGTAGGACAAGTGGCTTCTGTGTGCCGTGTGCACATTGCGTGGACAGGCGGAGTCCCCCAAACCCTGGGCGGCCCCCCTCATGTGGAATAACGACTCAAGACAATGTGCTAGGGGATTAAATTGGCCACAACTTTATTATATTTCAGATGTGGATAGACCTTGGCTCAGGCATTGGGCATTTATCCCACCCCAGTCCCCAGCCGGGGATCTAGGGAACATCAGGGTTATCCAGTGTGTGGGGGGGGATGGGCCAGCTCTGGAGAACATATGTTCAAGCAGAGATAGCCGCCCCCGTTACGCCGCCGTCGCAGGGGAGAGCAATGACAACCTCTCGGCGTATGGTCAAAGCCTCCCCTCAGAAACCCCTTTAACGGGGAACCCTGGGATCACCACTGCAAAGAGAAGGGGGGTGTGGGTCATCGCTGCACACTCCCCCCCATTCAGGAAGATAGACTAAAGGATTCCGCCCAAGGCCTGATACCGCCAAAGTTGTGACATTTGCTACGGGAAAGGCAAAACCTGCCAATGCAGGGGAATTCCTTTCCGGCCCTTCAACAGCGACCTTGACGTAGCAGCGCCCGCATACCTGTGAAGAAAAGGTTAACCTGCAAAATAAGACTTAACTGATGGTGGGAAGGTAGTCCCTCCCCTACCTGGCCTGGTCTCCTTGGCAACGCTTCCCCCAGGCGGGATTGGACAACTGACTGAGGTAGGCGGAGACCTCCAGGTATCCCACCTGGGGAAGGCGAAGCCAAGCCTGTGCTGATGGAGCCGCACAGGGTCCAGGGGCTGTGCATGTCCACGCAAAGGGCGCCCCATTGCAGTCATTGTATCCAGATACAATGCATTGTCCCCATAAGCAGGAGCCTCTTCCTTTGGCCTGAGAGAGACCCTGCTGTGAACCTGTGCTTTAGAGGCCTCCCCAAGACCTGTACCCTATATGCCCAGGATGGAGCAGACGGATGCTGTGGCCCTCTAAGTGTTATTAGACTCCAACTCCCATCTGCCTTAGCCAGCATGGCCAATGGGCAGGGAGGAGGGGAGTTGTAGTCTTGAGGACATGGAGGCTTCCCATCGCTAATCTGCAGTACAGGCCAAGCATAATCTATTATGATGGGATATTAGCTCCACCCAAGGCATGATGGAGAACAGCAGCAACTGGGAAAAGACAGACATAATATTTTACAAGGACAGGAAGAAACATCACAGAGTAATTGTCACACACAGGAAGAATAAGGATATAGTTTGAATGCTTCACCTGTAGGTTTGTAAATCATTTAATGTGTCAATACAAATGGAAGTCGTTAATATTGTAGTTGTTGTATAACGTGTTAAAGTATTGAGAAGGGAAAGGAAGGTCAGACAGTTTAAGGCATTTTGAGTTAATTTGGAATTTATCTGCTATTTTGTGTGTGTGCCATATCTATGTTCATGATAATCATAGGGCAGTCGTTCCCAACTGTTTTAGTATGGCGAACCGCAAGTCCAAATTTACCTGGTATGGTGACCCATTAATTTATTATCCCATGGATTTTGGACTATAGGTCTTGGACAGCTACTGATTGTGTGCATTTGAACTACAAATTTGCTTATTTTATGATCATTGCTTGAGGCAGCCAAGGAAAAAAACCCTGTTTAATGCCCCTATTAATGTGGAATTCATTAAAATATGTATAGTACTTACAAAGTTATTCAGAGTTTTGCTCCTGGGAATGTAAGCACACCATCTGATTGCAGGCTATTTGAGATTCACTTCTAAAGCTTTGTGACCCAAAGTACTTGTGGGTTGGAATGCACAGGTTGAGAAACACTGATCTAGGAAATGAAAATTGATGAGTATTATTTATTATTGTATTTTATGCATGATAGGCAAATGGGAAAAAAGTGTTCTATCTCTTCCAGTTCCCTACCCACCTCGAAACATTTCTGTGCGTATCTTGCATATGAACTTCAATGAGAACTGGGAGGAGCAGAGTGGAAGTTTCCCCGAAGAGCCATTCTTGGGGACGCAGAAGACAATGCGACAGGACAAAGCCACCCAGATTCTGGATGACCTCCCTGAGCTCCCAACTGTGAACACTTCCTATACGTGGCCCGATTACCGCTACAATAGCAGCGACTATGAAACCACGTCTCAGCCTGACTGGTGGATTAACGAGCCCGACTCCCCGGAGAATGAAGACGAGTTTGTCAACGCGATCCCAAGAGATTATGAGAGCGTCAACCCCACTGAGGAGTTTGGAAGCCCTACACCGGAGCCTTCCTCGTTCCTCCCAGTGAAAATGGTGCTGAGTTGGCTGCCTCCCAAACCGCCCACAGCGTTTGATGGCTTCCACATTAACATTGAGAGAGAAGGTAAAAGGTCACACGGTGCTGTTGAGAATTATTGCACCAAGGTTGGTGTTGAAACCTGGCATCATTGGGTCCCAACAGGTCTCTTAGTTGTTGCCTGGCCTGGCCTTTCTCTCACCTATCCTTTAATTGTTTTCTGGGCTGGCATTCCCAAATGGTACTACAGTGGTACCTCGGGTTAAGAACTTAATTCATTCTGGAGATCCGCTCTTTACCTGAAACTGTTCTTAACCTGAGGTACCACTTTAGCTAATGGGGCCTCCCGCTGTCGCTGCGCCGCCAGAGCACGATTTCTGTTCTCATCCTGAAGCAAAGTTCTTAACCCGAGGTACTATTTCTGGGTTAGCGGAGTCTGTAACCTGAAGCGTCTGTAACCTGAAGCATCTGTAACCCAAGGTACCACTGTAGATAGCAGAGCTGGCCCACCCATGAGGCAGGATGAAGCAGCTGCCTCAGGTGGTGTGAACAAAAGAGGTGGTTCCCCGCGGGAACCATACCCACCCACCCTGCCACCGAAGACACCCAGGTAAGGGAGGTTTTGGCGGCAACAGAACAGCACAGCTTTCCTCTGCTCAGCTTTGCCACCTGTCTCCCCCAGTCTTAGAGTCGGAGAGGGACTGGTGCCAATGCTGAGTCTTGCTGAGTTGGGAAGGGGCTCCTTAAGGAAAAGTGCTTTCTGGAGCCCCCACTCAGCCCAGCGAGGTGGCAAAGCTTTAAAAGGGGCCTCCATCATGGAGGTGGCAGGAGGTGTTTTGCCTCAGTTGCCGAAATGTCTCTAGATCTAGTTTGGCCTAGCATCCATTTGATTCCTCCCAAGACCCTAATGTGGTGTTTCACCATAGCATTGTGAGAAATTAATGGCTCGAACCAGCAGCCCAGGGCTGCTCAGAATGATTCTGTTGCCACCTCCCACCCATCGGTCTAGCCTGCCAGACCCACTGCAAGAGAAGAGGGTCCACCAAGAGACATCTTGTAAAGACCCTCTTCAACCTGCAGGGTAGCAAAAGCACTGAGCAGCTCCAGAGCTAGCCTCAGATTTTTGTGGGCCCCACAGGCACACCTGTCATTGCTTCGCTCACTCCAGGTGGCCTCTAAAAAGAACAAGAAGAAGCTCCCGAGACATTTCAGAAGCCTCTCCTGAAGGAGGAAATACCAACTCTTCTTCTGCCTCAGTTGTGTTGCTTTTCACTTTCATGCTTTCATGAACACGTTCCTTGATGACTAGCACCACTTGAAGAGATTTGTCCCATTTTTTAATATATCCCTTTGCTCCCATGCATCAACTCCAGCTGTTCATAACCCTCTCGAGTGATGTTACAAGAAGGTAGAAAGAGTATATTACTCACCAGAATTAATCCATTCCTTCAGCCCTGTGTTAGGGCACTGGGACATAATTCAGTTACCTCTGTCACTAGAAACCCTATCAGATTCCAGCTAATTCACACCTCTTCTCTTGATTTAGAGAACTTCACAGAATTCCTGACTGTTGGCGAGGACATTCACGAATTTGCCACGGATCTGAAAGAACCAGGAAAATACACAATATCTGTTACAACATTCAGCTCTTCTGGTTCATGTGAAGTTCGGGAAAGCCAATCTGCCAAAACACTCAGTTTTTATATTAGTAAGTCTACACATAGTTATATAATATACATCAGTATCTTCAATAGTATATCTGGTCGGTACTTAAGTTCATCGATGCTAAATGTTGCTTCTCCTTTGCCTTGTTTAATCTGATTCTTATTGTTTTGGGTGCTTCCTCCAGCTGGTTCCTCAGCAGGAAGTTCTGGGAGCTCTAAAGACCAGGTTCAGCTTCCTTTGAATGAGAGAGCACTGGGGACCTTAAGGCAAGGATGGATTACCTGTGGCCCTCCAGATGTGGTTGAACTTCAGTTCCCATCACCCCAGGTGGCATGGCCAAAAGTCAGGGATGATGGGAGTTGTAGTCCAGGAATTTATGGAGGCCCACCTGCCCCCACCCCACTTTAAGGCATCAATGTCACATTTAGATTCTCTTCAATAAATGTATGCAGATGTGATGGACTGACAAGCACAAAATTTTCTACCACTTGTTCACAGTTTTCAAGCATGCATGTGAGGAATCTTAGGTATACTTTTTTAAGGCAGTGGGTTGGATCCAGAATAACACTGGTTCTCAGTTAGTGGAGAGGACCAGCCTTTGAAGGTGATTTCTCCTTGTTTCTGGTGGTGCTTTAGGTCCCACAGGGGAACTGATAGAAGAGCTCACTGAGAAACCTCAGAACGTCAGAGCGATGGTGCTGACCTCTACCACGGCCTCGTTGTCCTGGACCACTTCACAGGAGACCACCAGCACTAGCACCATCATATCTGTCGTGTCCTTGACATGCCAGAAACAGAAGGAAAGTCAAAGGCTTGAAAAGCATTATTGCTCAGAGGTAAGCACCTAGGACTTGCCGATCGCATGGTCGGCGGTGCGAATTCCCACAGCGGGGTGAGCTCCCGTCGTTCAGTCCCAGCTCCTGCCCACCTAGCAGTTCGAAAGCACCCTTAAGTGCAAGTAGATAAATAGGTACCGCTTTATAGCGGGAAGGTAAACAGCGTTTCCGTGTGCTGCGCTGGTGCTGGCTCGCCAGAGCAGCTTCGTCACGCTGGCCACGTGACCCGGAAGTGTCTCTGGACAGCGCTGGCCCCCGGCCTCTTAAGCGAGATGGGCGCTCAACCCCAGAGTCGGTCACGACTGGCCCGTACGGGCAGGGGTACCTTTACCTTTACCTTTAAGAGGAAGAAAACACCATTTTCCAAGCCGTCACTGAGTTGCAGGTGGGACTGAACTGCATATTGCAAATTCGGGTTTGCACAGCTAATGTGGATTTGGCATTCTTGTGCAACAAAGAATCGGGTTATTTGTGGTAAGGAAAGTGTCAGGAGTGTGCAGTGGAAACAACTGCTTGACCAGCATTGCATAGCATCCAGACATAGGAGGCTTCCTTATACGGAGCTTCACTGTTATTCCTACTAGTTTGGTACTCTCTTGAATGACTGGCAGCCATTCTCCAGGGTTTCAGGCAGGAGACATTCCCAGCTCTGCCTGGAGATGCTGGGAATAGAACCTGCAACCTTCTGCATGCCAAGCAGATGCTCTGCCACTAAGCTATGGCACTTCCCTTAACCTCCCCACAATGAAATGCTCATCCCAGCACATGTGGCACAAAGAAATCAGGTTGAATGCTCAGTAAAGGAGGCCATCGGGGTGACCATGGGGCATGGAGGATATGGGCACAGTGAAGAACACATGGCTGTGTTTCTTGGGCTGCTTGAGCTTGACTCATGAAGTATTTCAGAAAGACTTCAGTGACATTGGTTTGGCTGTGAAGAAATCAGTGGCACTTCAATATATATATATCAGAGGATCAGTAAATCAAACTGAACACCAGGGAACTTTCTTCTGAGTAAACATACACAGGAAAGCACTGTACGGCTACATTCCCAAGCACACTCAACCAGGGAGAAAGTGCTATTGAATGCGATGGAACTTACATCTGAGTAAATAGGTGATTGGTTGTACTGTCAATCCAGCCCTACCATCGGGCAGCTGCTTCTGGTAGCAGATTCTGAGTGGGATGAAAAGGCAGAAGCATTATATAGTTTATCTTTGTATTTTCACAGCTGGGGTGGCATGAAGCTCACATGCCAAAGTAGCCTTGGCTACTTTGCACCTTGATTTTGAGCAGGGAGGAGGCGCCATTTTCTGCTCTGCCTCAGGCAGCAAAAGGTCTTGAGCTGGCCCTGATGCTCAACATGCCTTCCTTTCCTTACACATGCTCTGTCTCATTTCTGCAGGTGAATACAAGCAGCAGCTTTATCGAAAACCTGGTTCCTGGCGCTCAGTACCAAGTTGTGATTTACTTACAGAAGGGACCGCTGGTTGGGCCTCCTTCCGATCCTGTGACATTTGCCATTGGTAATGGGATACCTCTGCATACCTCTGTTGTTTTGGTTGCTTGAAACCAGACGTTTTAGGCAGAAGAATTATTGGTAGAAGAATGAGTGTGGTGCTGCTTCTGTAGAAGCCTGCAAGGCCCATGTGTTGAGTTAAACATCGGTTTTGTCTGTACATCACAGAAAGCCATAGATAACGCTTTGCCAGGAATGCGCCAATTCTAGCCACTTTGCTCCTCGCTCCTCACACTAGGAAGAAACAAACCACCATATTTGTCTTAGCATTACATCTGGATTAGGGAGTATAGTTTGTTTCCTCCCAGGGCAAACAAGAGGAAAACTATGATAGCCATGGATCCATAGCTTACTGATTATGGTTTGTTGGAGCAAAACAAACCAAAATCTATGTTTCAGTTTTAATTGTAAACCAAGGACTGTAGCATGTTTTCTTCATGTTCTAATCTGAAGGAGAGAGTCCAGATAACCTGCTCACTGGTAATCCATTTATCCCCTTATACCTGTGGTTGGTGGGGAATGAGACTAAGGGTGTGTCTTATTTACCCAAGACATTGGCTTGGCCCCTGTTTGATCACATGGATAGTACTGTATGCCTCAGATTTTTGCATGATGACTAAATAGCTCTTGTGGATGAGGTGGGAACGAGGTGACCCACCTCTAGCAGAAACTCTATGTGCTGAATTGCAAACTTATTGATATCTTTCCATTTCTGTTTTACAGTGCCAACTGGGATAAGGGATTTAACACTTTACCCTTTGGGCCCTACTGCTGTGGTCCTCAGCTGGAACAGGCCTCTTCTGGGTGTTTTCCGGAAATACATTGTAGAAATGTTTTATTTCAACCCATCAACAATGACTTCAGAGTGGACAACGTACTACGAAATAGCAGCAACCGTCTCCTTAACGTCATCAGTGGTAAAGCACACTTGGATGCTATAAATGTCTCTCACAAGTTCATGCCCAAACTTCATCATTCACACACAGAGAGAAACAAAATCAATCTAAAACAATATCCTTTTAAAATGCAACTTCATGTAAATACAGTCACTATGCTTAACAACAGAACTACATTCGACTGCTTTAATCTGTGGAACTGGCACTATTACAAGAGGCACATAATACTCATTCCACACTGGTAATGAATCAACATTTTAGTGTGGCGGCACCTACACTTTGGGACCCCTGGCCTATTGACATCAAGCAGGTGCCTTCACTATAATATTTTGCCTGCTTAAAACATGTTTTTTGACGGGCTAGTGTATCCAGAGACTTAGAAATTACATGGGTTTCATTTCATTTTAGCCACTGTTGATTTTAATCATCTTCTGAATATTTCAAAATACCTGTTTTAACTGTTTTTTATCCATGATATTTTATATTGTTGTAAAACTCTTGCCTTTTTTATGACGGGGTGAGCTCCTGTTGCTCGCTCCCAGCTCCTGCCAACCTAGCAGTTTGAAAGCACGCCAAAAAGTGCGAGTAGATTAATAGGTACTGCTCCAGCAGGAAGGTAAACAGCATTTCTGTACGCTGCTCTGGTTTCAGTGTTCTGTTGCACCAGAAGTGGCTTAGTCATGCTGGCCACATGACCCAGAAAAACTGTCTGCTGATAAACGCCGGCTCCCTCAGCCTGTAAAGTGAGATGAGCGCCGCAACCCCAGAGTCATCTGCAACTGGACTTAACCATCAGGGGTCCTTTACCTTTAACTTTTTTAATAAATACGTACAGCAATTCAATGCCAAACACTCTGTAGGCAGTCATAGATATTCTAGGTCCAATCCAGAATGTAGCCTTAACGTCTCTTTCAGATCCCACTTTTTCAGGTGCTAATTCTCTTTCTTCTATGCCTTTTCTTGTTTGCACATCTTTCAGAGAATAGGAAACCTTCTGCCTGCCTGGTATTACAACTTTCGGGTCACCATGGTGACATGGGGAGTCCCAGAACTGAGCTGTTGTGACAGTTCCACCATCAGCTTCATAACAGGTGAACAGAGCTTTGGAGAACCTTTCACAGTTTGTGTGTGTGGTTTTGCTCTTTAATATAAGACAACAATGTGGAGGCTGCTGGCCTCTTGATGTTGATAGATTACAATTGCCACCATCCCTGGCTGCTGGCTATGCTGACTGGAGCTGGTGAGAATTTGAATCCAAAAGGCAGGTTAGGGGAGGCTGGTCTAGTGGGTAAGAATATTGGATTAGGATCTTTGATAATAGGAAGAAACCATTGGGCCTGCAAACCACTGTAGAACTTTCTTAAATCTGTGCAGTGACACCTGATGTTTCACCAAACATTGCTTTAGTGTTTTTTTAAGTTGGCAGCAACAGGAACTAGAACCTTGATTTTTATTATTTTTTTAAGAAGAAAAAAGAAGATGCTGAGTTTTGCCGTTAGTTCCAAATTCTGTACTTTCATCATGAAATTGTACCACATTGCTGATTTTATGATTATAATCTACGTATGGACCAGTGTGGCCTGCAACAATGTACTGCAGTGCTGAGTGCTCTCGTTCAGAGTGCCAGCCAGCCATGTCCTTTTCCGGGAGACCCCATTCCATTCTCCAGTTTTCTGTTCCCACACCTCAGCAGTCAACCAGCATTCTGTGGCCACTGAGCATGCTGATTTTTCACTGAGTTGTTTTGGAATTTCGCCCACTCCCGCGGCTTAGATTCCTTTAATGTCTGCAAACTTTCATTTCCCCTTAAGCCTGCTTCCCTGTCATGTGTAGGTGAAATTGTTATGGCTACATAAGGATCCACACTAGGAACATGGGTTTGCTGTTGTATATCTAATTGTGAAATGCTTTGCAGCCTCAAATTAGGTGCACTGTTTTTCTTTCTGATAGCTCCAGTATCTCCTGAAATCACTTCAGTTGAATATTTCAATAACCTTCTCTATGTCAGCTGGATCTATGGGGATGACAACACAGACCTTTCCCATTCTCGAATGTTGCACTGGATGGTCATTGCAGAAGGAAAGAAAAAGATAAAAAAGAGTGTAAGCCTAAACACCTTGTACTTCCTTTGGGTTTCGCATGCAGAGAGGCACAATGTCATGGATATTTTAAAAAAGCAAAACAAAAGCTTGTTATGGGGCAGTGGGAGGTTGCACCTACAAAGGCCCTTGCAGAGCACTTTGCAAGCACTAGAAACCAGCTGATTGTTTGCAAGCTGTCGGAGCTTGCAACAATGGTCGTTTGATCATTGGGATTGTTAGAATTGATGCAAATGGAATCCCTGTTCTGGACCTTGTGCAGGGTAGAAATATACATGCTCTCCACCACAGGAAAGAGTCCCAAAAAGTATTACTGCAAACTGTCTTAAACTAGTTACAACATAAATGTTGCAAAAATACAAAGTAACACATTGTTCTTAAACAAACTAACAATGCGGGCCAGTCTTCTTTAAGTCCTTAATATAGTCTAAGAACATTCCTGCTTCCATAGAGATAACCTATACAAGCAACTTGTTTGTTCAGCTATATAGCTGCAAATATAATGTTTTAAGTGCATTTTAAGTACATTATTCAAATGTGACCCTAGATGGTGAACTTATGGAAAATTCAATATATTTTTCAAAACGTTTAAAAAAGAATGTTTTATACGTGTCTAGATTCCACCTAGGATTGCTGAGCTGAGCTGAGCTCTTACTGCTGCTGGCTCCCATGCCAGCTGAGATATAAGAGCTCTCAGGGTTCCCAGCAATGAGTCATTACTTAGTACACACACCAAAACGGAAATCTCCAGCCTCTCCTTATTTCAGCGTTTATCTAAAGCTGAACCTTCTGCCTAATGCAAACTTCTCTTTGCAAATGCAAATCTTTACGTAAGATTTAAACTTCAGTGAGTGCATATAAACATTACATGTTATGCACATTAAATCTATATCTTTAGCAGGGCTCCCCTTGCACAGAGCTCAGTAAACCCCCTAAAATCAGCTGATCATTGGGGCTTGCAGAGGGCACTGCAAAAATAGATTCCTCTGGCATTATTGTGGCAATGGATGATTGGCAGGTGGGCACTCCTGCCTACCTGTCAGACGTGACCTACAGGGATGGGGGAAGATAAGGATCTGTTCTGCCAGCTGGGTCCAGTTCTAGACAAACTGGGCTAGAACAACCACTCAGTGGTGCATTATGCTCCCACCCACTTAACAACAGGGTTCAAAGTAATTTCAGTTTCCTCTGCTTGGAGTCACCTCCCATGTGGGGGCGCTATTTCACCCACTGACCATTTTAGGTGACGCGAAACGTCATGAGCGCCGTGCTCAACCTGCCACCCGGGGACATCTACAATCTCTCGGTCACTGCCTGCACCGAAACAGGAAGCAACATGTCTGCGCTTCAGCTTGTGAAAGTTGGTAAGTTATTCCCTAGGGGAATGGGCTGCAATTTCATGAAAGCAAAATATTGCCAAAGACCCAGGAGGTGGTAAAACTGAGAGCACCACAGGCAACGGAACTGCCTGTTTTGTGCAGTTAACATGAACTATTGGAAGAGTAGCACTGACCACTAGGTGTTGTATTTTAAGTCTCTTAATAAAAGTAGATAGGGTTAGATACTAGTTTCTTGGCTTCAGTGATAAGATCAATAAATGGATGGTCATGAAAGGTTCCAGTCACCCCCTTCTCTCCCTCTCCCCCAGGCTGGAGCATCCTGTTCTACCCCAAAAGCCTCTCTGGATAATCAGGGGTCACCCCTGGACCATGTAGGATGAGGCACAGAGAGCTGCTAATGGGGCAGGGGGAATCACCCAAAGCTGGACAGAGCTTTGCCTACTCTGGAGTGATTCCTCCCTCCAACTCTACAATTCTACAATGCTATGATTCTCCAGCAAACCTCTGCAGGCCCACCTAGCCTTGTTCATGGGAGGTGTGGGGCGATGGCTCCTGAACCTCCAGAGAAGTCTTCCAGGGGAAACAAGTGGCCGGGGGCAGGGATGGAAAAACCTCCTTCTGTTCATTTATTTTAGAATCCAAGCCATTAGGTGCTTTAAAAGAGAGAGAGAGAGAGAGAGAGAGAGAGAGAGAGAGAGAGAGAGAGAGTTACCACTTGGTCCATGTTATCTAACAAAGCACATTAAAGCACAGATGCAAGCAAATTTAAATTAACAATTTGGTGAGGGTCAGTTTGGTTTTCAGAAAGAACTAGGAACAGAACAAAGTCACCTTTGCAATTCAGATTTTAATAGCAAGAGGACTCGAAATGTAGGTTTATATGTAGAAAGTGTGTGTGTGTGTGTGTGTGTGTGTGTGTGAATGAGTGAGTGAGTGAGTGAGTGAATTAATCTTATATCCCACCCTTCCTCTTCAAAGTAAGAACTTTATATGCCACACTTCCTCCCTTCAGATATGTATAGACCACTGGATAACTCAGTTGGTTAGAGTGTGATGCTGATAAAACCAACATCACAAGTTTGATCCCCATATGGGGCAGCTGCATATTATTGCATTGTAGGGGGCTGGAATAGATGAAAACCAGGGTCCCTTCCAGCTCAAAAATCTTAATGTGTGTGTGTGTGTGTGTGTGTGTGTGTGTGTGTGTGTGTGTGTGTTTAATATAGCCCAGAAAAAGGCTAGGCAGCCTTGACTGGAAAAAAAATGCCCAGTATATATTTCAGAAAGCAAGAAAAAAATTATGAGGACGGAATAATACTATCCAATAATGCAAAACCCCGGAAGCTATATTTAGAGTAAATTATATTGAACAAAGAGCCAGAATTAGTAATAGAGTCTGTCATGGATGCCCGCCCCCCCCTACACTGTTTAATACATTTATAAAGGATGCAATTAATAAAATGGAACAAGTGCTACAGCCCAGCATTAAAGTAAAGGGGAAGGAAATGGGTATGTTTTGCTGATGTAGCAGTAATGGCAGACATAGCACTAATGGAAATATTATTATTATTTTAAGATATGGAAGTGCTAAATACAATGAAGTCAGGCTTTTTGAACTCCAGCTGAAAATGAACAAAGAAAGATTTGAGAGATAGGTCAGAACCTGTCATGGTCCATCCCAGATAAGGAAGGTTTATGCCTGATAGTTAACTTTTTGTTGGGAAGAGAAACACCACCAGCAGCTTTCATGGGGCTCCAGATGCACCTTATTACATGCTTCTGGGTGGCACTGTGGGTTAAGCCACAGAGCCTAGGACTTGCCGATCAGAAGGTCAGCGGTTCAAATCCCCATGACGGGGTGAGCTCCCGTTGCTCGGTCCCTGCTCCTACCAACCTAGCAGTTCAAAAGCACGTCATGTGCAAGTAGATAAATAGGGACCGCTCCGGCGGGAAGGTAAACAGCGTTTTCATGTGCTGCTCTGGTTCACCAGAAGCGGCTTAGTCATGCTGTCCACATGACCTGGAAGCTGTACGCTGGCTCCCTCAGCCAATAAAGCAAGATGAGTGCCGCAACCCCAGAGTTGGTCACGACTGGACCTAATGGTCAGGGGTCCCTTTACCTTTACTTTAGCCTCTAGGCAGCTGTCCACAGGTCTGGGCTGCAGCAACAGTAAGAGCCCACCTCTCTGCCTGCTTATAAACCATCCTCTGGCAGGTTGCATGCCCACAACCTGAAGACATTTCCTGCACAGAAGTCACCATTATTCCTATTAACTTTGAGAAATTGCTTGTCAATATCTCCTTCAAATAATAACCCCAAAGAAGCCGGATATCAACATGAGAAAAAACCAACTATATGAACTTTCAAACGTAAAAGTAAAAAAATGACACCAACTTTTTCCTTGGGAAATGATATAAAATTTCTGAATACAACGGACTTTTGAACAGTCAAGGGTTGTGGGTCTTAATGAGCTTCCTTAAATATGGCACACATTGACCATCTCAGACTCACAGCAATCTTAGAGTCAGACAAGCCAAGAGGTTCTAGCTCCACCAAATAACGGCTTCCGGAACCCTCTGTCAAAAGTTGTGCAAATATCATTTATCTTCCTAAAGGTGCACACACACACGCCAGTTAAGACTCGACTGAAAAAAGGAAATGAAGCAATAACTGAAAATAGGGAAGAGGGAGCAGCCCGCTACTTAAGGGTGTTTCTGTTTAAAAATTGCCTGTTTACTGCTGACAGAGCTTTGGGAAAAGTAAAAAGACATCTTTGTGGAACCACTAGAGAGCTGGTTCTTCAACTGGTTCTGCCTGCCACATCTTCCCGTTGGATTTGTAAGATACCTCTGAAGTTACTCTCCTCCTGTCCCCAGACCCAGCTCCTCCGAGGTCACTTTTCGCTGTGAATAAGACCCAGACATCTGTGACTCTCCTGTGGGTGGAAGAGGGAGTCGCTGATTTCTTTGAAGTCTTCTGCCAGCAGGCTGGTTTGAGCCAAGACACAAAGATCCAGGTATGTGTTTTCTTCTTTTTCAGGGATGTTCTACCTCCTCTTGTATCTCGATGGTGAAGATTTGGGAATCTGTTTTGCGCCCCCTCCCCTCCGCATTTACATTATCTTCTCTTGTTTGAGACTCTTGACAATAACCAACATGGTAGTTCTCAATTCAATAGTGCAACCCCAGTTTCGGCCGATTTAATAAACAAAAGCTATCCTACATGAGCCCTTTTCAGGTGCTGAGATCCACATGTTCAGGGAATCCATCGAGTGGGATGGGGAACAGGACAGTCCCTCTGGCCACACTCTTAGCTTTAAGAGAGTCGGGCTTTAAAAGAAGATTGGATAGGTTCACAGGGGAATCATGCTATCCATGGCTACGAGCCACGATGACTATGTTCTACAACTTCTGAATACCAGTTGCTGGAAAACTCCAGTAGGGAGAGTGTTGTTGGACTCAGAATCTGTTTGGGGGCTTCCCATAGGCATCTGATTGGCCACTGTGGGTCTTTGGCTTGATCTAGCAGGCTCTTCTTATGTATCTGAATTCAGTTCAATCAGGAATTGTGTACTATCAGAGCTCCTGCTCACATGAGAGCCTCTACTGCAATACAGCTGTTGGTCACAATTTCACATGTTCAACTCAGTGTGTGACTCGCACTGTGGCCAGAGGGTGTGTCAATGTCTGTGCCAGTGTGACTCGCTAGTGAACGCCCTTCCCCTTCCGCATGCTCCTTGAACACATGGTGGAGAACACCTGAAAGGGATATAGTTTTGATACTTTTCTGATTCCCTCATTATACTAGCACATCAGGACCAAGGTTCCTTCACAACATGAATGTGTCCTTAGCTAGGAGTCCCATCAACTGACATTTTCATTTGCCCATTCAATTTGCCTCCCAGCAATTAATCAATGAAAAGGTAATTCCATAATGTGCAACGTCCAGCCCTATTTGTTTTATTTAAATAGCTTTGCATGTTTTCAAAACTGCAACACAGGTGCCTTTTTAAGATCCTAACAGGAAGGTGTGATTTTCCTGAAGTGCGACGTAGTTTGGGGATGACCAAATGCAAAGGAAAATGGGGCTCTTTAGTGCAGAAGGGAGAACTGGAATAGATGCATCTTCTTATGCAAGCGTAAGAAAGGGTGCTCCAAAATGTAATTCTCTCTTACATCTAGGAACCAAGGACCTTATACTGAGTCACACCATTGGCCCATTTCACTCAGTATGATTGGCAAGGGCTCTCCAGAGGTTCAGAGAGGGTTGCAGGGCAACTGCTCTGCCACTGAGCTACAGCCCTTCCTTGCCCACAGCTCTTCTAAACAACTACTCAAGATATGATGTTGCGTACTCCAGCTCCCATCAGCACTAGCTGTCATTGCTATTGGTGAGGGATGATAGGAGTTGTAGTCCAAAACTTCCACAGGGAGCAACTTTGATGACACCTGCGCTATAGGGTGCCCGTTTACATATCACCAAAAAGGGGGGCACCTATTTGCATAAAATTGAATGTGTTGATGCATATGAACAGTTGCAAGCTTGGGTATAATTACTATAATTTAAAGACAAATGCCATAGACCTCACCACAGTGGCAATGGCTGTGATCAGGTGAGCTGTTGCTTCTGCTGACAAAGTGCTCACGGTCGATGGGTCTCTTTGAGAGCCTTCTTGCTCTCCCTTCTTGAGGCTGTTTTATCCTTAAACACGACTTGGAGCAGAGAACCTGCAAAAGGGAGGACTCCTTCAAATAGAGGACTGTCCTTTAACAGCCCTTCAGGTAGATGAAGGTCCTCTATAAAGTACGACACTTAGCTACTAGTACCCAGAAAGACAATCCTTTAGTATTTTTGTATCCACCAGTTTGGGAATCTGCAGCAAAGCATAATTAATTAAGAAGGAAGCTCTTCCCTTTTTTTCAATTTCTCTGATTCTGTTACAAGGGGGAAAGCCCAAGGGTTTTCCCCCATTGGACTTCTGGCTTTGAATGTAAAGGGGAAAGCAAGCAATAATATGCCAGAGAGGGGGAAACAAGCAAGTGGCCTCTTTGCACCCTTCATTAGAACACCACTTCTTGTTTTCTTGGTCACATCCACACTGTGCATTGAAAGCACATGACTTCCCCCAAAGACTCAGTTCCTAACCTGGTGTGTGGTAGAATTAAGGCATTGTTTTCTTTATTTTAATAACTGAGTTATAGAGGTGTTGGTGTTGGAATCCAACAACAACATATTATTTATACCCTGCCCATCTGGCCAGGTTTCCCCAGCCACTCTGGGCAGCTTCCAACAAAATATTAAAATACAGTAGTCCATCAAACATTAAAAGCTTCCCTAAACAGGGCTGCCTTCAGATGTCTTATACAAATCTGGTAGTTGTTGTTCTCTTTGACATCTGGTGGGAGGGCATTCCACAGGGTGGGTGCCACTACCGAGAAGGCCCTCTGCCTGGTTCCCTGTAACCTCACTTCTTGCAGTGAGGGAACCACCAGAAGACCCTCGGCGCTGGACCTCAGTGTCCAGGTAGAACGATGGGGGTGGAGACGCTCCTTCAGGTATACTGGACTGAGGCTGTTTAGGACTTTAAAGGTCAGCACCAACACTTTGAATTGTGCACAGAAATGTACTGGGAGCCAATGTAGGCTGCAAAGAAAGGCTGAAAACACATTAATCATCTTTTGTTGATATACTTTTATGTTTCTGCTTTGGTATAAAATAATTGTATTTCCACAAAGGTCAGTAAAAACGAAAGCACACCCAAGATTCTGGGTGGTATGAAAAGGTTGACAATGGTCATCTGTTGATGATCTTCCTGAGGTTTTTCTCCTGTTGTATCATCACAATTTTCGGTTTCCATCTCTCTACACTGCTTGAACCTTCTAAGGGTGCATTCAGATGAGGGGAATATTGTGTTAGTTTTTCTGTTTGTAACGCTGTCATGTTCCTTTCACACTGCAGTTGTGTTATGGAACTGTGGCTTGTTGGCTGATATATTGGCAGGTCACGCCAAATTTCATTCACTCCCGTGGGTGTGGTGTGGCACGAGAGCAAACACCAGTGGACAACATTGCTGCTGTTCCACCCTGTGTGCTTCCATTCCCCCATGATTCCCCCATAAACACAGCAGGAGAGAACAGCATGCTGGGAAGGCGCCCCAAATTATGACTTTACTTCTGCAATTTTGGGGGTTTATGGGCTCGCAAAGGGATTATGTCTGGAGCCAATTAACATGGAAATGAGCCATAAACTTCCACTAGATTCCGCTAGATTTGTGGCTTTTAAATCCTGTGAAAGCTCAAATATAACGTGGAAAGTAACAGGTAGGGGAATATCTGAATGCAGCCTCAGAGGCCTCTGCTAAAAGAAAGACTTTGCCTCATCTGCTTGCTTCATCTAGGTCTAGGACAGCATCTCTTGCCTTTGCCACGTGCTGGCATGAGTCACGTCACTGTTTCAGAACTGGTTACAAAGGCAGGAAGAAACAAAAAGGGTCAGGGAGTTACTATGACGAAACTGTTGATTTGTGCTTGTGTCATGATTTGGTTTTATCGCCTTCCTGCACGGCATGCTGTGGTCAGGAACAGAAGAGCTAAATTCCACATTTGTCTCTGTCACATGCTACAGCCTTCCCAGGACTGTACTGCTTGAGAATGCTTTGTTGCTGCCCCACACTGCTGCTATCCATAACTGCAGTTTAGCGAGTTGTTGTGCTGCTGTTTTTAAGGGTGACAATATTTGTCGGATTTGATATGTTCTTTTAATCTCATTTGATTTTCTTGCAAACACTTTGCGGCTTGTGCAAAGGCCAGGATATAAGTTATCCAAAATGAGGACATAAGTTCAAATATGTAGAGGTCTGAATGGTGTGGTTTTCCATGCAAAGTGGGAGTTTCAACACTCACAAACCTATCCTTTAAGTGGGACAGTGTTGGCTGGCCACCACAATCTCTTGTGGTAGGAATCCCTCAGTTTAGCCACTTGTGAAGAAATGCTCGCTTTTGCCCATCTTGAATCATCCAACATTCAGCTTCATCGGATCACCTGGACTTCTAGTATTTTAAGACAGTGAGAAAAACCTCTCCCTGTCCATTTTGATGTAAAAATTGGGTTTTGGCTTTTGCTGCCCAACTCTGAGTCCCCTAAGTCAATGATGGGTCAGAGAAGAATGGGTGGAGGCAGGATCCAGTGGAAAGCAAGGCAGATATTTATTTTTCTGTTGAAACAGAGTTCCCTTCTTCCAGGGAGGATGGGACCTTGAACAAAAGTGTGCAAGCACCTTTAAAGACTTTTGACATTGCCCAACCCCCTTAGTCAAAGACCACCCAAGAATCATCATACATACATCATAGGAGACCATCTGCCACAGAAATCCTGTCTGCTAGGATACCTGATAATGGTTGTTGATTGCATTAACCTGGGCAGCCTGGCCATTCTTTTGTAATGGGTTAATAATTTAGCTCCTGAATCCAAGTCACAGGCTCACCCTATTCATACACAAATTCTCCCTTAAGACAGGATTTGTAAGCGAAAAGACAATGGGAAGGCTTTCCCTACTCGCCTCCCTAACTGCAGAGGAATATCTGAGGTTATTGGGAGAGTCAAAATTGCTTCAGGGTTGCTCTCCTGTACTATTTCAGACACATGGTTATTTAGATATGTGTGTATTTATGAATATTTATTCTATATTTAAAATACTTATTTATTTTATCTAATCTCCAAAACAATGCCCTTCAACGTGAAATTACTCAGGGTGGATCACAGCAGACAGCACCACACAAAACCAATCATATTTTTTTTAATAAAAAAAATAGTATATGAGGAGTGCCTTAAAGTTCTTTTTTTTAAAAAAAAATTTTTTATTAGCTTTCATCCAGTTATACATTTTATCCCGAATACAACAAATTATGACTGTTTTGGACTTCCTTCAGCGTCTCTGACAATCATCCATATTTATACCTGTCAGCGCTGCCCAAGGTCCCAGCTCACACAAGACCAACGCTGCTTCTTGCTCAAGTTTAAAAGTCTTTATTGAAGTTCAGTCTCATTTCCAGACGTGCAGCGCGCAACGCTACATCTATCCGTCAGACCGCAGAAGTCCCATCTGAATCTCCGCCCCCCTGACACCAGCTTAAGATTCTAGCTTTACTCCACCTTTTCCTCTGTTCCTTCTTTCTCTGGGTCCTTCTGCTAGTCGGAGTCTCTGCCCTCCGAGATTCTTCTGACGCTGATTCTCCCGACTCCTCCCCCCCCCTCTTTCGGGCTTTAGGACCTGGCTCCCAATCCGGGTTTTCTGCTGTCCCGCGCTCCTCCACATTTGAACTTGGCGCGCGCGCGCAGCCTCCCACTTTCCTTCTGACCGTTACACTTGTGTCACTGCTCCCCCTTTCGGGGAGGCTAGCTGGACCTGGCCTTCCCTCCTTCTCCCCACTCCCCGATGGAGGAGAAGATGGTCCTGACTCACGTGACTCTTCCCCCCCACTGTGCTCTGGTGGGGAAACTGGCCCTACTCCTCCGCTACTCCTTTGGGACTCCCCTCTGGTTCCTTGTTTATGGATCGTCCCCTCTGGGATTCGCCTCGCCCTTACCATAGGCGCCCTCTCCTGGGAATCTTCTGATTCGCTGGAGAAGCTCATGGAATCTCTCGGTCCACTGTCATATTCCCCTACGCTCCCCTCTGATTCCTCTCCTCCGCTCTCTATCTGCTCTCTCCCCTGCTCTTCTGCTCCTGAGCCTCTGACATCCATCCCCCCCTCGAAGCCCCCCCTTCCCCCCTCCCCCTCTTCGGGTGTGGGTTCCAGGTGCTCCAGCGCTGGGGGTGTGAGTGCTGGCTTCTGTTCTCTCCCCCTGGTGTGCAACCGGCCCGCGGGATCAGGCCCCCCCACGATGGGTTCGTCGACGTCGACTTCCCCTGCTTCCATTTCTCTGCTGTCGTGCTCAAAACCAAGATCCTCCCCCCACACGTCCATGTCCTCCTCTCCACCCGGTCCCTCGGGTGAGGCTGTGTGCAAGGGCCCCCTCAGCAGTTCCCTGCTCCACCCCACTTCTGGTTGAGTGTCCCACCAATAGGAGCGGTCCGTGGCAAACCCCGAGAGCGACCCCTCCGGGGAGCTCATCCCCGGCGTCGGCTCCTCATCTGAGGAGAAACCTTGGAACGTGCTGGCTGACAGTGTGGGTGTGAAAAGCCAGTCGTCGAAATACTCCGCCGGCATGGGTCTGTGTGGGAAGATCGAATGGAACTCGTCTTTGAGATAGTGCTCCTCCACGGCGTAGCAAGGCACCCACTCGTTGGCGCTGGCCGGAGTACCCTCCCTGGCGAGGAGATATTCAACTCCCTCTTCCCCCCATCTGGAGTCCAAAATCTCTGTGACCTCGTTGAGTGGCGTCGCCCTCTGTGGTCCCTCCCCTGTTGGCGATGGGCTACGTGGAGCTGGTGCGTTCCCTGGCGCCTGAAACCTGTGGGGCGCCTTGTAAGGCGTGAGCACTGACCTGTGAAAGACTGGGTGCATTCTGGAGCCCTCCGGGAGTGTCAACCGGTAGGCCACTGGATTGATTTGTGCCGCGACCTGGTAAGGTCCCAGCTGCTTGTGTCCTAGCTTCCTCTTAGCTAGCGTTCTGGCCGGCACTGCCTGAGCTGCTAACCAGACCCAGTCCCCTACCTGTATGTCTTCCCCAACCCTCCTGTGCCTGTCTGCCTGCATCTTGTAGGCGTGTTTCGCGAGTTCCAAGTGCCTTCGGAGTTGCTCATGGACCTCCTGTAACTCTGCGGCTAAGTGCTCTGCCCCCCGTGGCTCCCCCTCTGCCTTGGTCTCCAACCCCGGGAAGGTTCTGGGGTGGCGCCCATTGTTGGCGAAGAACGGTGTCACCCCTGTAGACCCGTGCTTCGTGTTGTTGTAGGCAAACTCGGCTAGCGGTAGGTAGTCCACCCAGGTCGAGGGCTGTTGATTGGCGTAGCATCGCAGGTACTGCTGCATGATGGCGTTGACCCTCTCCGCTTGTCCGTTGGTCTGCGGGTGTCGTGCCGACGCTAAGTTGAACTTGACGTTCAGGATGCCCAGCAGCTTCTGCCAAAAGTTCGAGATGAATTGGCGACCCCGGTCGGACAGGATGGACCGCGGCAGGCCGTGAGCTTTGAAAACGTGGTCTATGAACAGCTTGGCGGTCTGTTCCGCTGTGGCCACCTTCGCGCACGGAATGAAATGCGCCATCTTGGTGAAGAGGTCTACGACCACGAGTACCGCTGTTTTGCCGCGTGAACTGGGCAGATCTGTAACAAAGTCCAGGGCCACTTTCTCCCATGGTTCGAGCGGCGTCTGCAGCGGTTCCAGCAGACCCGCCGGCTTCCTGTGTACTGGCTTGGCCCTTTGGCAGGTGTCACACCTGGAAACGTAATCCGCAACTTCTCCCCGCACCTTGGGCCACCAAAAGTCCCTGGTGACTAATTCCGCCGTCTTGTCCTTGCCGAAGTGCCCAGCGCTGGGCGCGTCGTGCAGCTGCTGCAAGACTCTCGCGCGAAGGTCGTCTCCCGGTACGTAGAGAGCCCCTTTGCGGAGGAGTAGTCCGTCGCGTATCTGGAACTCGTCGTCCCTCGCTGTGCCGTTTCGCACCTCCTCCATCTTGGATTGCGCAAACGAATCCGCCTGTAGCGCACGACGGACTGCGTCCAGGTCCACTGCGGCTGAAGCGCACGCCCACACCTCTGGTGCGAAAATGTGTTTGGCCGCTGCCGGTGCCGCTTCCTCGAGATACTGCGGCTTCCTGGATAGCGCATCCGCCATGACGTTGTTGTCTCCCGGGATGTATTCTATCCGGAAATCGAAATCTGCAAAGAACTCCGCCCAGCGGATTTGTCTCTGGTTCAGGAACTTCGCCGTGCGCCAGTACTCCAGGTTCTTGTGGTCCGTGCGAACCTGCACTGTGTGTCTGGCTCCGACGAGGAAGTGCCGCCACGCCTTGAAAGCAGCATGAATGGCCAGCAACTCCCTGTCCCAGATGGTGTAGTTCTGCTCCGACGTGCTGAGCTTCCTGGAGTAGAATGCGCACGGTCTCCAGTCCCCTTGCGGATCTTGCTGCAACAGGACCGCCCCCACCGCTCTGTCCGAGGCGTCCGTTTCAACCCTCATCGGTTTGCTGGGGTTTACGTGTAGCAGTTTTTCTTCGGACGCGAAGAGACGCTTGAGCCTCCGAAAGGACTGCTCCGCCTGGTCCGTCCAGGTGAACTTCTTCTTCTTGGAGCTGAGGGTGTCCGTGATGGCTGCTGTCTCCTTCGCGAACCCCTTGATGAACTTGCGATAAAAGTTGGCGAAACCGACGAACTTCTGGACCTCCTTCCGGTTGCGCGGGCTCTTCCAGTCCAACACTGAGCGGACCTTGGCGCTGTCCATGGCAAGTCCCTTGTCGGACAGCTTGTAGCCCAGGAAATCCACCTCTGTCGTGTCGAACTGGCACTTCTCCAGTTTGGCGTAAAGTCTGTGCTCCCGTAGTCTTTGCAGGACCTCCTTGACGTCCTCCTCGTGCGCCTCCTGCGAGTCCGAAAAGATCAGGATATCATCTAAGAAGCAGACGCACTTCTTGTAGAGGAGTCCCGCTAGCACGTGGTGCATGAAAGCTTGGAAACAATGGGAGCCATTTTGGAGACCAAACGGCATGACTCTGTATTCATAGGTTCCTAAAGGCGTAAACATGGCTGTCTTCCACTCGTCGCCCTCCCGCATGCGTATAAGGTTGTAGGCCCCTCGTAGATCCAACTTGGTGAAGATCCGCCCCTTCCTCACCGTCGCGAGCAGGTCGTCAATTTTGGGCATGGGGAATGCTGTGGGCTTTGTCCTGGAATTGATGATTCTATAATCCACTATGAGCCTCCGTTCGGGCGTGTCTCTCTTCTTCACGAAAAACACGGGACTGCCCCCCACTGCTTTGGATTCCCGGATGAATCCCCGCTTCAAATTGCGATCTATGAACTCCCTGAGTTCTTGCATTTCGTCTTCAGACATGGAGTACAGTTTCCCAGTCGGCAGCGTCGCCCCTGGCAGGAGGTCAATCTTGCAGTCGTAGGGTCTGTGGGGAGACAGCTTGTCTGCTTCCTTCTCGCAGAAGACTTCCAAAAAGGCCTTGTACTTGTTGGGCACCGCTTGCACCATGCCTAGGTGTAGCTGCGGTGCATCCTCTTGCCCCTCCTCTTCCTGGCAGGTCTGGATGCAATGCGCTGCGCAGTAGGAAGAGCAGAAGGTCAATTGCCGCTGGTACCACGCTAATGCCGGGCTGTGCCTATCCAGCCAACTCATGCCCAACACTATGGGCGTGTCCGACAGGTGAGTGACGTTGAAACTGATGACTTCACGGTGGTTCCCAATTTGCATCACCAGAGGCGGTGTCTGCTGTACCACCTCTCCTCCCAGTATCTTCCTGCCATCTACTGTGACAACATTTAGGGGCGTCGTGGCTGGCAGGAGTGCTATGCGATGCTGCTTGACGAAGTCCAACCCTACAAAGTCTGCGTTGCTACCAGAGTCAATGGTAATAGGGACCTCCAGGGTGAGCCCATCGGGCAGCTGGAGCGATGCAGTGAGTTGCACCACTGGTTTGGGTGGGAGGGGGTCCGTGGGCTGCAAAATCTCTGGGGACTGCTTCACTGACTCGCCTGGTTGAGCCCCAGTGCCTCTGTCTCCAACCAGGCTCCTCCGTTTCCCTGGGGCTGCTCCTCCTGCTGAATTGCTCCTTTAACAGTTGCTGAGGCTGCAGTGTGCTTCTGGAGCCTCTGGGGACACTCTTTGGCCATGTGCAGTGCACTGTCGCAGATGTAACACTTCCTGCTCCCTCTAGGAGCCTTCGCCTTGACTGCTCCTGGTGTTTGGGCTCTGCTTGCTGTCTGAGCCCTTGCACCTCCGATTTCCATTGGCTCCTCCCCCCTCATCAGAGCAGGCGTGGACTGAGCGCGCTCTGTCTCTCTGGGTAGGAAGGGAGTCGTTCTAACTGACGTGTTTGCTCTTCCCCCCTGCTCCCTGCTCCACGGGCGTTCTTCCAGGCGCACCCCAATTGCGAGCGCCCTTTGGACAACTTCTGTTGTATTTTGGGGTCTCTCTCCCCTCGCCAGCTCATCTTTCACGGCTCCATTCAGCCCCTCCCAGAACAGATCCCTGACGGCAGCTGAGTCCTTCTGCCAGCCCAGCACATTTACTAACCCCAAAAAGCGGGAATGATACTGGCGCACTGTCGCTTTTCCTTGCCGCAATCCATGCATTTCCCTTCTAGCGACATCCACATCCACCATTGATTTAAAGCAAGCGTCCATGGCTCCAATAAAGGCGCTTGAATCTTTGAGGGCGGGGTCATTTTCGCGTAACAAGGTTCGCAGCCACGACTTAGCTTCCCCATGCAGATGAGTGATTATGAAACCCACTTTCTCCTCCTCATCTCTAAAATCTTTCCGAAGCAAATTGAGCGCGAAAACTACTTCTGCTCTGAAGTTAGGGTACTGCTGCAGGTTCCCGTCAAAATGGGTCACCAGGCTTGCCCCCCTTTTCCCGAGGGCAACTCCCTCCGGCTTGGCTCCCAGCTGCCCCTCCTTTCCCCATTTGTCCCACCTGGCTTGCAGATCCTGGCAGAGCGCAGCTGTTTCTCCTTCTTTTTTCTTAGACGCAGCCAATTCTGCGTAGAGCGTTGACACCGCTTCCTGCAATTGCTTGATTTTTTCCTCTGTAGTCATCTTTGCCTATCTTCGTGAGCTTGCAGAGTTTTTAGGAGATGGGACTTACTGTCAGCGCTGCCCAAGGTCCCAGCTCACACAAGACCAACGCTGCTTCTTGCTCAAGTTTAAAAGTCTTTATTGAAGTTCAGTCTCATTTCCAGACGTGCAGCGCGCAACGCTACATCTATCCGTCAGACCGCAGAAGTCCCATCTGAATCTCCGCCCCCCTGACACCAGCTTAAGATTCTAGCTTTACTCCACCTTTTCCTCTGTTCCTTCTTTCTCTGGGTCCTTCTGCTAGTCGGAGTCTCTGCCCTCCGAGATTCTTCTGACGCTGATTCTCCCGACTCCTCCCCCCCCCCTCTTTCGGGCTTTAGGACCTGGCTCCCAATCCGGGTTTTCTGCTGTCCCGCGCTCCTCCACATTTGAACTTGGCGCGCGCGCGCAGCCTCCCACTTTCCTTCTGACCGTTACACTTGTGTCACTGCTCCCCCTTTCGGGGAGGCTAGCTGGACCTGGCCTTCCCTCCTTCTCCCCACTCCCCGATGGAGGAGAAGATGGTCCTGACTCACGTGACTCTTCCCCCCCACTGTGCTCTGGTGGGGAAACTGGCCCTACTCCTCCGCTACTCCTTTGGGACTCCCCTCTGGTTCCTTGTTTATGGATCGTCCCCTCTGGGATTCGCCTCGCCCTTACCATAGGCGCCCTCTCCTGGGAATCTTCTGATTCGCTGGAGAAGCTCATGGAATCTCTCGGTCCACTGTCATATTCCCCTACGCTCCCCTCTGATTCCTCTCCTCCGCTCTCTATCTGCTCTCTCCCCTGCTCTTCTGCTCCTGAGCCTCTGACAATACCTTTAATACACATTCCCTTCTTTCGTATTGCCATTGTTCCTCCTTACTCCCATTATTTCTGATAAACAATACTTATTTATTTTTTACAGTGCCTCTTGAAATCCCACTAGCGTTGTATTTACCCCACATATGTTTTTCAGATAATCCACAAATTTTCCCCAGTCCTCGGTGAACTTTTGGTCTTTAGTATATCTAATTTTCCCAGTTAATTTATCCAGTTCCGCATAGTCTATCAATTTTGATCTCCATTCTTCTATCGTTGGTATCTCCTCTTGTTTCCACTTCTGGGCCAACAGGATTCTGGCTGCCGTTACAGCATATTGGAAAAGCTTACAGTCCTTTCTTCTTATGTCCTTTCCTACAATACCTAAAAGAAAAGCTTCGGGTTTTTTCACAAAAGTATATCTTAACATTTTTTTCATCTCATTATATATCATTTCCCAAAAGCTTTTCACTTTCTTACATTCCCACCACTGATGAAAGAACGTCCCTTCTTTATCTTTGCATTTCCAACATTTGTTATCAACCTTATACATCTATATTTAAAATTCTTAAAACAACTTTCTCCACACTTTCATTTTATACACCTTATCATATCCACTGTTACTTGCTCTCCCCCCTCCCAAAACTAAGAAGCCCCAAACATTGCACCCTCTCCTCATAGAGGATTCCATGCACGTCTTCTCAGAATCCCCCCCCCCCGTTTCAAATCCTTTATTATTTTATTCACATAATATACATTCTTTACAACAAACAACTCCAAAATAAACAGACAACTCCAAAATAAAATCATATGTAACAAAACCATAAATCTCATGTTTTCATTTACACTGATCTTCTCTCCGATACCTTTACTTGATATTTCTTGCTGCTTGCTGCTTTCCTTACAGAATCTTTATGAAAATTTAAATCTCTTAAATCCTATACCAATCTTTAACAATTTCAGTTAATCCCTTCACCTCCCTCCCCCACAGCCCAGTCCTTCCCTCCCCCTGTGTGTCATCTTCTTTACCTACTATTATTTTTGTTATTGTTGCGTTAATCACTTTATTTGTTATTCCATCCTTAATATATTATTATCCTATCTCCTTGTGCCTTTTAAACTTCTGCATATTAAAAGGCGCAAGGTGATAGGATAATAATATACTAAGGATGGAATAACAGATAAAGTGAATAACGCAACAATAACAATGTCTACTCAGAATTAAGGCCCTCAGCGTTCAATGAGGCTTGCTTTCTGGTAAGCCACCCGGCATCTGTCATGAATGTTCAGTTGAGATTCCTGTACTGCAGGGGGTGGGACTTCATGACCCTTGGGGTCTTCTCCAATTCTATGTTTCTTAGCACATACAGGAGTTTAGCCTGCATTTGCTTGTGGTGGTGGGGAAGGCATATAATAATCAGAGTGATCACTAACCACAAACTCTTTCCTTGCCTCCCCCCTACGTTTAGGAGCCTGTTACGGTCTCTTCGCACGTCGTGACCATCTCCAGCCTCCTGCCTGCCACGTCCTACAACTGCAGTGTGACCACCTTCAGCCACAACAGCCCCAGCATCCCCACTTTCATTGCTGTCTCCACAATGGGTGAGCTGAATTCCTTTGATTCTTCACTCACCTCACCCATTTCTCTCTCCCCACCCCCAAAAAAGGCGACCATAGGGCAAGGACCTGTGGAAAATACCCCCAAAATGGTTTTCAGAAGATTTCTACATTGCAAAGGGTTAGACTTGATGATAGATAGATAGATAACACTTTATTCGGCTATAGGCCCACAAGGTAAAACCAATCAATAAATAAAATAGCATTTTACATTCTAAAATATCAACTAAAATATTTCAACGCATAATCTCCTTCACGTTACATACAATCTCTAGATGTACCATATTGTGGCCTTGAATATAAAGATGGTGGATAGAGTTTACTAGATTTTTAATAGTCATGCAGCATTCCATGAAGTCTTTTATATGAAAGAACTGAATTCAGGAATCTGGCAACCTGTAATGTTCTATAAGAGTCAATGTCCTGGAGTAGATAGGCTAGATGTAATTCAGGTGGTTTAGCAACAGTTTCCAAAATGATTGAACTCAGAATCCTTGATCGGGGAACAATATATAAAGGACAATTAAACAAGATATGATAAAGGGATTCTATTGATTTGTTGTCACATGCGCAGACTTGATGACCCTTGTGGTCCCTCCAAGTCTAAGATTGAGATGTGGCAGAAGAACATATTAGGCAAAATGTACATTCCTAAGCATTGAGTTATCAGTCAGATGCTACCTTTTGGAGTAGCATTAATGGGCATGAAATTGTCAGTTGTTGAGCTTATTCTTACATTTTGCCCGCCAGGGAACTGAGAGTACACCATTTGCATTTTTTGGTCAATTGCCCATCATTTTTTGTCAGCATATGCCTTTTTTAAAGGACCCCTGTAGTCATTGTGGAAGTGCTCTCTGAGAAACTATTATATGCAGAAATAATTCAGGATTGTTGTGTTTTCCTTATCATGTCTTGGTATCGTTCCTTAACCTGGCTCCTCCTCCTTGCATTTTCAGTTACGGAGATGAATCCCAACGTGGTGGTCATCTCTGTCCTAGCCATCCTGAGCATCCTTTTGATAGGCCTGCTGCTGGTCACTCTTGTGGTCCTTCGGAGAAAACACCTGCAAATGGCCAGGTAGGTCAGCTTTGACTTCTAAGGCCAGAGATGGAGCAACCGTATGCCATGCTGAGCTAGGGGCTTGGGCCACTGCATATTGCTTACACAATGAGTGGTGATGACCACTAACTGGGCTGTCTTTTAAAGAGGATTGGACAAATTCATGGAGAATTTCCCCCAAAGCTCAGTGGCTTCTAGCAATGATGTCAATGTTTGACCTCCACCTTGGAGGCAGTATGCCACTGGATTCCAGGAGAGGGCTCTTGTGCTCCTGCTTTAGGGCTTCCCACAGGCATTTGGTTGGCCACTGTGAGAACAGTATGCTGGACTAGATGGACCATTGGCCTGGTTCAGCAAGACTCTTCTAATGTTCTTACGAGATCCATAATTTATATTATGATGAACCATGCTCTATGAGGAACAGTTGAAGGAACTCAATAGGATTGCAACTCAATGAGGGAGCATCTGCTAGGCATGCAGAATTTCAGTCCCCAGCAACTCCAGGTTGTGCACCTCTGGGGGTGAAGTCAAATCACTCTGTTAGCAGTACGCAAGTGACCTCCTTGGGACGCAAGCCTGGGCAGTGTGTATGGAGCTCCTGGGCTGCCCAGACAGGCTGGGCAGTTTGTGTGGAGACCTGCAGTCTTGGGGTTGGAATGTCTAGGTTCAGAAGACTTCAGATTCAAGATTTGGACTGGGCTGAACCTGACATGGGCAGAAGAGAATTGGATGAGCTGACCTCCTAGGGCTCCTTTCAAATCTAAAATTCTATGATTCTGTATGGATGCACCACAGCTAAACCAGTTATTCTCCTCCAATATGTTCATCTCTTAAGTGATAAGCAACAAGTGGTTCCCTTACTTACATGTATCCAAATGAATTAACTAAGAAGCAATTGGTGATTCCATGCGCCACTGCAGCAACCTTGTTTGCAAGACCTTCACCACCCCTGAAACTCCCACCCTTTGTCCAAGGACTGTCCTCATCCCGGTTGCCAAGTTAATCCCATCACTGATTCATTCTGCAAACATCTATCAATGAAAGCCTTGCAGAAGGATTAAGACTCCCTCTTTCCTTACAATTTCCATGCACACTGTGCATAAAAATAATTTCCTCTTTCCTTTCAAGGTTAACAAGGTATGTAATTGCATTTCAAAGCATCACTTTGAGAGAGAGAAAGGGGGGGTGTTAATTGGTTCTCCTGCAGACATGGTGTTTTATTAAATGGGATGTATTTGATGTACTGTACACATTTTAGGTGAAAGATGTGCACTTGGAATAGCAGAGCTCTTTTAAATTGGATTATGTCTGCTTGGCTCTTATTTATAGCTACAGCTGTTCTCCAGGTGATGTTCACCATCTTTTTCTGTTCCCTGACCTGGCAATAAATGCAATACTCCTCCTTGAGTTTGCTCACCGGTACAAATGCAGATGTTACAGAACAGAGGAGAAATATTGCCGGCTACCAAAGGTTGCAATCAGATCTGCTGACTCTTAATTGTTCTGTTAACCAATTTTGCAATTGCTGGGGAGGGAAGGCTGGAGCGACACTCAGTTCTCAGTTCAGGATGTGGCTTCCTAAACTTTGATCTCCAGCTGTTTTTGGACTGCAATCCCCATCATCCCTGGTCCTGCTAGCTAGGGAGTATGGGAGTTGTAGTCCAAAAACAGCTGGGGACCCACGTTTGGGAAACCCTCTACCATGAAGGGGAAGAACTTGAGAGATTCTCTGATCTCTCTTGCTCTGTCTGGTTTGATTCTTAACCATGCTTAGTCAGAAGTCAGCCTTGCTGTGTCCACTGGGGGTGTATTTTCATCATGGACAAATTTATTGATCTAGTAAGAAGGAGGGAAGGAAAAGGCAGATCCAGGACAGATTAAAGATAGTGAGAGAGACAGAGGCTGATCTACCAATAATCACTTGAGGTCTTCTTCCAATATCAGGGAATGTGGAGCTGGAACCTTTGTGAACTTCGCTTCATTGGAGAGAGATGGAAAACTGCCATATAACTGGTAAGCGATGCCCAAAGTTTTATTACAGCTACTCTTACATTTGCCTGGCTACTTGATGTGTATTGAGTTTTGGGGGTTTTTTGGCCCTAACTCTAAATAATGTTTGCTGTGAGAAAGATATTGCAATTCAAACGTTAACAGTTGGATCCCACATTTTAAATAGGACGTACATTTTATATTATTTATTCATCTGTATGATTTTTAGCCCCTTCTTTCCCCAAAATAAATAAAAATAAATAAAACAAATCTTGAAAAAGATTATTTTAAAAAAACTTAGTTCTCTAAGGTGCTACTGGACAATTTTGTAATTTTTTTTGGAAGCAGGAGATCACCAGTCCCTTTATTTGCAGTCACATCGCCTCTGGGAAGCAGCCCTAGAACAGGGGGTCCTTTTTCAGACAAAAGGTTCCTTTCCCTCCCCCACAGCCTTCCAGAGACCACATGGCACTGAAAAAACTATTTATTCATTATCTAAATAAATTTCCGTACCGTCTTTCAAGAACAAAATTCTTCCCAAGGCTGCCCATACAACAAAACAGTACAGTACACCTATAGCACTCCTTCCCCCTCCTCTTTGACCTCTTCAAGCATTGCATTTCATTTGATTAAGGTCGTGCCTTTCATCCTTAGCTATTTCCACTGAGAAACTGCAATGCTCAAGCATCTGGTTATGTGAGTCAGGGAAGACAAATGCTGCTTTTTCTTCTCCTGGACATATAATCTCCCATAGCAATAAAAAGTCCAGAAAATCTGGTCAATGAATCTGCAATGAGTTCTGCCATGAGAAAAATGCTTAAGGGATCATCAGTTAATGCTCTTGTTCACCCATTAAACCCATTTCTTCCACACTGCAGGTGTTTTGTATACCAAGCCTGGTGTCTCCCAAATGATAATCAAGGGGGTTGGACTAGATGGCCCTTGGGACCTCTTCTGACTTTCTATAAATATTGACTGAGAGAGAGAGAGAGACTGAGAGCAAGGCAGAGAGACCTGGTTGGCTTTCTCTTCAAGGACTTACTGATTTAAAACCTATTTAGACCCACAAATACCTTTGGAAGTTCCCTCCAAGTCTTTCAGCCAGTACAACGTAAACGTGCTTAGGACAACGTAAACGTGCTTAGGGTCATGTCATGAAATCCTAAACATGTCTATTGAGATACTTCCTCCTTCTTCTCAGTTTATGAATACCTCCTGCTAGCTACCGCTTCTCTGAAATCTAGAATCCTAGGCAAGGACTGTAGCTCAGTGATAGAACACCTGCTTTGCATGCAGAAGGTCCCCCAAGTTCAAGTTCAAGTTCAATCCCTGGCATATCCAGGGAGAGCTGGGAATGTCCTCTGTTCCATTGAGCGTCCGTCTTGGCTGCGAACAGCGGGACTGTTGTGGCATCCAGTCCACTTCCACTGTGCCAACCTGCTTCTCCCAGCTACAGCAGAGTATCTTGCGCAGCGCTGTGCCTGTGTGGAAGGAATCTCAGCCATGCAGTAAAACTCTCGTACAACGGCTTCTATTCTACGAAGCTTTATTGTACATCAGCAAAACAACAACCAGGAGATAGCGAAGGTATGATGCTTCTCCTGTCGCAGCCAAAACAGAAAGTAAAACGTTCACATAACAAAGATGCGAACACACCCCCAGTGACAGGACATCATTTCCCTCTGAGCTGTTAACCCTGTAAGCTCTGGGTATCCTCACATCCTCAATCTGAACTCCTGGAGAGCAGCTGCCAGTCAGTGCAGGCAGTATGGACTAGGTCTACAGCATCTTCCTCTCTTCCTGTCCCATTAGATCTAAACCAGTAGCCCACTCTAGAGGGCTGAGCTAGAACAATTGTGCTTGCAAGCTCCTTTGAGATCCCTCATGTTTGAGCAATCCTGGTAACCTTGAAATGCAAGAGATTTAAAAAAATCAGTTCAGAATATTATTATATTATATTAAGATAAAGGGACCCCTGGCCATTAGGTCCAGTCGTGGCCGACTCTGGGGTTGCAGCGCTCATCTCGCTTTATTGGCCGAGGGAGCCGGCGCACAGCTTCCGGGTCATGTGGCCAGCAGGACTAAGCCACTTCTGGCAAACCAGAGCAGCGCACGGAAACGCCGTTTACCTTCCCGCCAGAGTGGTACCTATTTATCTACTTGCACTTTGATGTGCTTTCGAACTGCTAGGTTGGCAGGAGCAGGGACCGAGCAACGGGAGCTCACCCTGTCGCGAGGATTCGAACTGCCGACCTTCTGATCGGCAAGTCCTAGGCTCTGTGATTTAACCCACAGCACCAACCACGTCCCTATATTATATTATATTATATTATATTATATTATATTATATTATATTATATTATATTATATTATATTATATTATTATATTATATTATATTATATTATATTATATTATATTATATTAGAATATTATATAACTCTCTCATCTCCTATTCTGAATTGTGAGTGCCCTCGGGCGGTTACTGATGCGTTGATTAGCTCATCTGGAAACCAGCTTTGGCTTACCGTGATGTGCAGATGATACCCCGGATATCACCATGTGAGGCATGTGCTTCCCCCAAACAGTGGTAGACCCCAAAACCATGGGCCAATCAGTTAAAGGGCTGGTATGGGGAGCAGGCAGACAGAAAGGTATTTTGCAGATTTTATGAGGTGCAGCCGGCTGGCGCAACTGGCAAAATTGATTTGATATGGCTCCAAAGCAAGTCTTTTGATGATAAAAACTTCCCAAACTGAATGAAAGCCACCAGCAGGCCCTGTAAATATTGATGCAGCTAATGAACTAAGCGGAAATCAACCTTTATTCCCTCTTTGAGCTCCCAGAAGCAGAGAGCCCTCCGCAGCAATCATTACTCCTCTTTTCGGGGGGCTTCTTTGATACGGCACCAAAGGCGGAAGATCAAACGCTCTAGCTAATTAATGATCCAAGCTGGAGTTACGCTAACAAGGAACCCCAAATGCAGCAGCCCAATGCTATGAATTTATTTGAGCCTCTGGGGTTGCAAGAGGGTCCCTGGGGAGGTTTAAAAGGGGATACGATTGTGGGTGAATAGTGTGGGGAGTAGCTGGTTGACTCCACGCAGTGTAGTTGGTTGCTGCACCCCAGAAAATAGGGATCAATTCATCTTTTTCATTATATAGCCTTGACTATGCCCATGGTCTTAGCTAGGGCCTCTAACACCCCTACCTCTTCTTCCAGGCTGTCTGTCTAGATTTTAACATGTGACCTATTGATCTCTTGCTTGTCATACTAATCCTCCTGACTTCAATTGTTAATCTCTCTGCATATTATCTATTAATACTCACAGGCGTAGGAGTGTCTTTGCTTTCCTAACTCTGTTGCCTTCCTGCCTATGGACTGATTATCTCTTGGCGTTTTATATTAACCCTTGGTAAGTCTGCATCAAACAGCTTGCTTCTTCCTCGACTGTAACCAAAATGTTTTCATTTCCTGCTAGGTTTGCTCAATCTGTGTTGAATATGTTCTCGGCGTTAAAGCGGAGTTCAACTCTTGAAATACAAAAGCAAGAGGGAACTTTGCCCCTTGCACACATTTTATGATTGGGTAGGGAGGAAATTGGGGGGGGGCATTGCACATGCCCAAGAAACTTCAGGGTTGTATCAGACAAAGCTGTTCTGTTTGCAGAAGGACTTCCACTTGCACAGCCGAACTTCTCCCAAAGAGCAAATCTGGGGCACACACAGTGAGGAGAGAGAAATGGGCAAGCAGAGGTCCTTCCGTGAATGGGACAACATCGTTGGATACTCTTGCCAACAGGGGGTGCCAACTGGGGGCTCCTTGGTTGGTGTTGACCCATGATGGCCTTTTCAGTGGCAGTAAACATCCCTGTTTACTTGGAGATTTGATGGCCTAAATGCACTGTTCTTGGAAAGCCTGAGATACCTGGTTTTGGAAATCTGTAAACTGTTTTTAGAAAGTTAGAAATAAAAGTTTTATGATTGATACATTTGCTGCCCTGGCCTGCTATGGGGGAAAAGGGCAGGATATTAAATGAATGAATAAACCCTGCATACTTTGCATACAATCTGTGAGATATGGCTAAACTTTCACCCATCCCTGATGTGACTAGTATCCAGCAGTTTCTTTATAGGAAAGCAAATGTTCTTTCAGGTTATATGCTCATTATACATTGCCTGTTCCAAAAGGGCAATGGTTCTCTCCCCTCCCCCCCCCCCCATTAACCGGCATGCTTTTAAGATCTGCCCAATTTTAATCATTCAGTTACATAAATGAACTAAATATGTCTGCCGTGTGCAAACCCCTTGACCCGTGACCTCTCTTGATGTATGCATTCTATAAGCTAATGATGTATTGTGTTTGAAAAACACTATGAAAGCCTTGTTAAAATGTGCCTTCGGGGCAGTTCTCCTAACTGGTGGTTCTCCGAACATCTGGTTTACAGCAGCTGTCGTTATTGCAATAGCTCCTTTAATAAACCGGGTCCCTACTAGACGCTCAGCTTGCATATCTCTCCTGATTCCATTTTTATTTAAGGTTTTGTTCCTTCACCTGGGCATGAACCAAGGAGAAGTGGCTTAGAAATAATTTCTTACAACGTTGTGTGTCCTCAAGTGTGTGTTAGCAGATTTGTTTCACAGCATTTGATTAACGCTGTTGCCATCCAGAAAATGGCTGTCAAAAGGTAACCGCAGCATTCTCTTCTTCTTTCAGGAGTAAAAACGGACTGAAGAAGAGGAAACTGACCAAGTATGTCCATTTTGTAACACTTAATGGAAATGTCATTGTTGCCCTCATGCGTCTCTTCTCAACAGGGGCAGGAAACCCTTTTTAACCCCAAGGGCTATATTTCATCCTGTGACACATTCTGGGGGCCACATGCAAGCGTGAGCAGGGCCAGAAGCAAAAGTGGGAGGAGCAATGGATGAGGCTCAGGCAGTAAACTGTGGTCCAGCCACACAAAACTCAGTGGTTTGCTACACACACACACACACACACACACACTTGTCAATCCTTTGCTTGTTTGTTTGTTTATACCCCACCCATCTGACTGTGTTGCTTTGGCCGCTCTGGACGGCTTCCAACATATATAAAAACATAAGAAAACATTAAACATTTTTTAAAAAACTTCCCTATACAGAGCTGCCTTCAGATGTCTTCTAAAGGTTGTATAGTTACTTATCTCCTTGGCTCGGGGGGAGTGGTATAACTCCATAACTTCCAACATTTCTCCGATGAAAATAGGGGCGTCCTAAGGAAAGGTGAGACATTCCAAGATCAAATCAGAAACCAGGAAAAGCTTCTGTAAATCTGAGATTGTCCCTGGAAAATAGGGCCTGGAAGGGGCTCTGGCTTAGACAGTGTCCTGAGAGCTCAATACAGGTCTGGAGGGCCACATTTAATTGATTAATTGATTGATTAAATTTATATAACTAGACTTTGGGCCTGAGGTTCACTACCCCTGCCTTACAGACATCTATCACTGAAGTGAAAAGGGACCAAGTCCCCCCTTTGCTAATGCATATGCCGTATGGAACTCCCATATATTGAATCGGACTATTCGTCCAACTATCAGAGGCAGGTATGGGGAATCTCTGGCCCTCTGACTGCAGGACTATAACTCCCATAATCCCTGACCACTGCTGGCTGATGTGAACTGGAGTCCAACTATGTTTGGTAGTTTCTTGGGGTCTTCTGGGAAGGTATTCTTCAGCTCACATGAAGAATACAGTAACCATCCATATACATCTTAATTTAAGCATACAAATCATTTTAAACCAATGTCCAATGATGAGAACAGTCTCTAGGGGGTAAAAGTGGGTGAAGGACTTACCACGCATCTTTGCTGACAAATCGTGCTGCCATTTTTATTTTACCCACAATGCCACAGGGTGGTGGAACTTCTCAGACGCTGCACTGGGGGAAGCAAAGCTAGCAGCTCTAGCCACTGGGGGCTCAACAGGCCCCTCAGCTCTGATGCTGCTTCTGGGTTTTCCTGCCCAAGGGTCCTCAAAACCCAAATATGTCACTGAATACATATTTTGTTTTGTTTAAGCAAAACAAAATTGTATGTGCCTGCTTAATCTTCGCCACAGATATTGCACGATAAAAATGTTCCTGGCTGGCAGAAAATTAGGCATTAGGGAAAGATCAATTATCTCAAGTTTACAGTCCTGACAGGGTTTGCCTTTCATTAACAATGACAAAATGTGAAAAATCTCAGCAACGTATGTGTTATCAGTGCCGTTCCCCTCTCTCAGCACAGCGCTCTAATGGCAGTTGCTAATTAGGCACTGGATCATTAATGCTAACAGGTAAACAGGAGTAATTAACTGTTGATAAGAGACAAGTTCCTTGGGGTTTGCTGCTTCAAGGAAATGGGGGGAATGTGTGTATATGCTTCACTATTTGCTAATTGGAACATGAATAATCAGGCGAGATAAAGTTGTTTGCCTCTTCTTCATTATTCAGAGTATAAATTTAACAAATTAAGGCAAGTTTCCACAGTGGCCCTGATCCAGTTAAAGTTATTCTTGTCTGTGTTCCATTGAAAGTAACAACTAAGCCCCAAGACCAGTGAGGTGGTGAACCTGTTTTGGAACTAGATATGTAAGAAGGCATAAATTTTCATTCTGCTCTATATTTGTTGCCTGCAGCACTGTTTCCAGTCTGCTGCAGTTCATGTTCTGCCAAAAATTACATTATTCCTCTTTCTGTCCAATGAGGTGAAATTTTTGAAACTTACGTCATTTACGTAAGCCATTACATACATTATGTAAATTGTGGTGTTGTTACATTATTCAACCCCAATTATTTCAATGGAAAGGAAGCCCAATGCAAATTGTGGTGTGTGTGTGTGTGTGTAATAATTATGTATCGTTTGCAAACGGAAAGCAACAACAGCGAATACCGGTGATTTAACCATGTGAGCCCCTTCCTGAAGTGTCAAGTGGTATAGTCCAGACACAGTTTTGCCACTTTATCTGCAGGCCTCACTTTAGCTGGATCAAGGACAATATGGGCTTTTTTATAGTTTTGTTACTGATTTCCTGACACAAAGGCTTACAGAGCTGAGACAAAATTGTGGGAAATAAAAAATCTGGATGGTTTTCGGATTTTTACCCTTTAGATTTTGACATCAACATTTGACATTTCAGTTTCAGAGTCAAAATTTGACATCAGTGGTTCACAGTTTCTCCGTCTGTCTGTCAGCAGGGTGCTTATAGTTGGGAAGAATGAAACCATTAGTACAAATATCACTAAATGCTGTTGCAAGTCCATTGTCAGATACTGTCAGATATTGATTGTGGCCATTTCTGATGCTGTGAAATGTCAGCTGTGGTTTGCTAGATCATGTCAGCCTCTTGAGTGCTACTACAAATTCATAATTTGATGTCCGATGCTATAGTATTAGATATTTGCACATGTGGGTGACATTTAGAGGTTTTGTGCTTTTTTAAACGGAAGGGAGAGCTGGATATTTTCAGCTTCAGTTTTAAATGTTGGCACTTTCTAAGTCAGCCTCCTAAGAAACCTCACAAGATTTGACGGTGTATATTTTCTTCATCCCTAGAAATAGAAAAATAAATTAAACCTGATGTTAAATGTATCTTGGCATTTAAAATGTACTTTTTAATAAATGGAATTAGCATTAGCTGGGGCCGCTGAGCATTATGGGAACTGCAGAAAATGTGAAAGGAACGCATAGGAAGTCTGGTTGGCACATAACTCTAAGCCATGGTTATAAACCACCACCTGAACCTGGCCCAGCTGCTTAACCATGGTTTATTAACCATGAAGAAACCACACATGTTAACCATCATTTCTACACTGGCTGGCAGTGACTCTTCAGGTTTTTGGACAGGGGTCACTCCCAATCCTTCCTGGAGATGCTGGGTGTTGGACTCAGCCTGAGCCCTTCTGTCACTCAGTTTTAGCCTTTCCTATATCTAGAGATGCGGGTGGCGCTGTGGGTTAAACCACAGAGCCTAGGACTTGCTGATCAGAAGGTCAGCAGTTCAAATCCCCGTGACGGGTTGAGCACCTGTCGCTCGGTCCCTGCTCCTGCCAACCTAACAGTTCGAAAGCACGTCAAAGTGCAAGTAGATAAATAGGTACCACTCCAGTGGGAAGGTAAATGGCGTTTCCGTATGCTGCTCTGGTTTGCCAGAAGCAGCTTAGTCATGCTGGCCACATGACCTGGAAGCTGTACACCAGCTCCCTCGGCCACTAAAGCGAGATGAGCGCCGCAACCCCGGAGTCGGCCACGACTGGACCTAATGGTCAGGGGTCCCTTTACCTTTATATCTGGAGAGCACAGGGTTTGGAAAGGCTTCTTTATTCAGTGAGGGTTTTTTGAATTCTGCCCCCTCTGCTTTGGAATGCCCTCTTCAAGGGGGTTTTCCCTGCACCAAAGCTACTTTTCTTTAGGCACCAAGGGATGGATCTATTTTTATTCATCCAGCCTCTTTCTTTCTTTCTCTTTCTTAGCTTATGAATATCTTATCTGGTTTCCCCCTTCTGTTTCGCTTGTTACATGCTATATCTTTGTTTTTAAAGTCCCGTCCAGCTGGATGATTTTGACAGCTACATCAAAGATATGGCGAAAGATTCCGATTACAAATTCTCTCTGCAGTTTGAGGTATGTCCTGACGTGGATATTAGCTTGGTAGATGTAACTCAGCAAATTGTGCAGAATGGAATGACAGAGAGTGAATTGGCGGCGCTTTCATCATTTATCACATTCATATCCCACTTTTCCTCCAAAGAGATGAAGGTTGTATGTATGGTTCCCTTCCTCCCAGTTTTAACCTCACAACCACCCTTTGAAGTAGGCTAGAGGCTGTGGTGGTCCCAGGTCACCCAGTGAGTTTCATGGCTACGCAGGGATTTGAACCAGCACATCATTGAGCTTTGACACTGCAGAGTGGAGGTGGGAGATTACATTTTTAGAAGCTCGCCTACATTTTCTTTAAATCCCCCTGCATGAAGAAATCTAGCAGGTAATGTTTTTTACATTCCTTTTCATTGATGTGCTAGTTTATTTCATGCCAGGAGGTTTGTTAGATGGGGAAGCATTAAAACAACACGTGCAAACACACTCCCTTGTTGTCTAAAGTAGTTCTACTTGGAATTCTGTTGCCTCATCTTATGCAATGCATAGACCCTGCTTCAGCCTTGGCTTGATAGAGAACCGGAACAAGGACTATCTGAATAGCTTATGGCTTGCAGTTCATTAACTGGTAGCGCACAGGAAGCATTCAGCTTTCAAGATGGCTTTGCCCAGCACAAGTCCCCCTCCATCTGAGCAGCAATTTATTTTCCATTAACAGTATCCATTCAGTAGTGGTGGTTAAGTAAGATTTACTCAGAGTAGACCCATTGAAATCAATAACCTAGCTTAGCCATGCCCATTAATTTCAGTGGGTATACTCCAAGTAAAATTTAGGAATATCCCACCTTGTCAACAGAAGCCCTGCACAAGTGCAATTTTTGCTAGTGCAATGGGACTTTTTACCCCTCTCCTCTCCTGTGCTCCCCCCACACCCATGAAATTGGCTCTGTTGGGGCAGGAGAACCCCCAGAACAGGGTAGGGGGATTGTTCTGTTTGGCCAACTGAATTGCTTGTGCAGATGAAAGCAACTGGAAGAGTGCGACGTTGAATTTCATCCACCATGTTGAATTGTATCCACTATGTTTTAGACTACGACTTCCATCTTGGTTTGGGTGTGACCTACTTGTAGGTTGAAGACCTAAGATGGGTTATCTTAATGACGCCATTTTATTTTGTGTTTTCTACAGGAACTGAAGCTGATTGGGCTGGATATCCCACACTTTGCAGCTGACCTCCCCATGAACCGCAGTAAAAATCGCTACACGAATATCCTCCCTTGTACGTTATTGTGGGGATGTGCCTGTTATGGCTGCTTTGACTTGTGCGCTCCAGGGTACCCGTAACACCAATTCTAACCCTTAGGAATCAGGTTGATGCATAGCAATTCTGTGACATGTATAGGACCTGAGGTCAACTTCCTCAGTTGACTGTTCTCTTCCTCTGATTTAGAGGGAGAATGTGAGGGAAGGAAGGAAACATTTGTAAGCTGATCTGAGCCCATAAACATAAGTCCCATGTGAATTATCACCCAAGAGCTGGTTTTCCTATATTTATTCCATTACCAATTTATTTCACTCCTTTGGGTTGTATCCAACTAAGGTTGCTTCCAGACTGAATTTTGCAGAAGAGAGTCCAATCAAATCCCAGAATGTTAGATTTGCACTTTTCAGCGGCTCCGTCAATCTAGAGCGGCATTTCCCAGACTTGGGTCTCCAGCTGTTTGTGGACTACAAGTCCCATTATCCCCCACCACTGGTCCTGCTAGCTAGGGATGATGGGAGTTGTAGTCCAAAACCAACTGGAAATCCATGTTTGGAAAACCCTGCCCTAGAGCAAGAAGTCCACTTTTTGTTTTAACAAAACGGACTTCTTGAAATTTGCAGAGTTACGAGGAAATGCAAAGTGTGGGATGAACGAATGACAACTGTGATGACATGTCAAGACCCTGCAAGCAAGCCAGGATGAGTGCAGGATTGACTGCTCATTGTCCTCTGGCTGCCCCACAAACAAATCAGAATGAATGCTCAATAAAGATCAGATATACAAGGTGTGACCGGAAAGTTTGGTGAATGGTCACAGAAATCGGATAGCAAAAAATATTTGAACATACATACCTTCCAGGCCTTCAAAGTAGGCCCTCTGTGATACAATGCACTGTTGACAATGTTCATAGAACTGTTGGAAACTTCTGGAGAAGTTTTGTACTGATTCAAGTTCCTTCGTCACAGCAGCTTGGATGTGTGAAATGGTGGGAAATCTGTGCCCTTTCAGTGCAGATTTCAGTTTTGGAAAAAGAAAGAAATCCGGTGGGGCCAGATCGGGAGAATATGGTGGGACAACTCAGTAACCTCAGTAACGATTTCACGCAGAATATGCGATTCTTCCACCATCATTTGGACGGAGAAACACCGATTCTGCATCAATAACTCATGAACTCTGTTGACATTTGCCGCTGTTCTGCCCGTCGACTGTCTGCCAGACTGAGGGTCATCTTTGATGGTTTGCCGCCCTTCGCGGAAACACTTAAACCACTCATACGCTGTCTTTCGAGTCCCAGCTTCATCTCTGTACACAATTGTGAGCATTTTGTGGGTTTCCGATGCTGATTGTATGTTCGAATATTTCTCGCTGTTCGATTTCTGTGACCATGCACTGAACTTTTCGGTCACACCTTGTAGCTTCACCTCCATGCAAGCTTTCTTGAAGCAAATCAGGGAGAATGCTCAAGCAGCAGGTCATTCGGAGGGGTCCTTAGAGTAGACCCACTGAAAGTTCATTCATGTATAATAACTTTCTTGGGGTAGGACTAGCATAGAATACAACCCTTTCTGTTTTGGGTAGGATTCAGAATTGTTAGCAATGAATATGCATATATATGTACAGTGGTACCTCGGGTTACATACGCTTCAGGTTACATATGCTTCAGGTTACATACGCTTCAGGTTACAGACTCCGCTAACCCAGAAATAGTACCTTAAGTTAAGAACTTTGCTTCAGGATGGGAACAGAAATCATGCTCTGGGGGTGCGGCGGCAGCAGGAGGCCTCATTAGCTAAAGTGGTGCTTCAGGTTAAGAACAGTTTCAGGTTAAGAACAGACCTCCGGAATGAATTAAGTACTTAACCCGAGGTACCACTGTATTCAGCTATGCAACATTCCTAAGTAGTCTTAATGAGTTCCAAGGGACCCCAACTGAAGGATGTTTGGAAGTGACAGTAGTGAAGGGACTGCCTTGCGCTAAAGATTACAAATTTACCAAAGCATTCATTAAATGGGCCAGCCTGCAGCATCACTTTTTGCTCAGAATATCTGCAAATTTATGCTTTAAGCTTTCAGAGGTTTAATTAGGAGCTGTCTGGTTTGTGGCGATGCTTCAAGTTCCATTCACCTTTGGGTCTTCTTCCTTTTGCAGATGATTTCAGCCGAGTTCGATTGGTCTCAATGAATGAAGAAGAAGGTTCAGATTACATCAATGCCAACTATATCCCTGTAAGTGAACTGGACTCAAAAGCATCCAAAAGAATAATATGAGGGTGAGGGTGGTGGCTTGCAAAATAAGACGCAGGCCAGTGCAAAGCCAAACCTTTCAACATATTCCCCACCCCCCTTTAATAGAGAACGTGGTTGAGTGAAAATCAATTTAAAAGTGAAACAGAACCATACCAAAATTAGGGGGGGCGTTTCCCATATGCATGACGAATTCCCTTGGAATGCAGGTGTGTATATGTATTTCAATTACAAGCAGAATCCATTTTTAAAGGCTGAAATGATGCACGAAGCACCTCTATAATCATGGGATTTACCGAATATTGGTGGCAGGCAGGGCTTTTTTTCGGGGGGTGGGACGCAGGGGTACACATACCCCTAAACATTTTTGTGAATCTAAGTTTGGCCTCATTGAGGGGCAGTATTTCAATATGAGTAGGAAAATGAGAGTATCCCTAAACATTTTTTTTAAAAGAAAAAAAGCACTGGTAGCAGGTGAACTTTCAGAGAGAGGAAGGGGTCTTAAGGAGGAACAGACTGTATGAGCTTCTCAATCAAGCTTCGTACTTATTTAGATAATTTATATACCACTTAACATTTTGAGAGAGAAAACTGTTACAAGCATATGCTTGCATTTTTGTTGTGAGGCCCGCTTGCAGTGATGAATAAAAGCCCATTCTTAACATTCTGTCCTAGACCTGCTTGTTCAGGAAACGGGACGGAGCTGAGATCCTCAGAGAAAGGAAGGCATATTTTGACAGTGTCCCCCAATATACCTCTTCTTTTTCTTTCACGAGGATGGAATTACATGCAGGCAACCTTACAAGAGGGGAGTGGGCAGAAGGACTGAAGTCCCTGCCAAGATTGACTAAGGCTCTGAACCACTATCAGACATGTGCAAAAAAATAATCTGTGATGGTTGTGGTCAAGACCAGTTGATAAAATGGGAAGGACAAGTGCAGTCCTAACCCAGCATGGCTCTGCGGAAGGAGAAGCCAAGCTGACTTGAGAGCAAATGTGTGTGAAAAGTAATGGGTGGGGACGAAATTTGAATCAGTTCCCATTTAATGGTGATTCCACCTCATTCGGTATGAGGCAGCTTCCTATGTTGTTCCTGTGCTTTTGAAAGAAATACCTCAAATCTAAAGCCAATCCAAAGGAGCCACCACACGCTTTCTCTTTTAGGGTTACAATTCTCCCCAAGAGTACATCGCCACCCAGGGGCCACTGCCAGAGACGAGGAACGACTTCTGGAAGATGGTTCTCCAGCAGAAGTCGCAAATCATCGTCATGCTCACACAATGCAATGAGAAAAGAAGGGTATGTATGTGTGGAAAATCCTCCAAGCCTCTCGAAATCTGCAGTGGATCTACGTTCCCTCTTACCCAGAATTCTGTTCTCGGTTACAGTCATTCAGAATGCCATAGTCCTCATAAATAGAGTGTTAAGGGGATAATCTAATATACACTGCCTCAAATCATGGAGGTTCTATTTAGTCGTCACGGCTAATTTTTATCAATAGAACCACACTCAATTAATTTTACTAATATCTATGTATTTTATTTATATCCCACCCCTTCTCCCAAGAGTTCAAGGTGATATACTTGGTGAGAACCAGTGTATCACAGTGATAAGGGTGTCGGATTGGGACCTGGGAGACCATGGCCTTACTTGGCCACGAAGCTCACTGTGTGATCCTGGGCAAGTCACTGCTTCTCTGCCTAACCTACCTCACAGGGTAATTGAGGAAGGGGAGAAGAACCATGTATGCCTCCTTTAGCTACTTTGAGAGAAAGGTGAGATACAAATGCAATAAAACAAGTAAACGGTCCTTCCTTGTGCCTGTTTTATCCTTAAATCAGTCCTGAGAGGCAGCTTGGATTGAGAACCTGTAATTGGCCAAAGGCTACCTTCATATCTGAGTCAGGATTTGATCCCTGCTGTTCCAGGTGGTGTCCAATGCTCTAACCACTGCACCACACTGTCACATTAAAGCCATCTAATCTAATGACCCATCACCACATTTTGTAGAAGTGATTTCCACTGGATTAGAGTTACGCATGGCCTGATGTGCTTCCTCTTTTTCTGACTGAAGCCTCCTGCCACTCAGTCTCATTGAGGGCCTTCGTTCTAGTACTACGAAATGCACAGACACATATATTTTCTCCACTATCTCCAAAACCATTCATACTTCTGATGTAGGGACATCAAAGCAAATGTTAGCTTCCCGCAGCATGCAGTTTACTGACTCCCCGGGGAGCGGTTCCCTTGTTATAATAGGGAGAAGATTACATTCACATCTTATCTCCACATTATATGACATGCTTTCCCTTACGTTCCATGTGTAATCAGGTTTACGGAAAACGTACAATGAAATACAGCCCTCAGTAATCACATTGCTACATATCAGAGGTCAAACCTTTAGAGGGAATAGACTCTGTGTGGGTTTTCTTTTGTGTGTATGCGTACTTGCCATGCACAGTACATGGAGCTGGTTGCAGAATTCAGCTTCTAAAAATTCTTTTTTTGAAGAAAAAAAACCCCCTATGTTTCTAGTCCTTAGCAGAAATTGTGTGCATATATTTTTATACACACATGCACACACAAAGTTGGCATCTTTCTGTTTTGAGAGGCAATAGAGTGCTTCTCTGAAGGTGAAGTCAAATTGCTACATTAGCAGTACCAAAGTGACCTATCAGGGCACAAGCCTGGGCAGTCTGTATGGGGGTCCTGGGCTGACCAGACGACAAGACCCCCCCTCTCAACCTTACTGATAGGGTTCAAAGGAAAGCAGAGCAATACGTTTGGCACCAGCTTGGCTTCAGGAGTTGCCAGAAGGAGGCATAAAAGGCAACATCCAATCGTCTTAGGGACTCTGCTCTGGATTTGTGTAGAGTTTATTCCTAAACCAGCTCCATCTGGTACGCAGACTGAGACCCTACCTGCCCACGGACTGTCTCGCCAGAGTGGTGCATGCTCTAGTTATCTCCTGCTTGGACTACTGCAATGCGCTCTATGTGGGGCTACCTTTGAAGGTGACTCAGAAACTGCAATTAATCCAGAATGCGGCAGCTAGACTGGTGACTGGGAGTGGCTGCCGGGACCACATAACATCGGTCCTGAGAGAGCTGCATTGGCTCCCAGTACATTTCCAAGCACAATTCAAAGTGTTGGTGCTGACCTTTAAAGCCCTAAAGGTCCTATATACCTGAAGGAGCGTCTCCACCCCCATCGTTCAGCCCGGACACTGAGATCCAGCGCTGAGGGCCTTCTGGCGGTTCCCTCATTGCAAGAAGTGAGGTTACAGGGAACCAGACAGAGGGCCTTCTCGGTAGTGGCGCCCACCCTATGGAACGCCCTCCCTTCAGATGTGAAGGAAATAAGCAGCTATCCTATCTTTAGAAGACATCTGAAGGCAGCCCTGTTTAGGGAAGTTTTTAATATTTAATGCTGTATTGTTTTTAACTCTTGATTGGGAGCTGCCCAGAGTGGCTGGGGAAACTCAGCCAGATGGGTGGCGTATAAATGAGAAATTTTATTATTATTATTATTATTATTATTATTATTATTATTATTATTATTATTTAAAAAACTATGTTTCTATTCCTTAGCAGAAATTGTGTGCATATATTTTTATACACACATGCGCACACAAAGTTGGCATCTTTCTGTTTTGAGAGGCAATAGAGTGCCTCTCTGGAGGTGAAGTCAAATTGCTACATTAGCAGCACCAAAACGACCTATCAGGGCACAAGCCTGGGCAGTCTGTATGTTTTTTTATAAATTTTTTATTGGTTTTTTCCACACATAATACAAGACAATACAACACAATACAAGACATACAAACATGCAAACACGTATAATTTCTTAACCCTTCATTTCTTAAGCCTTCTTTCAACGACTTCCCCATACCTCCCCTTTCTGCATCCCTGTTAAAAATCTTTTCAGCATCCCCTAATTTCAATATAATACTTCTTTTAGGTCTTATTTCTCATATCCAATTGCTAATCGCTGCAATTCTATTTTGCATTACCCAAAACATTTTAGCATTCATTAATTTTACAACAGTTCTTAAGATAGATTTTAAACTTCTTCCAATCTTCTTCCACCGTCTCTTTCCCTTGGTCTCCTGGGCAGTCTGTATGGGGGTCCTGGGCTGACCAGACGACAAGACCCCCCCTCGACCTTACTGATAGGGTTCAAAGGAAAGCAGAGCAATACGTTTGGCACCAGCTTGGCTTCAGGAGTTGCCAGAAGGAGGCATAAAAGGTGCCATCCAACTGTCTTAGGGACTCGGCTCCAGATTTCTGTAGAGCAGGCATCCCCAAACTCAGCCCAACTGTTTTGGGACTACAACTCCCATCATCCCTAGCTAACAGGACCAGTGGTCAGGGATGATGGGAATTGTAGTCCCAAAACACCTGGAGGGCCGAGTTTGGGGATGCCTGGTGTAGCATTTACTCCTAAACTCCTTTGGATTTGGGCTTAAGCTAGGATGCTTACCAAGGCTTTGAAAAGTTTTCCTTGACTCTTTTTCTTCCAGGTGAAATGTGATCACTATTGGCCTTTCACGGAAGAGTTGGTTCCTTATGGGGACATCACAGTGGAGATGCTGTCTGAAGAAGAGCAATCGGATTGGGTCTTTAGGAATTTCAGAATCAACTATGTAGGTCAATGTAAAGGGTTTTTTTTGTTTTTACTAATGTTGTTAGTCCTGCAATGTTTGGATCTAAATTCAAACCTCTTGTAAACACAACCCTTTTCTTAATAACGTGTATCCATAGTGGGCTGGCTTGCCCCATATATGCCCCTGCCCAGCAATTGTGGGCTTTAGATGGGGCCCCGCTGAAAGTACTGCATGCCCCCAAAGTGCACATAGCTTATACTAGAAACTGGGCTTTTAGTGTTGCAGCTCTAGCCCTCTGGAATAGATTGCCGGCTGAAATTAGCTGTGATGTTTTAGCCACTTACTGAAGACGTTTCTGTTTAAGAAGCCTTTCCTGGAGGTTTGACCCAGTCATTGATGAAATACCAACTGGGCATCTATGGGAATGGCTTTATAGTTTTTGCAGTCTGTAGAAATGGGTTTAATTGTTCTTGGATATTGTATTTTATTTTTCATTTTATCTTGCACACCTCTTTGAGGGCCTTAGGCTGCGAGGAGGTTTATAAATTTGCAAAATTATAATAATGATAATAATTTTGGGAATGTTTATTTTAAAGCAGCCAATCTTGAGTAGGGCCCTGGCTGGGGTTGGGGTGCTTTAACCCTTTACTCCTGCTGTTGCCCCAATCTGGATTTCCAGGGACTGTGACTTTCATCAGGAGGTAAATTCCAATGGCTACCTTTCTCACCTTTCAAAACATCCCTGGCCTGGGGATGGTGGTCACCGAATTATAAAGGCAACGGCTGCTAAGCGCCACTTTTCTTTCTCTTTCCCCCAGGCCGATGAGGTGCAGGATGTGATGCATTTTAATTACACGGCTTGGCCTGACCACGGAGTCCCTCCCACAAACGCAGCAGAAAGCATCTTGCAGTTTGTACAGATGGTCAGGCAGCAGGCAGCAAAGAGCAAAGGCCCCATGATCATACATTGCAGGTGAGCCTCTCCTCTCTGCCTAGAAGACATTAGCAAAGCAAGAGGCGGAGAAGGTTGTTGCAATGCCTTCGAAGCGCTCACAAAGATGGCTGCGCAATTTGTTGTTGTTAGTATTCTTATTCTTTCATTTAATTTTTTTAATTAAATTAAAATTTTAAAAAACAGTTTAAAACAAATTTTAGTGAAATTTTACATTTTTTAACATCAAAATATCATAACATATATCAAAAATACCATTCCCCAATTTCCCCCTCCCCTCCACGACTTCCCTCAGTTTCCACTTCTGGTTTTTTGGCATATTCTCTCTCGCTGCTTATTGGTTATTTCTTATTCTTTAATATTTTTAACACAAATATTATTATTCTCTTATCATTTCAACATCCTCATTCTATTTCCTAAATTTATTTTGTTAATTGCAAGTGTTTAATCAAACCCTGCAAATGAGTCCATTTTTTTACATTGATTCTGTAAACATGACATGAATGGTTCTCAGTCTTTCTTAAAGTCTCTATTGCCCTTGTCTTGAAGTCTTTCCATTAATTTTGCCATTTCAGCGTATTCCATCTGTTTTCCTTGCCATTCTCCTTTAGTTGGTATTTCAACATTTTTCCATCTTTGTGCTAGCAATATTCTAGCCACAGTTGTAGCATACAGTGGTACCTCGGGTTACGAACAGTCCTGCTTATGAACGCTTTGGGTTATGAACTCCACAAACCCAGAAGTTCCCAGGTTGTGAACTTTGCCCCTGGATATGAACGCAATCCACTTCCAGGGACACGGAAGGCCTATGTAGGGAATGCTCACTTTGGGTTAAGAACGGACTTCCAGAATGAATTAAGTTCGTAACCCAAGGTACCACTGTATATGAAAAGTTTTTTCTTCCCTTTTGGCAAATCTTGACCTGAAATGCCTGGAAGGTTTTGTTTTGTTTTGTTATTGTTTCATTTATGAACTGCTTCCCAGGAAACATCTGAAAGAAGCTTCACAATGAAGAACATAAAGTTAGCCCTCTGCACATAGCTGTCAACGTTTTCCTTTTTTTCAGGGAAATTCCCTTATTCCGAATAGGATTCCTTGCAAGAAAAGGGGAAAGTTGACAGCTATGCCTCTGTAGCATAAGTAATCTCCTATGATGATGGTGGTGGATGTTTGCAATTTGAATATTGTTTCCCAAAATGGGGCTGCATTTCAAGCACATTCTCACTTAGGGATGAGGGATAAATTTGATGGGATTTACATGTGAAGGTGAACCTATGTAATATGCACTTTTTTTTTTTGCAAGAATACTAGAACCGAGACACAGCCATCTTTTAAAATGTGTGCTTCTCTGAATTTTGCAATGCAGCCCTGGGTTCAAAAATGCATTGTTTTAGGGCGGAATTGATTTGCAATGCCCCCTCCATATATTAAGCAAAATCACATAGAGGAAAAACTTGCCTAATAAATAAAATTCATTAGAGCTTTTATTTGGTTTTATTTTGCAAACTGGTGTGAAAAAAACCAAACTGACGTTGAAATGTGGGTCTTCAGTCTGGATAAATGAGCAACAAAAAATGGATAGAAGTGCCCATCTCTATTCCCACTGCTCCCCTCTGTTTTGCAGTGCCGGCGTGGGTCGGACGGGGACTTTTATAGCATTGGACCGACTCTTACAGCACATTCGGGACCACGAGTTTGTAGATATATTGGGGCTGGTGTCTGACATGCGGTCCTATCGGATGTCCATGGTACAGACAGAGGTAAGACTTTCAGCTGTGTTCCCCCCTCAAAAAGGGGTGCATTTATTTGTTTTGTTTGAGGTATTTATACCCTGCCAATCCTAGGGGGCTTTCAGAAAGTTAAAATGACCATAACTACCACCACCACCCAAACAATTGAAATTTAGCAACATGGCAGAGCAGCATCAAACCATCTGCAGAAGTGAAACAAGCACAAAGCCACATGAAGGTCTGAAAAGCCTGAGAAAGTTTTTTAAAGTCCTTGCCTGCCATTGAAATGACAACAAGATCGACACCAGGTTGTTGGTTATTTTGCAGATTAGTTGCGCTCCAGAAGGGGTTCTGGGGACACCACACATTCAAGAAATGCAGAAGTAACTTTTGTGTGGTTTTAATAACAAAAACAAAAACTCCTTTTACACTAAATTACATTATATCAATAAGTGTGACCCATTCGCCAGGGTACATGCTGCTCTTTATATACTATACCCAATTGCTGACACAGCTTAATTAACACAACAGCACCTGCTATACTGCTTCACAGCTGATTTCCTCTGGCCTTTAAAGAGATACACATCTTGTGAAACAATAATGAACCTTAAAGAAACCATTCGACACAGCTGAGCCTCCCTGAGGAAGACATTCCACACTCGGTGCCACCACTAAGGAGACCCTTTCTTCTGCAGCCACCTGCCCCACCTCAGGTGTGTGCCCAAAGAAGGAGCTCGACTGAACACCTTAGCATGCAGAAGAAGAGCTGTGCAGGATGAAACCAAAGACCCATCTATCCAGGATTCTGTTCCCACAGTGGCCAACCAGGTGCCTCTGGGAAGCCACCTGGAGGCAGGGCTGGAATGGAGACAGTGTCGGCCTCACTCGAGGGCAGCAGACTAGCTTAGGGGATGCAGGACAATCCTCAAATACTTGGCCACCCTCACTCACAGCTCTGCCTGCTGCCTGCTCACTGCCTGCTTGAATGCTGCAGCAGCAGTAGGCATCATATGGACACAGCAATGCAGCCTACTGGGTCACAGGTCAATGGTCCATCTACTCCAGCATCCTGTTCTCACACTCTCGGACTACAACTCCCATCAGCCACAGCCAGCGCAGCTTTAAGTACGGAAGTGGATCATAAGTTGTCTAGGGCTGGTAGGCTTTATAGCCCCAAATCTCTGGAGGGCGCCAGGTTGGGGGAAGGCTTGCATCACTTAAAATCATAAATAGTAGAGTCGGAAGGGACCCTGAGGATCATCTAGTCCAACCCCCTTCAATGCAGCTGTCCCATATGGGAATCGAACCTGCAACCTTGGCATTATCAGCACCATGCTCTAACCAACTGAGCTATCCAAGCTGAACTGTGTGGTATGTGGAGAAGCACCTCCTTTCATCTTTCCTGAATCTCCTTCAGCTTCATTGGATGACCCCAGTTTCTAGTATTATGACAGCAAGGACAAGAGGGTGGGACTTCTCCGCTTTCCCACACCATTCTTAAATTTAATGGGGACGCGGGTGGCGCTGTGGGTTAAACCACAGACCCTAGGACTTGCCGATCAGATGGTCGGTGGTTCGAATCCCCCCGACAGGGTGAGCTCCCGTTGCTCGGTCCCTGCTCCTGCCAACCTAGCAGTTCGAAAGCACGTCAA